>NC_072820.1:11068863-11386590 GCF_027744805.1 Dunckerocampus dactyliophorus | reverse complement strand
AAAAAGAAAAGAAAGGAAGAAAAAGGAGAAGGCTTACTTGGGGAAGGCATCAAAGCAATAGGTCTTCTTGGTGTCGGGGAAGGCCACTCTCATGCCAGAGGTGAGAGGAGAGTGTAGAACCACAGCAGCACACTCAAAGCGTGACGCCAAGTCCACTGTGGGCACCGTGCCAATGCTCTGTCCATACAGGATGATGTTCTCAGGGCTGATGCCATACCTAAGAAAGATTTTAAACATCTGATAAGACATGTTTGAAACCTTTGCAAAACAGATGTTTGGAGTGTAAGTGCATATTTCCACTGTGCAGATTGTTTCTATTCAGGTGCATTCAGCATCACATAGTATAGCAGTGGTTCTCAATTATTATGTCGAGCCCCCACTGGGGGACAAAAATGTTTTTGCCGCCCCACCCGATTTGAAATACTACTGAGAAACTGATAATATATTTATATCAGTACTGTACAGGCTGAACTCGAAACTGAAACCAACAAAAGTCAGCAAAATTGAGAGCAGTGAAATACAAGCATATTCAAGAGTCAAACTGCATGCTGAGCACGACAAATTCATACATGTTGGCAGGTCTGCACTAATATTGAAAGTCCTTAACTATAAAATAACTTGTACACCAGTTATTTTTAGTAACAGTTTGACCCTGGAACAGATCATTCCTATGGGAGCATTTTCAACAACCTGCTTTATTTCAGGTTCCACTGCATTTAGTATGCATTTGGTTGGCTGTTACTCCCAAAAAAAGTATAACTATTAGACAACACATTCAAGGAAAACTGAGCAATCCAAGCATTAATGCATAATGGATGTTACTGCATATATTTAGCAAAAACAAAATGTCGACAATGTTGGCCATTAAATATAGAGTCCACATGAATGGAAAGGTACAATCTCACCTAGAGCGCAAGGCATGCCAGGCGGCATCAATGTCAGCATAAAGGTTTTTCTCTGATGGCTTGCCAGTGCTAACCCCATAGCCTGAGTAATCGTAAGAGAATATGTTGCAGTTGATGCGTGTTCCCAAGCCGATGTAAAAGCTGCTCATCTGACCAAGGTCGACTGCGTTGCCATGTGAAAACAACACCGTGAACCTGAGAAGCAAAAGGAGAGAATTTAGACAGCAGGCAAAAGCACAGAATGGACAATTGGTGGCACAAAATACAGTCAAACCTTGGTTTTCCAAAGCCCTGATATTCATATACCGGTAACTCGGTTTTCAACAAAGGTTTTTGCCATAATTTTGCCCTGGTTCTTACACTGTCTCGGTTATCATACAATATAGCGTGTACCAAACTGTTGTATTTTACCCTTTGGTACGTTGAATGTTGTGGTATTAATAGAGATGTGAATGGACAATACACCCAGCATTGCTTGTTTAGTCAGCCATCTTGAACCATGCATGCAACACTTCTTTTACATAATACTACAATATCCTGTAAAAGACATTTGGTAAACTCAAATGAGAATGTTACACAATTTAGTCCATTTGCTGCATAAGTTCCATCCTAGCACAGATAGAAGAAATCAAGCAAGCTAATGTTGCTGTTGTTTGTGTGGATATGCTCCTCTCTCTCCCCTCCTCCCCGTCTGCCAACAAGCAATAGTGATCAGTAGGTAGGTAAGGTAAGCTAAAGGTGATGTTAAACGTTCATTTATCCATTTCATTTGTCATTACTAACTATTTTGCATTGTTTTCTGCATGTAAAACTGTAATAGTTCTCTATAAATTGTACTTTTTGTAGGCTAGCAGTCAGTGTTGTTGTTATATTTTTTGGGGTTAAAAATGTAATCTGGAGCATGTTGCATACAGTCCCTTGAATATTTCTGGGTGTCTGGAACATTTTAATTGGATTCTCAGAATTTCCTATGAGAAAAATTGCTTTGGTTTTCGTACATTTCAATTTTCGTCTGACCTTCTGGAATGAATTAATAACTACAACCACCAACGAGGTACCAATGTATGATGGGATATAGGTTGATAAAATTGCATAGCAGGAGCAAATGTGTATTGTATTATGTGTTTTGTTGAAGCAATGTACACACCTGGCATTAGGGGCACAGCGTATATACATGCATCCAACCCTGTTCCCTCTGCTGGATCTGGTCAGGAACACATCAGTCACATCCAGCTCTCTCTGAGAATACTGAAACTCTGCTCTTTCTGTGAGATGCAGCTTCCACCTGCTCTCACATCCAGCCCCAGCACTTCCACCTCCTCCACCACTGGTGCCTCCACCTCCGCCACCTCCGCCGCCACCTCTGTCAGCACCACTACCAGCACCCAGCCGTGAACGTAGGCCTGGAGCTCCCAGAGAAGGGAGGGCAGCCCCAGAGCTGGACCCAGATGCAGTTCCAGCTCCAGCACTAGGATCTGGGTCAGGGAGAAGGGCGTATGTGGGCTCTGGAGGGAGGAAAGCTAATTTGGCTGCGATGCGGCTGGGGCAAGGAGGGCAGCAGAACAGGCAGCATAGCTCTCGTATGGACAGACCATTCATCTTCTAGAGAATCAAAAAACACAGATGGACTAATTAGAATTGCGGATCAATTTGAATCCAAATTTACATTAACTACGGGGATGCCTAAATACCCTCTACATTATATAGGTCATTCATAGGTACATTCATAATAACATCACGTAACGTAATCACAAGCGCAATGCAAAGTTAGCAGTTAAGAGACGGACGCCCTGCAAATACTCTTCTATTCTTATTCTTCTATCTTTTTATCACGACTTTACCTGGATTCAGGAGTCCCTGGGTCTTGGAATGGACTGCTGGCACACAATGGTGCCGAGGTCTTCCGCTCTAGTCACTGAGCCCTGACGTACCTAAACATAAACACACACGAGCTTTCGCTTTAACACAGGCTCCACAGCTTACACTAAAGCAATGTTCATCTGTCAACATAATGCCCATACACACAGACAGTGTAAAAAGAGTAACACTGCACACAGGTTATGTCATTCCACTAATGCAAATTAAAACGAACTGCTAGCAAAATCTACATATTGTTGATCATCCTAACACTTAAATATCACACCCCAAGAGACTAATGTATATAATGTAGAGTACTTTTAGATATGTGGAGGTTGAAATCGCTAAAATCGCCCATTATTATGATGTGGTCTCGAAGAGAAGATGTGTTTATCATTGATGACATATGTGGCTAGTAATGACACATTAGCTCAAGGGGCGACAACCGAGACTGATATGCTAATTAAGCATCTACGATGATAACCTCTAACGCTAGCATTTGCTGTCATATAGCGCTCTATCCAGAGCGACCCACTGTACACATAATCACATTGATTATGTGTATGACGTCTGGACCGGAACACAACTGCACGGGCTAATGCCAGCAAACTGTCCAAATAAAAAACCAGACCAGACAGTTAGCATTATAGTGCTAACACATTAGCATTGGAGCTAGCTACTTACCAATGCACGGTACGTGGTGCGAGAGGCTTGTGTGCTCCTATTTGTACACGCAAGCAGCACAACACTTCGACAATCCCCTTTGTGTCTTGACATGGATGGTTTTACTCAAGTAAACTGACGGATTTTGGGTAGCTAGCAAGATTACATTTATGGCTACGAGATTTTTTTTTCTCTAGCACTATAGGATTATATCCGGAAGTGATGTCAGTCCTGTCTGAAAACTTTATTTGTCACGTGCCTGTGAACAATTTTGCATTAACGCGTTATATTATATTATATTATATTACATTATATTATATTATATTTTCTATTATAGTATAGTATAGTATAGTATAGTATAGTATAGTATAGTATAGTATAGAATAGTATAGTATATGCAAAGTTTAAAGCAGTTTTGAGGGTTGAGTGTTGACTCTATTCACTATCACATATATGCCCTAATATAACATCACACACCAAGGTGAGGATAAATTAAAGCAATCTAATCAAATGCAAACATGTATTAACTTTACAACAATATTTGAAATAATTTATCAAATGTGTGGTCTATGTACACATTTAATCTATATATTTAATTGTGATATTTTGAATGAGTGAATATGTGTATGTGCGTGTGTGTTTATGTGTAAGAGAGAGAGACAGAGGGAGAGAGAGAGAGACAGGGAGAGAGAGAGAAAGAGAGAGAGAGAGAAAGAGAGGAGTGAGGGGGGGTCTTCCATTCATCATTGATCTACTGCAGGACTGTGTGTAAATTATGGGCTCCTGTTGTCAATGTGCCTGCTCTGCATTAGACATTTCACCTCGCCACTGTAAATTAAAAAAGGGAGATTGCATTTATCTGACATTTGCAAGTGCAAACCGTTTGCAGCTCGGTCCCCTTGCAGAGGGCTCAGCGCAGTCTGCAAGATTTTGGAAATAAAAACGTGTTCCGTGCAACGAAAAAAAAAATCCTCATTTGATTGCGAACTCTTTCTCCTGGGGAGGATTGAAATAACTCAACTCGGCGTTTTTGGAGTCGCTTATTTGGGTAGACGGTGATGCTCCGGCGAGGCGCAACAACAGAAGAGGGAAGAGACAGGTGAGGTGCGGCTGAGGAGCTGCTTTTTTCATTTTAAGAAGGGCTCCGAAGAGCCGTGCTATCCATCCACGTTTTTTCCACAGAAAGCAAGAGTAGCGAGCAGAGAGCTGGCGAGTGGGCGACGGGCACCTGCTCCACCTGACCATCTGGTGTGGTGAGTGTGCCAAGTGGAGCGAATGATAGGCGCAAATGTGCACTGTGGATGGCATGAACAGGTACATTCTGTAGCTTATATGGGCGACACCATTGCTGCATTATTTGCCCATCTGGAGTCACCACTAGATGCAGCTGGCATCGTCTAAGTGCTCTTTGTGTCTGCTGCAAGTTCCTATTTTATTATTTTTACTGATTTATATGCGCATACACTGCTGCATGGCAATGTTCTTTCACATGTTGCATAGCTCTGTGTACTCTAGGCATTAAAACACTGCAGTGCAAATATTCTAGCACAATGCTTGATTGAAATTCTCATTTAGATCACCACCCTGATCACAGGCTGTCATCACAGTGGGGGTTATTGCTGTAAAAAAGGATACTCAGTTGGTCCGCAGGGTGTATTTATGGTATTTTATTAATTGTTTGCTTATTGCTCCCAGGTAACAAGAGTAAAGGTCAGATTTGATTATTTGGAGGCCATGAAGCTAATTGATAATAAATGACATGAAGTCGCCTATCTATTGAAAATATAATGCACATTCAACTTTTTAGGAAAAATAATACACCGCACGACATACAATGATGTAAATTGGAAAAAAAAATCCTTTATACAGTATGTTGCCATGTAAATTATAACCAAAATCTGCACACCCATTAGTTCTATGTAAGTGACATGCTCTCACTCTTGTCCTATAGCTCCTACTGAAATGACTTAGCTGTATGGTAAATTTATTGTTTGCGGCTTCATCCTTGAGGCTAAAACCAATTCCTCCGCTGCTGTGGTTTATGTTTCTGTCCAGAGTTGACAGGTGAAAAGAAAAGGTTCGAGACCAAATTAATAGGGGTAAACGAATGGGCACCACCGCAGAGTGGTTGTTGGAGAGATTCATTATGTCAGATTGCAATCTGTCACATACGAAAGAAGGGAAAAGGAAGCGAGAGATGCAGAGAAATGATAGCGGCCAGTGAAGGAGTGTTGGGGGGGAAAAGGGGCAGCAGACAGCAGTCAGGGCGGCTGTGTGAATGGTCTCCCTGTTAGTACTGACGCTCACACACAGACAGCCATACAGCGCCCTGTGAGCAGGTGCTAAACCCAGTAACACTGCAGCAAGCATGGGCAACAACAGGTGCAGCCTCAGCCTCCATTTGGAAGGCACTTTTGCAGCCACTCACCCCAAACATGCAGTGATGACCTTACCCTTGCCCATAATAATAGGAAGGCAAGCAAGCGGAATGGGATTAAGAAACCAATCTGCATGTATAATAAAGTCAAGCCTGCAGTAATGGAATTAAAAAATTAGCAGGGCCTCTGCAAAGACATTTGTCAGCTGTGAAATTAATGAGTAAACAGCTATGCAGTACAGTGGAACTTGTGCTCATGTGTGTTCCACTCAGGGAGACCTTAGTGAGGGGCGGACAAGAAGTGATGTCGGGGGTTCAGAGTTAAGTTTCAGTTAAAAGCCTGTTGTTCCGGTGATCAAGTCTGGTCCTTGTGTGTCTCATCAAACATTACAGTAACATTACTGACACCTAGTGGGCCACTTGTGGGGTAATTATACTTAATACTTCTGTTTCTCACTGTGCTGAAGTCTCACTAGAGCAGGGGTGCCCATAAACGTCACTTTGTAGATGTCATACGACATCAGTCAGCTGACATTAAGCTCCCCTCCTGATTCACTATCGGCAAAGATGAAGTGGTGAACAGACGACACAAGCTAAAAAAGTGAACTGTTTGATGGTTTTGCTGCGCATCCTGAAGTCCACTATAGAAACGCTTGTTTTCTGCACTTCAGTTTCTCAAAATATTATTTCATGATTCATTGGAAAATGTGCCCATTGCTGAAACCTTTTTAATATGTTGCCTTTAATGAACACTACGTAGCTATTTTGACTGACATACTGTATTACTGGTACTCAGTACATATATATATATATATATATATATATATATATATAGTAGGAGGTAGATCTTTGAGACTTGGTCTTTTAAAAGTAGCTCGCAGGCTGAGGTGAGCACCCCTGCACTACAGTAGTAATAAGTATTGCCCATTTTAAAACATAGGGACTGTCTGAGAACTTAAATCCTTTTTGTCAATTTGTCAATTTCACAATGTCATTTAAGCATCTTTGAAGCACAAATAAATTCAGTTTGATACTTAAAAAAGCTGAAGTTGCACACCAGCTAAGACACGTAACAGTCCCACACCTGACAAAACAACCTCCAAAGTGGAAGTAAGTATTCCACAAACAAAATGGAAACTATTCAAAGCAATAAAGCGTAGCTGTCTGCGAGTAAAAGCAATCTAAGAGAGCCTTTCGGGTGCCCATAGGGACACTTAATGAGCTCTATTGATCACATAGGACCCTATTTAATCAAACATGCTAAGCTGCAAACAGGGCATCTCAAGCACTGAAAAATAGATTGGATTGCGGCATAATACAGCTATCCACGAGGAGACTAAATCAACAACTGATTAGTATGACGGACTTGATAAGGAGCCTGTTACGTGATCGTCTTTGTGATGAAACCGAGGAGGAGACGAGCTAACATCTCATGTAAAGTGACACATTGCCTCGCTTTGCCTTTGATACACTGAGACTGAATCAGCCACTGCGTTTTAAGGTGAATGCACTTGAATCTAGAGTTACTTATTTCCAGCAACGACAGGATTGAATTGTTCACAAAGGCTGGGTGGATTTTTCACTCAGAGAATTGTGTTGTCTGACATTTGAGAAGTTTCTCTTACTTTGCTGTGGGTGTTTGTTTTGTGTCTGGAGATACCTTCCATCCACAGCCCTACTTACAGTATGTGGCTATTTTGATTAGAAGCATACAGTATACAGTACTGTATAGAGTTTTATTCAAAGTACCGGTAAATAATCTTGTTGTTTCACCAAGTATACAACAGTATTAGTTACCTGAAACTTAATGAATGGGTGGTAGTGTTTAAGTTTAGTTTAGTTCTTAACAAAATTACAACTAGAAAAGCACTCGGAGAGCACAAACCTCCGCCAAGCGTCACAGTTCTCCCCATATTGTGATTCACAACAAAATAATAATCCTAAATTTTTTGGGTCAGTCTCTGATATTTTGTAGAGCCTGTTGGAAACTTGTCCTGTATTTCTTTTCCAAGTGCTCTGACCATTTTTTGTGGAGTTATATGCACCCATATCATATACCCTTACCGAAAATGGTCCTATCTCGCTATGTTAAAGAATCCTTGACAAAACTCCTGGATCCAGACGGTGATCCCCCAACCCGACCGCTGTCAGGCTCTACAACACCTGCACCACCTGAACCATGTTGTAGACACTATGCTTTCTTTACACTGTTCTCTTTACTTGTCTTGCTGCTGTAACAAGTAAATTTCCCCGCTGTGGGATAAATAAAGTACATACAATACAATACAATACAATACAATACAATACAATACAAAATTTAATCAGCTCTTCCATATCCCATTTCCGACAATTCCTGAAATTTTTATCCAAATCCATTCAGATCTTTTCAAGGTATTTTGCACACAAACAGACAAACACACAGATAAATGCCGACAAAAACATAACCTCAGCACTTGTGCTCAGCGAAGGTAATAAGACTGAAAACCGAGGCAATATAAAAAGTAATGTACAGTAAATGGAATTCATCCGTTCCAGACACCAAAATTAGTTTTCTCTATAGGGTGGTTGGGTTCTCCCTTAGTGATAAGGTGAGAAGCACTGTCATTCAAGAGAAACTCGTAGCAGAACCGCTGCTCCTTCGCATTGAGAGGAGCCAAATGAGGTGGCTTGGGCATCTCCAGGATGCCTCCCAGACGCCTCCCTGGGCACGTCCGACGGGTAGGAGGCCTCGGGAAAGACCCAGGACACGTTGGAGAGACTATGTTTCTCAACAGGACTGGGAACGCCTCTGGATCTACCGGGAGGAGCTGCACGAGGTGGCCGGGGAGAGGGAAGTCTGAGCTTCCCTGCTTAGGCTGCTGCCCCCGCTACCCGACCTCAGATAAACGGAAGAAGATGGAGACATGGATATAAAATAATTCCATAACACATAAAGTCTTTCTAAAATCATTACATAAAATTCCATAAATCATTCCATAAAACAAAAAAATGAAGAGTGCAGATAAAATACTTTCATTTGTCAAATGCACAGCTGAATAGAAGTGCTTTAGGCCTGAATTTGAACATTGCCAAAGTTGAGGATTGTCTCACATCATATGAAAGACTGTTCCAGATTTTGGCAGCATAAAACTGAAACGCGGGTTAGTGGTTAACATGTTAGCCACACAGTCACAGTCACAGTCAGGAGATCGGGAAGACCTGGGTGTGAATCTCCGTTGGGCATCTCTGTGTGGAGTTTGCATGTTCTCCCCGTGCGTGCGTTTTCTCTGGGTACTCCGGTTTCCTCCCTCATTCCAAAAAGGTTAGGTTAATTGGCGACTCTAAATTGTCCATAGGTGTGAATGTGGGTGTGAATGGTTGTTTGTCTATACAGTATGTGCCCTGCCATTGGCTGGCGACCAGTCCAGGGTGTACCCCGCCTGTCAGCCAAAGTCAGCTGGGATGGGCTCCAGCATACCCCCGCGACCCTAGTGAGGATAAGCGGCATAGAAAATGGTGGATGGATGGAAAACTGAAACACAGCCTCACTGTGTTTAGTCCTGACTCTGGGCACCCACAGGAGACCACTCCCTGAGTATCTCAGAGCTCGAGATGGTTTATGTGGCTCTAACATGTCAGAGATGTACTATGGTGCAAGACCAGGAAAAGACTTGTACACAAGCAGAGCTGTTTTAAAGTCTTTTCTCTGAGTGACAGGAAGCCAGTGCAGAGATCTGAGTACTGGACTAATATCGTCATATTTCCTGGTTCTAGTCAGGACTCGAGCAGCAGCATTCTGGATGCACTGCAGCTCTTTTACAGCTCGTTTAGAGAGCCTAGTGAGAAGGTCGTTACAGTAGTCCAGCCTGCTGGAGACAAAGGCATGGATTAGTTTCTCTAAATCTGGTTTAGACACAATTCCCTTTATTTTACTGCATGACTTATTCCAACATGGTTTGGTGGTCCTCAGAGACTGGACCTCAAGGACTTCATTCTTCACAATTTAGAGGGAAGAGGGCCTGGAGTCATGCTGGTATACTTTCCATGCTTGTCAGATACTCACAATCATCCAGAGACAGGTATTCAAAATAATCCCATGCAAAACATTCCCTGTGATGAGGCATGATGCCTTCAGGAGCCTTTCAAGGGGAATTCTTGCAGATGTTTCAAAATGAAAGGAGAATAATAATGGCTGCCATACAGCCTGAGGAGCTTTATATAGGAGGCTCTGTTGTCCACAATACTAAAGATACACATGATGGGTGGAACATGGTAATAGGCTGCACTAGCACCTTAATGGCCTTGAACTGTTGCACCATTCACCCATCCACACAATGCGATAACTAACCAGTGCATTTACACACTATTGATGCTTCGGGTGCAATTAAGGGTTCTGTTTTTTTTCTCCACGTCTCTGTACCACCTGAGCCATGCTTCCCTTTGCGGATTGAGTCATAGGATTAGTCAGATAAGCATGCCTTGCAGTTGTTTTCTATGTGGGACTCGCTCGCTTCACAGGGGCCATGCATCCTCTCTTTTATGACTTTCAGTCCTCATTGATTTCTCCCCTGAGGTGCAGACTGTTTTGATGCATCTATGTGAACGTTAAAATGACTTGGCTGTTGCCTTGTTTAATACTGTACATTTGCAGGTTGAGTCACATGTTTTTTTCCCTGCATGTTACACTAACATTCTATACATTATGAAGTTATAATTGAAAAAAAAACACTGACAAAATGAATACAATTAAGACATGTATTTATCTGTTTTAATATTTGATTACATTCATATAAAATGAGGTTTTCTAGGTAAATAAACTGATCATATCATTTTTTTGGTAAATCATTACATTGGTGTGTTTTTGAGTGTGAACCACCCTTCAAAAAAGTGATCTCTTTGCATGCAGCTGCTCCTCTTATTCATTATTCCTTTACGTGCACGGCAATTTGGTTGTGAGTGATCTCCCAGCTGCTGCATTTTAAAAAACACACACACAGGTTGTCTAATATGTCACCTTCTTCTCATTAACATCCCAAAATTTCAAAGTGCGCAAATGACAATCCATTTCATGCTTTTTTTCAATCTCCAGGCGCACACAAGTAAAACAAGCAATAACCAAGTAACCTTTTCTCAAATGCCACTGCGGAGGCACTTGACTTCTTACCTTCATGCACAAAATAAATGGAGTTATACGTTCTGCCTGGCTTAGTCTTGAAACTTGCCATTTTTTCAGCTTTTGTTTCCTCACAAATTCAGTGAGACTCGCAGCCAAAAAGCAGGCTTTAGCTATGGCAGCTTAGCTAGACGTTTGGACGATTTTTTAGCGGGAGATAAAGGAGCATTCGAGCCCTTTGTCTCCCAGCTATAGTCGAGGTGTATTTACAGTCTGACTGCAGCTATTGCCCATCCAGCCAATGCTTTGCTAAATGCAAACTTTTCTCTTTAAATTATGGTTTCCATAAGGCGGAACAGAGTGGAGCAAGACAGAGCATGATACTGTTCTACTCGAGCATGAATGTGTACCCATGCATCTTTTCTTGTGTCAGTCTACTGTATAAGCAATTTGGCTTTTCGATAACTGCTGTGCACCTATTGTGTCCAAAAAGAAACACTGTAAATATACCCCTGCTGGTGATCCCTGCACATAAAGAACAAGATGTCAGCGATATGAGCAACCTTACTCAGTGCATGGTGCACTAACATATACGGTAAAGCATCTAGTGACATAGAAACAGAAAGTTGTTGGACTGTATTCACAGAATTATATAATAAGGTATTTTAGCATGCACAGCACAAACTGAAATTATAGCCCTATTGTGTGATACATGATTGTATCTTCATTGTGGTTATACGTGGCTGGAGCGTACGTGCATGTGTTTGACTCTGTGCTCATCGTGTGTGTCTGAGTGTGTGTGTGCGCTGCATACTCATGTGCTCGTCTCCAGCTTCGAGCTGTGCAGTGAATGTATATGCGCTTACTGCAGTCAAACTCCAGTTAGCAACATTTGCCCTTGCTGCTGCGTGAATGGACGTGCACCATTATGTGGTGTGTGTGCGTGTGTGTGTGTGTGCGGATGTATGTGTTGTTTTCAGCACATTTAAAAGTCAACATGTTTGATTTTTGACAGCTATTCATTAGTGGCTGCTTTGTACCTCCATTTCTGAGCTGTACATTTATCACACTGTACGTCCATTACCGTATAAGCTGCTAACTCACTGCAGCCAGCGACTGCAGCGTGTCTGCTGCTCGCAGCAATTTGGCTTTAGTCAGAAAGGCCTGATTGGAGAAGAAGTCTGAGGGGAGATGGAGCTTTCGCTGGCTAGACTCCAGCTCTGTCCATCCCTGTTTTAATTACCTACGGCACCCACCCTTGGGAATATCTCCCTTCCTCCTCGTCTTACATCTTTTCTCCCTTCTCTCTCTCTCGCTCTCTCTCAGCTTCAATCTTTTCCCTTTTATCTCCCTTCTTTGCCTCTTTCATAGACCATCGCTAATTTGCGCCTCTTTCCCTCACTTTTCTTTATCATCCGCAGACAAAACAGGCAAGACCACAGCTGCACCAAAGGCCTACGCAGGGGCTAACCTTTGCATTACCATATAAATGACCCTGTATACTGAATAGTATTTTAGGATATTTAACAGCAAAAGACGGATTCTCTTCAGTGTGATTAGAGCTGCTCCTGGAAGACAGGCAGCCCCTTTAAGGAATATCGCCTTCAACTTGATAAGATAAAGACTTGACACAGTGTTCCCATTGCTGGAGAGAGTGCAACTGTCTGTTTGTCCGTCTGAATGTGTGCAGGCTTTCGATTGTATTAGTCAATGAGTACAAGTGATCTGATCTAGGAACAGAAATAAATATGCATGTGTTCCTCGCATCTCTCGCCAAACTATATGCTTTGACATAATATGGACACTGCTGGCATTGTGGCATGCCATACAGTCCAATGCCCCTAGCACACAAAGACCAGTATCATATCCAAATAGATAGAACTGTATCACCACAGGAGTACTAGCAAGTATGAAATTGACAAGGTGGTTTCATACAACCCGAAGCCACTTCATCAAGTACATTTGCACAGTCTAATGAGATCCGGTGCCATGGTTGTATGAGACAAATAGATATTGGAATAATTGATATTATTTTGTGTGTTTTGATTATTATTCTTATTGTTGTTATCTTATCTGCACATCTCATTAGATTGTGCAGATGGACCCATAAAGTGGCTGGTAAGTATAATTACATATAAGTATGTAATTATAATATCATAAGGCACATGCAACCGTTTTCCAAACATATTATATTACAAATTACAAAATATATTAATATTTATCGTATAAGTTAATAAAGTAAATTTTCCTGCCATTTTTTGTTTTTTAAAGTTGTTTTTTTAAAAATATATTATTAGATGGCCCGCCCACATCCTATCTATGTCACTAGCAATTGATGTTACCAGGATTATTTGCAATAAAGTTCATCTTGTCTGTAGCTGGATTGTGATCTTCTGTAGTTCCAGGGTAAGGAACACAATTAACTAAAAAAAAAAGACAGTTATAATACAAGAGCAGCCTCGTAATAGTCGTCTTGGCTTTGTGGTAAAGCAATGGGGCATTGATTTTGTTCTATAATAATCACCTGGACTTTTACCACTGTATTTTATGTATAGTATCTGCGGTCAGATAATATACAGTGCTTGGTCAGAAAGACATTCTGTATTCGCTTACATTTTCTGTCCATGAGTGTTCAGGAAAAGGCATTAATGAAGCTATATTGCTTGCAGGATGCAGTTCTGAAGTGTGAAGGTGACCCACTTCTCCCAGTTTAGCCCATGTCTGCATTTCTACCCTCAGGCCATCTTACTTTATTCAGGGATTTAACCTGCTTACTGTCCTCAAGAAGGAGGTGCGTTGAAAGTGAGAAAAAAAAGGGTGGAAAGTAGTTTGATCTTTAATTCGCTCATTTGTTTATCAGATCAAGCTGCCTAGGTCATTTTCATTTTGGCTTGAATAGCAACTGTGGTCTAGCAGTTTGACAAAAAAACAAAGATCTATAAAGAACCATAAATAGTGTAGAGCACAGGTGTCAAACTCAAGGCCCGGGGGCCAGATCTGGTCCGCCACATCATTTTATGTGGCCCACCAAAGCCTGGGAATGTGTGTCAATAATGCACCGCAGGCAGTCATTCTAAACTTTCATATTATCTGATCTTGCAACAAGATAGTCCAAGCATTTTTTGTTATTAAACATAAATACTTGAATATTGACAAGCACTTTGACTTCTCATTTCAAAGCAAGTTATCCATCCATCAAAATATCATCATCAAATGCATGGGAAATTGTGTAATAATATCAGGAGGCGATTATACATTTAGATTCATATATATTGACAGTTGTGACCCTCATTGAAAACAAGTCTGACACCCGTGTAGAGCTTCTGTATGTATGGCGTAGTTTCCATGTAGCATTGTGTGTGCTATTTTCATTTTATACTTTTGATACACTGATGTTGAATGAACTATAATGACTTGCCAATGTCTGGACAATGTGAAGCAAAAACCCCTCCTCCCCGTTCCCCTCTCTACTGTGAAAGTGGGGACCCCCACCTCCTCATGTCCGTATCCGTGCACATGAGCACCCAAATGCATTCGCATGTATAAGGTTTTGTGCACAGGCATGGATTGTCGTGTCGTGTGTGCACGAGAGTGAACCCAACATCTTTGCTTTTACATCTACTGCAACGAAGCCTATCTGCCTTGCTTTGCTACGGGTTGCTACGGTAACAAAGGCACCGAGTGAAGTGGCTGCAGCAGCTTAACAGAGGCACACAAGAGACAGTGAGAGGGAGAGGTTTTGCCTGTAGAGCTAATCATAACATCAGACCGAATGCAACAAAAGAACAAGACATTTTGGAGGCATGTGTACGTCAGCATCAGGGACAGAAACACAAATGGTCAGTATACACTTTATTGGGTACACCTGCACCATCCAATCCAGTACAGTTCTCTTTTAAATGACACTTGAGAGGTGTCTAATACTGTATATTTCTGAGGAAAAATACGAGGAACACCCTGTCATGGAATGCTGATGTAAATCACACCTAACTCAGATTTAAACTTCCAAGTTGAGTAGAGGGACTTTCCAGTGACCGTGAAACCAAAGATTTTATAGAACACTTTACCAAAGTGACCGCCACACAAATGCCCAATTCCAGTCATGCTAGGTGTCACCGGTCTTCAGAGTCCATTCATCATAGTGTGGTGATATGTATCAAGTACGATTTCAACTTGGCATCCTCCCAGTGACTTCATGGCTAACGTCCCACTTCTGGCATCAATTTTGCCAAGGACCTCTAAAGAATACCATGATTCTGGACTATATATTGCTCCGGAGTGAAGTCGTACCAAAAAATGCATGATGAAAAGAAATAAAATATATACGAGTCGCATTTGACTTTTTTTTTTTTTTTAGAAATTTTTAGAACTCACCAGGATAAATAGCTACATCACGTACACAACGTAGTAAAGGTATGGGGGTGGGCTCAGGTTCCATACAGATGCCATGTTCCATTTAATCCTGGGCTTCAAACTACCTACGGTCAAACCTGTATATAACGGCCACCTGTCTATTGTGGCCACCGCTATAGACAGATTTGACTGTACCTTACTGAACCACCCCTCCTCTGACGCCATTTGTTGCGAAAAGAGTTTTACCCAAAAACTGAATTTAAATCTGAGTCTATTTGTTTTACAGATCATTGACCATGACAACAAATTTTCAGACTCTCCGGCGCAATAGCCAGATAATTTAATCAAACAAACCACACGACCTCAACCTTCCAAAGGCGAACTTGTGTCCTACACAGTTGTCATATTCCAATTAACCTGTTCCTCACTCATCTTCAAAGTCTATTTCAGAGGGGTCACCTGTCACAAAAGTCTTGCAGACTGGTCACATCATGGCTTCATCCCACTTCTAACATCATTTGTTACAAAGCTCTGATGAGTTGTACTCTCAAATCTGGTTCTATTAGGTTGAAAAACCTCCACACTGACCACAAAATCGACACGGTAGCAAAATCACGTAGACAACCATGGCAATAAGCTCTGTCTCACTATCTCTACTTTCAGGTTCATGTCGTACACAGGCTGTGGGTCTGTCTCAAACTGGCCCCACAGTTAACCATCCAACTACTGACACCATTTGTCTGTCTGTGCAGTTCCAGTGATCCAAGTTGTCACCAGTCATCCAAGTTGTTAGACTCTGGAGATAAGTCTATGTTAGAGTGGTTACCATTGAAATCTGGCGCCGTCCCAATGGGTTCATGACAAACTATCATCTTTTTTGTCACAGATCTCTAGTGTGAGTAGTGCCCTAGAACTAACAACTACACTCTGAGAAGGTGTACGGAACTGTAGTGTGTATGATTAGTATGATGCATTGCAAGTATAATGTTAAAATAGTATACCACAATCTCAATCAAAACTGAGCATTGTAATCTTTGTTCAGGCAGTTTTTGAAACAGCTGTTATGATGGATATTGTTATGTTCTGCAGGTGAGCCAGATAAAGTGTTGAGTGCATATGAAACGCTACTGTAGTCTGGTCCTGGCATCTCATGCAATGTAACAGCAGAAACTGCAGCATCCCTTTGGCCAACTGTGGGTTTGTATCCAAAGAAGTATTGCTGAGGCCTCTCAAATTTATGTGTCGTCATGGCCAGTAAATGCTGCCCACCACAGGAAGGGACGGTGCACTCGTCTCTCTGTTTTGCAGGATAAAAGTGTATTGATCCTGTTCAGCAGTCTTATGCAAATATGAGCACTACCACTTTTGTGATGGTATTGCAGGTAAATATGATATCTTTCACTTTGTTGACACATTAAATTACACGTGATGGGCATTTAGGAATTCCCAGTATGGTGCTCAGATCCATTACGATGATAAACAATCGTAGGCTAGACTTAATGAAATGGAGCTTGGTGATCTTAGCTGATGATAACCAAGCATGTGCAGGCCAGATAAGGTGAAACAGGTGACCATGCACCTTCCGACAACGTGCTGATTGGTTAATGATGCGAGTGTTAACGGGTGATTTGTTAATAGTTGATGAGGCTAGATTACACCACCAGGCTGTATGCGTCCCATGATAGCCGTGTCAGTGTCACGCCATTTAACTCATTCACACCGACATGATCTGACAGATACTGCAGAACACACGTACTTCCTTCTAATTGCTCGGCTGCCTTCCTGTAATTTTATGATACAGGTTTTACGATCCTCGCTTTGACACAGCAGGTTTGTTAAATGCTTTTTTCAACTTTTCATTAGAACATCTCTGCCTTTTAACATTCGGCTGAAAAAAAAGTTAAAACACCAAGTATTTGAAGATTGATTTAGAAGCTTTGTCCAGGCGCTGGCCAACAAATCCTACTCTGGTACAGTATGTCGGCCTTGGCACAGATCTAATGGTTTATCTTACAGATCAATAATCTTAATCAATATACACTGTGATGAGGAGGTTTTATCAGTGAGAGCCTGGAGGGTTTGGTGGGTCGTCTGTGCATCTTGCTGCAAGAAAACTATGTAATGTGGTAAGAAGGAGGCGGGAGTGGAAGAGGAGGGATACCCAAATGTAATGTGACAGCGCTTCTCCATAACCATATGATACCTAATCTCAGTGGAACACACGCTTCATTTGACTCCTTTTTAATTTCACCCGCCCGTCCTTTCAATCCATTCAAGGCAACGGAATTTCATTTTCATCTTAAGCATCAAATTTGGATCCCGTCCATGAAACGGCCATAATGAAATGACAGTGACAGACCCACGAATTCTAATGGAGAGTAAACGACCCTGCGCCTCCCCTCAGACTTTCCCCGTTGTATCTGACCAGGAGGAGGCTTAGAGGTGTCAAACTGGCAATCTTACGGCTGGAATTGCCCCCCTCCCCCGGTGAAACACATGGAAACTGGAACTGATGATTCTATAGTTCTGTGTGCGCGTGTTCTATGTATGCTTTGGTTGTGAAAGATTTCATGAAAAGCCTTTTACCGTAACTGCAATTGTTGTTGCTGCTGTTGTCCTTGTCTCTATCTTTTTTTTTTTTGTCCCCCTCTTATCCTCGCACTCCCCTACCCCGTTTTCTTTTTTCTTCTTCTCTGTCCCCTCCTGCTCCGGTCCGGTAGCTCCAAATTTGCTTAATAACAAGCATCAAAGTCAAATAAATCCTGTATAACAGGGGAATTGTATATCACACTTCTCCCTGGCAGAGTAAATCTGTTGAGCACTTGAGGGCATTTAGATTTACAATTCTATCTGCTTTAAAGGCTGGACAGGACAGGGGTGGAAAAAAGAAAAAAAAGAAAAATGAAAACAAGAAAGAAATGATTTAGGAGCTAGTATTTTCAAAGGTCCATGTTAATCATTGATCCTCGGAATAATTGTCTCTTTTCTATCTGGTATGGCGCCCATGACTGCATGTATAATGTTTTGAATTGCACTGCTGTTTAAAAAATAGTTTTGATGTGTTGATACTCCATTCAAGCGGAATTCTGACATTTCCAACAACTGACTTGGAAAATGCAAATCAGAGTCCCTATTTGGGGTGAATTTTGGGTCAATTGATGGACCTTGACTTACCAAAATAGCAATCTGACGTCACACAGTATTCACAGAGACCCATTAAAAGGTTACACTAGATATTACTCTTTAACACAACTTGCTGTGCACGGAAATTGCTACTTAGATATAATTCAAATTCATCTCTGCATGAAGTTTTTAAAATGTACCAAACAAAGCAAATGACTTACTAGCTTTTGGTTTACATTTAACTAAAACTCTTTGAGGTCAGACCTTGAAAAATGGAGCTCGACACACTATATGGAGAAAAGTATGCAGGCATCTCTAGAACCCTTTGTTCCCTCTGAATCTGGGCCTTGAATGCAAAAAGCAAGGTCCATATAGGCATGCTTGGATGAGTTTGGTGTGGAAGACCTTGAAAGCCCTGACCCCAAACCCATCAAACAACTATGGAATGATTGTGAGCCCAGAAGGCCCTCTTTTAGGTCCAATATCAGTGACCTCTGAGCTGCTAGCATACTTGTAGTCCTCCCATTTGTTTGTGTGTAACTTTAAACACTGCACTTTTGGCTTTCGGCCTCTAGCCATCTTGCCCCTCATCATCTTTTCACTTGCCTCCATTCCAGCTCATAAAGGAGAAGTCCTCCACTTTTGTTGCCTCCATATGTCCGAGTAGAAAAACAATCAGCAAAAAGAACATTCCCACCCAGAGTGGCTTTGTAGTCCTGTGACTGTTTTGTCTGTCAGTGTGTTTTATGGCTCTGAGAATCCTCTTCTATTTAACTGTTCTGACAGTGGAGTGGCATTTGTGACAATGGTGCTCCATTACATCAGGAAGCAACAATAGCTTCCTAATGCTGCCAGGTTGGTGGCAGCAATCACCCCACTGCACTTCTGACCCTGTGACCACACACACACACACACACACACCAACGGGCCTATACTATCAGGGTATGCCTGGAAATGTGCACAAAATTATGTATTTTTACTTCTTTTCTCTGCCTCTGTTAACAGTGCATGTATTCTGCTGCCATGGCAACCGTGGGTCCTCTCCTCACGTTTCTTCTCCTGCTGCTTCATCTGGCTGATGGCTCATTCCCAGAGGAGCCCAGTCCACTCAGCTACGTCCCTATGGAGGGTATGTGTCCTTGTGTATGTGTGTGCGTGTGTGTGTGTGTGTCGTATTGATAAATGGCTCCATGATAAATGTGGAAATGGGGGGTCAAAGATCACAGCCTTGGTGTGGGGCTGCATTAGAAGTCCACCCCGGCATATACTGTGGGTATATATAGATGCATAAAGCTTGTCTTCATGGTGCATAAGCATGAGCCATTTGTACTGGAATGTGGTGATACGGATGGCAAGATAGGTTAGAAAGGAAAAAAGGAGGAGCCCTTTAGAAATGAATCACTACGTCCTATCCTGCTGCCTTGCAGTCAAGGACAATGAGAGATTTTCCCAATCTGTCTCCTGGTGATGAGAGCTCCCCATGGAGGCGGCTGTCCTCCTCTTTGAAACTTTGTATCAGTCTCATTCAGTCACTACATCTCTCCACTTCATCTGTACTCTTTCATTATGGGGAGGAAAGCACTGATTTGTTCTGACGACAGTAATGATCACAAACAGTTCCTCTCATTAGAGCTGCCTGTGAAAACACCGAGAGGATTTAACAGTATTTCTGTGATGTATGGCTAGCCGCAGTTCACTATCTGCTCATACACAAAAGCATCATAACATCAATTAAGGTTATAGTATAGTAAGCATTAAGAAAGCTGTTTGAAAATTGCCTCTTATATAGAGCAAATAGAGAGGGGAAAATGACTGTCCTCTGTAGTTTGACACTTCCATTTTGCTTTGTCAGTGGTGAGGAGGTATCCGGTGTTCCTGGGCAGAGCTCATCGTTCAGCGCAGAGACAAGAGCTGCACATCCAGACGGTCCTCCAAGTCAACCGCACTCTCTACATAGGAGCCAGGTAACCAACAGCAACCACCTCCAACAGTGTGTGACTGATGTGCTCACATTCTTATCTTTCATTTGATGTCTTCCATCTGCTATCGCTGTAAGATATTTCCACTCTGCTGTACACTGAAAAAAATGTGCTTTCATAGGCATTATAAGATCATATTTACTCATTGTTACCAAATTACAGACATTTCCAATCTTTATTCATAAAAACGAATAAAATCACCGTGAGTCTTTCTAGTATGAGATTAATTTGATTGAAACGCATAAAACCAATGACATTGGGTTTTCTAAAGGTTAGTACAGTCGGTGGCAGCATTCACCAAGAGCATTGTCTTTTTGTACAAAAGTAAAACCAAAAAGAAGAGGCTGCGGGCGAAACTTTTCAGCACAAGGCATTGATGCAGTGAATCGCTCCACCATTCTCCTCGAGTTTGGTAAGTATTTTATTTTTCACAGTGTTCAACAATGAATGATGGTATTTTAAATAAGGTGAGCTTTCTTAGCTGCGTTGTAATTTTAATTGACCGCCATTTCTATTTCCATGTTTACTGAATCTGAGCTAATATAAGTAAACTCCTGTCTGTAGCAATTTCCGTTTTGTTTTCACAGCTAAATTTGTCATTCATCATTAATGACAATACAGAACGTAAGTGCTTGCTGTTTAATATAATCTTCCGGGATGAGCGTCGTGTCCATGATTTGCTGCAGAACAGTTAGTGGTGCCACTCATGTCTGTCTAAAGCACAAAAATGTAGATAATTAGTGACTTGCAGGAGGTTTTCGCAGGCTGCACAGATTTCTGCCTAAATACATCGAATATTCTTGCTGTATTGAATTTATATTAATATTATTCACAAAACATGAAAATAATTGCAGCACATCCGGTGTACTTTTCTAAGCAAGAGCTCAGGCGGGATAAAATTGTTTTGAAATTACTTTGTTTTCACGTAATACTTTTCCAAGTGGAAGAGTTTAAGCACCTCGGGGTCTTGTTCACGAGTGAGGGAAGGATGGAACGCAAGATCGACGGGCGGATTGGTGCGGCGTCTGCAGTGATGCGGACTCTGCATCGGCCCGTTGTGGAGAAGAGGAAGCTGAGCCGAAAGGCAAAGCTCTCAATTTATCCGTCAATCTATGTTCCTACCTTCATCTATGGTCATGAACTTTGGGTAGTGACCGAAAGAACAAGATCACGTTTACAAGCGGCCAAAATGAGTTTTCTGCAAAGGGTGGCTGGGCTCTCTCTTAGAGATAAGGTGAGAAGTGCTGTCATCCGGGAAAAACGCGGAGTAGAACCGCTGTTTCGCCGCATTGAGAGGAGCCAGATGATGTGGCTCGGGCATCTGGTCAGGATGCACCCTGGATGCCTCCCTGGGAAGGTGTTCAGGGCACGTCCGACCGGTAGGAAGCCTTGGGGAAGACCCAGGACACATTGGAGAGACTATGTCTCTCAACTGGCCTGGGAACACCACTGGGAGGAGCTGGACGAAGTAGCCGGGGAGAGGGAAGTCTGGGCTTCCCTGCTTAGGCTGGATAAGTGGATAAGTGGAGGAAGATGGATGGACTTTTATTTTGAAGTTGTGTCCAGGGATATTGTTGGGTAAGTAAGGCCACAAACAGAGAACTTATTCAAATCCTCCACCGGGCGTTCATTGAATAAACGTTGACCATATGTACATTGGCTGCAGGTGAGCAGTGTGTGCTTTATGCTCGTTTTAGCTCTTTCCTTCCTCTGCATTCAGCTGTCAGCTCCTATCTCTGTGTCTGTGTACGTATTTAGCACACCTTTATGAATGTAAACAAGATCTCATGGTTAGGCAATCAGCCTGTTCAGTAAAAGGTGAGTGTAACGGATGCCAGCCTGTGAGGCTGTGCGAGTGTACGTTGGTAAACCTCACTCCCTCTCTGTCTTAAGAGCTGCGCTGAACACGCGGTCGACAGTCCGGACTTTTGGCCGTGTGGTCAGCGCTCTCGTCTCCAATTGCGAAGTGTGTTCGAGCCCCGGTGCTGGCAGTGTGAAACAGGGCAGTTTACATTGGTGCCGTGACCCAGATGGGAGTGAGGTTTGAGGGGGGGGGGGGGGGGGGGGGGGCCATCTGAAGAAGTAAGTACAATGACTAGAACCCAAAGCATTGTTACGTGCAGTCAGGTAGAGAGCCCAATATGCAGAGCCAGACACAATCCAGGTCAAAAAATAATATCTTTAATTTAGTAGAGCAAGAACCAAGTAACAAAGGAATAGCAAAAACTTCTGAGTCCAAACAGCGGTAGAACGGTGCAACTAAGGTAGTAAAACAAAGAGGCACCGTGGAAAAAGGCAACAACTCACTGATGAGCAGACGGCGTCACAGGAGGCAAGGAGCACATGGAACAGACTAAGAAATATCACAGCAATCTTAAGGCCAAGAGCACAGGTGCAAACAAACTGGTGTTTCGCGGGCAGCATGCAAACCAGTAGTAACAACGTCCTCCTCCTGCAGCCATGTGGCTTAAGAGCCCTTGATGACCAAGTGGCTACAGGTGTGCCTCGTGGCGCCGCCCACTCAGGGAGTGAAGGGATCTACAAAGAAACACACAGGTCAAAAGGTGACAACACCAAAATGAAACAAACCTAACAAGCATCTTGTTATCAACTACCATTGCACTTAAATTTTCCACAAACCTGTGATGTCCTGTTTGCTATGGCAGGTTGTTCAACAGTGCAGAGTTCATGTGGATAACTGTAATTCCTCTCGAATCACGGTTGGACAAGTACACGGACAACCTGATGAAGGTATTCCTCATCAAGGGGGGAGTTGCAGGAAAGAAGATCCTTCAAATAATGTCACTGATAACTAAGGTGAGTACTCTGGAAGTCTTTCAGTTAAAAGATAGACGTGTCACTTACACTCAATACTTAAACTAAATCTGTTTTCCACTGCAGACAGATGACATACACATCAAGCGAGAATGCGTCTTGAAATACCTGTGTGTCTACCTGAATGAGGACACCAAGCCACTCATCAGTGAGTAGATGGATTTAGATTTATTCATTTGAGAAAAATGATCCGCTGTCTTTTGAAATGAATGTGGTAATTATCTTGGAAATACTGAGAAAATAATTGTGAAAAAACAATTCAGCCCATTTCTTCTAAATGAATGACATAGTGCTATGTACAGTATGGCTTCAACGTCGGATGGATCCAGCAGTGTCTTCTTGCTCTGTTCACTGCATGCTGATGCTTCAGTTTTGAGTCCTTGTTGTTCTTTGCAGGCGTGGGTGAGGGACAATAAACTACCGGCTGTGTAGTGAGCAAGTGAGTGGTCAAAATGAGGGATTCATCTCATTCATTCTGAACTTTATTTTTTTCAAATTGATACAATATTTTTCTTTATTACGATAACTATATATGATTGATAACATGCCAAGAATATAATAATCCTAAAGTCTTTTGACTGCGGCATCTTGATTCTTAAACTTACCAAACACTGTTTAACTTGTTTTTTTTTCTGTGCTGGTCTCCCTTACAGTATCAACATATACGACATGGAGAGGGAATTTCCTCTGACCACCATGGGGGTCTACGTGGTTATGAAAAAAAATACAGAGCCCGAAGAAGATGCAGAGGATGTGGAGCGTTCATTGAAGGCGGATGTCCTTGTTGGCATACCAAGTATGACTTGTGGATGTACCATGCAGTTTGGATTGGTCTATGCACTCAATTTGAGCTACCTCCAAGCGTGGAAAGGTGCATTTAAAGTGTTCCATAAGATACTGATGAACCTAGATGGTAAGAAGTGTTCACCAAAAGTTCAGTCATTGGAAACCAAGATGCTGCAGTGATATACTGTATATGGTGCAGTCATGCCTCACCAGTGGATTCTTTTTGACTCTTCGTTCTATACTTGAATTGTGGACTTCTGATGGAAAAAAAAATCTCAGACACGGTTGCATTGTTATTGCTGCACTTAAAAGTATAGTCCTCCCTTGTTTATAGCGGTTAATTGACTCCAGACCTGACAGGGATAAATGATTTTCCACGATATAGGATTCAGTGTTAATAAATGGAATATGTTTGTAGTTGGAGCATAGAAAACCTGTTTCTGACTTTCTAAATACGGGTTTTCACGTTATTAGAGCCGTGTAGACATGAAATAACACATGAAATACACTCCTATTGTTCATTGTTTACACCACATAGCGCTACTCTTACTAGCGAGCTAACCAGTTAGCCTCAAATTTATTTCTTGTAACCTTAAGAAGCCAAAAACTTAGCACTTCACACGGAATAGGGGAAGAACTTTTTTTCACTCTATTACGTCGGACACTTCTGAGCTCTGGCCTGGCATGGCCACTGGAACAGGTGGAGGAGGTGGTCAAGAGGAGGATGACAGCCAAGCTGTTCTCCATGATGGACAAAGACTCCCACCCACTCCAACACACACTCACTGCACTCAGGAGCTCCATTAGTGACAGGATGATGCATCCAAAGTGTGTGAAGTAGAGGTATCGCAGGTCTTTCCTTCCTGCAGCTGTCAGACTCGATAAGAAAAACTGATCCAAAAATCCTGCACAATAACCGTGCAATAAACCATGCAATATCCATGCAATGAACCGTGCAATAAACCTGTGGCTTGATCAACATGTACACAGCTGTACATATAATAGTGCATATAACTTCTTTGCTTGTATTTGTACGACCTTGATTTTGCACTCTCTATGCTCTTGTGTGCTCTTGTACTTTTCTCTTGTGTGCTTTTGTACTTATGCTATGATGTGCTCTTGTACTTTTGCTGCTGTAAACCTGGAATTTACCCTTGTGGGACTAATAAAGACATATCTCATCTTATCATATGCCATGGCTGACTTCATGACTTCATGCAGTATTATAAGGTAATGTAATTTAAGCTAATGTCTCAATGTTTTGTGTCATCACTGCCGCCTAGGGACCAGAATACTATATATGACTTGTATTTCAATAGGTTTTGACTAATAATAGAACATAGTCTACTACAAAACAGCAATCATTCATTAATTTCTGAAAACCCACGATGTAGCCAGGGAGCGATAATCGAAACGCCATATTGCAAGGGATGACTATAAACCTGGGTTTCCCTTGGACATCGTTTGACTTAACATACCAAAGGGTGCATTTATGATGCCCATGCTTTTTGTGTTAAGTGTGCAACACAAATTCTTTTGTGTGGATAATGACATTACTCTCTGTGAAGCACCTCTCAGCATATTTTCAGGGCACTGAGTTTTTTACTAAATTGTCTTGGCTATGGACAGAGTTAAATTTTTTGTCTTTTAGTCATACATTGTTAACGTTTTGAAACTCCAGGGTCTTCTTTAAAAAAAAAAAAACTTGTTAAGTTTATTGTAGCAAAAGAGTCATTTATTGGGTAATTTTAGAAGTGTTTCGAGACTGTTAACACTAAACTTTTGTCATTTTCTTTAAACTGTTTGTTCTGTCTGTCTTTACTGTTCTTTGGTATCACCATATCTACGTAACTTATTGTGTGGAGGTATACTCCAGTATATATATATATATATATATACAGTATATATATATATACACACAGTATATACATATACATATACATACATATATTTTTTAAAATAATACATGTATTTTTTGCTTGATTGCAGAGATGATTTATACAGAGTGGAGCTGGACAACATGGCAGGTGATGAGATGTTCTACAGCAAGGTAACGCTCGCAAAACATCCAGCATTTAATTTTAATAATCATGATGACTTGACGATTCCTCACTGTTGTTTGTGTTTTTGGCAGAAACGGACATGGGAATCCAACAAAAATGACATTCGAGTGTGCCGAATGAAGGGCAAACACGAGGTATGGTGGTCGCGCCAACTGATACGACACATATGAATGCCATCTGCATGGACAAACACAACAGCTGTTGCCTTCTTTATTTTGCATGTGGATTCATGTTACTAAACAACTATCACTTCACTTAATTCAATTAATCAAATGTTACCTGAACCGAAAAAACAGCCAATAGGCCTGAAAGATATTTATGCCAACGCCTCTGGTAGCTTGGCTGATGGGTTGTGTATAGTAAACTATAAACATCGTCACATTAAAAGTTTGCCTCCAACATAAAAACCCAATCAAGTAAACAGTTTAAGCGAAAGCAGAGAGAAAGAGACAGACGTAGCTTCGGTGGGAAGCATTTGAAATGAGTGAGGCAGTCTGCTGAGTCTGTTTTCCTGGATGGACAAATTGATCAAATACATAGGAAGAGTACGGGATGGAAGATTTTTCCTAGAGAAGAATCTCTATTGATTTTGAAACCAATATTTGATCCAAGATGCTCGAGGCAGCTTTTGTCAGGAGTCGTGTTGGTATTTTTTCCTTTTGAGTGATAGCGTCTGCAGCAGTTTTCTAAAAAAAAAAAAAAATGATTGAGAGTGGAGATATAAATGATTGTTTTTGTGTAGATACATGCTGAGGAAAGAAGAGGAAATAAAGCTCAGGATAGATGAGAGTGTGTCACTCATAATATATTGGAAGAGCTGCGCTGTATTTGGATGTACTTTATGCACAGAAACAGTCAAAACAAGCACAGCAGCAAGCACAAGATGATTCAATGATTTAGTATTGCTTAGGCCTCTCCACTGGCTTGTTACAGTTATTAGATAAATAGTACACAGCTATTATGATACACTTTGATAATACAGTATGTATACACATATTACAGTCAAAGAAAAAATATTAGACCACCCTTGTTTCTTCAGTTTCTTGTTTCTTTTAATGCCTGATACAACTAAAGGTACCTTTGTTTGGACAAGAATAACAGTGATGACAAAAATAGCTCAAAAGAGTTACATTTTTTGGCAGTACAATGCTAGAGCTATTCATGTAGGAACTTAAATGATTTTGGTTATCATCAAGAAACGTTGCTAGATATCAACTCTTAAATTAAACTCTTATGAGCTGTATTTGTTATCATCATTATATTTATCCAAACAAATGTACCTTTAGTTGTACCAGGCATTAAAATAGGTCAAGAAACTGAAGAAACAAGGGTGGTCTATTTTCCATGACTGTATGTACTTATGAAGGGGTTGTTTTGCATTCCATGGCACTTTTTGTGACGCTTTCCAATGTGCTGCATGGCCATGAAACAAATAAGCGATTAAAAAATAAAAGCACATTTAATTGATTACATTAAAATATAATTAAATAATTTGGAATTGAAATAAATAATGGCATTAAATAAAAACAAACATAATTCAATAATTTAAAAGGCTATGAAATACAGTATATAAATCCACCATTAACTCAATTATTTGGAAAATCTTTTCAAAAATGTTATTTAAGATTGTATTTTAAAATTGAATTAACTAATGGGCAATTTAATGCATTATTTCACATAGAATGAATTATTGCTATTTTTATTCTCTACTTATTTGGATTTATATTTATTTAATTTTGGCCCCAAAATCCCTCCCTATGTACTAATAACGGGATTCTGGAGTTACAAAGATAATACTGCTGAGTTTCGATCATTTTATTGTGTATTTATTTTGTGATTACTTATTTACATACATCATATACTGAGAGGTGTTTCCTTATGTTGATACTAGAAGTCTGAGAAACTAAGGCGTACTTTTTCTTTGGTGTATTTTTTTTTTTATTCGTTTTTGTGTGGTTTACATGGCGTATATAGACATTGACAGATGGCGCGAGCCGTTCCAACTTTGGAACGATAGACACTGACATTATTAATCTCCCTTCATCCTTACAGTTTAGCTCAGGTGGTCTCGTGGTTGTCGCTCATCTTGAAGGCTGCGGGTTCAATCCCCACTTATAGATGCTTTCTGAGCCATCTTAGTCTGCAAGTGTCTACATGTTCAATCTTTAATTTTTCTCCACTGCTCCTACAAGTCCTTTAATAGTGTTGTAAAAATCACAGAGGTTAGACGTGTCAAATTTCATCTTCCCTGGTCGCATCATTAATTTCGACTCCATCACCACGCTCCACTTTAAAGACGGCAAGAGTGTAGTTGAGAGTGTTATTTCCTCTCACCTCCTCTCTACCATCTGTCTTCTTGCTTTCATAGGTTGGAAGTCATCCTCTTAGCTTGTGATGGTTTTCTGTTTATTATTGCATTGTGTTTCCTGTGTTTTCAACAGGGAGAATGTCGTAATTTCGTCAAGGTTCTGCTCCAGCAGCACGGAGGCCTGTTTGTGTGCGGAACAAACGCCTTCAACCCGCTGTGTGCAAACTATACTGTTAGTAGCCATTGATCTGTCAGCTGGTCATTCTGTGTTATCTGCTTGTTCCTGAGACGTGTTCATGTCCTCCTGTTGCAGAGGGATACTCTCGAAATGGTGGGAGAGACTGTCAGTGGGATGGCACGCTGCCCGTATGATCCACGGCATGCCAATGTGGCTTTATTTGCAGGTAGTATTGTGAATTTCCTCAATTTCTATAGCACACAAGCTGCCAACATAACGTTTACATGATTTATAGTCACACATCTTGCTGAATTGCTTGTTTGGTTTTAATCTTCCTGACCTTGTGCTATCTCTCCATCACCTACCTTTCCGCTTCGTCTTCTTAATCTCTCCCTGCTCATGCTCTCAGATGGAAGTCTTTTCACTGGCACCGTGACAGACTTTCTGGCAATCGATGCCGTGATCTATCGCAGCCTCGGCGACAGCCCCGCCCTCCGCACGGTCAAACACGACTCCAAATGGTTCAGAGGTACAGAACCTTTTCGGGAGACAAACACATAACAAATGTCACCAGACGTCAGACCCCAAATGTCAAGAGAGAAAGCAAATGTAAACTATCTTTTGAAAGGGGGCTCATATGCTGTCATTGCTTTGGTGTAAAGTGAAAAGAAGTTGAATAAAACAGGAATAGACGAGACATGATGTATAATAGAATACAATACCGTGCTATATCTTTACTGCAATTGTACTGTGTACCGTGAAATTGAGTACAGTCCACCACAGTGCAAAGGTCAACAAACTATATTTCATACCAAGGTATTCAAAAAACTGTAATAAAGGCTGTATAAAGGTACATTACACAAAATATAAACGGTGAAGGGAAACTCAAAATGCTGATCCTCCAAAAATAGTTCTGTATTTTTTTTCCATCTACTGTATTCAACTATTTTCTATGCTGCTTATCATTTGCAGTATTTTCTTACCACTCACACTATCAATATTGATTTATTATTGAACAAAATAATAAAAACAGTGTTTTAAACCTTCAAGTACAGTGGTGTGAAAAAATATTTGCCCCCTTTTGCATGTTTATCACACTTGAATGTTTCAGATCATCAAACAAATTTCTATATTTTTACAGTATATAATATTAGACAATGACAACAGCTGAACACAAAATGCATTTTTTAAATGAAACTTTGTACTATTAAGGGAGCAAAAAAAATCCAAACCTACATGGCCCTGTGTGAAAAAGTGATTGCCCCCTAAACCTAATAACTGGGTGGGCCACACTCAGCAGCAACCAAGCGCTTGCGATAACTTGCAATGAGTCTCTTACAGCGCTGTGGAGGAATTTTGGGCCACTCATCTTTGCAGAATTGTTGTAATTCAGCCACATTGGAGAGTTTTCCAGCATGAACTACCTTTTTAAGGTCATGCCACAGCATCTCAATAAGATTCAGGTCAGGACTTTGACTAGGCCACTCCGCCATTCAGAGGTGGACTTGCTGGTGTGTTTTGGATAATTGCCCTGTTGAAGAACCCAAGTTGGTTTCAGCTTGAGGTCACAAACAGATGGCCGGACAGTCTCCTTCAGGATTTTTTGACAGCAGAATTCATAGTTCCATTTATCACAGCAAGTCTTCCAGGTCATGTAGCAGCAAAACAGTCCCAGACCATCACACTACCACCAGCATATTTCACTGTTGGTATGATGTTCCCCCGCGACCCTAATGAGGAAGAAGCGGTATAGAAAATGGATGGATGGATGGATGGATGGTATGATGTTCTTTTTGTGAAATGCAGCATTACTTTTACACCAGATGTGATGGGACACACCCCTTCCAAAAAGCGCAACTTTTGTCTCGTCAGACCACCGAGTATTTTTCCAAAGGTCTTGGGGACCATCAAGATCTTTTCTGACAAAATTTAAGACGAATCGTAATGTTCTTTGTGGTTTTCATCTGGGAACTTTGCCATGCAGGCCGTTTTTGCCCAGTGCCTTTCTTATACTGGATGATCTTAAATGAGGCAAATGAGGCATGCCATTCTTTGGATGTTGTTGTGGGGTCTTTTGTGACCTCTTAGATGAGTTGTCGCTGCGCTCTTGGGGTAATTTTGGTTGGCCGGTCACTCCTGGGAAGGTTCACCACTCTTCCATGTTTTCGCCATTTGTGGATAATGGCTCTTACTGTGGTTCACTGGAGACCCAAAGCTTTAGAAATGTTTTTTTATAACTTTTTCCAGACTGATAGATCTCAATTTATCTCAGTTAAGTTATGTTTTAACAGGGGGGCAGTCACTTTTTCACACAGGGCCATGTTGGTTTGGATTTTTTTTACTCCCTTATAATAAAAATTTTCATTTAAAAGCTGCATTTTGTGTTCATTTGTGTTGTCATTGACTAATATTTAGATGTGTTTGATGATCTGAAACATTTAAGTGTGACAAACATGCAAAAAAAAAGTTAGAGTTACAACGGACGTAACTTGACAGACCGCTCCGAACTGGCCATTGTTGCATCGAGTTTTCTTGTGTTGCGCGTTGAGGTTTGTTAACAACACCCACCAAACCTCAACTGTGGCAGTGATTGACTTACCATGAAATTGTACTTTACCTTTAGCCATCATTCCTTATGCGTCTGTCATCCCTAACCCTTCACCAAAGAAGGACGATAAGAAAAAAACAAACATTTTTATTTTCAGCTTCTGTCCTGTGCACTGACTGATCCGGTGTGTGGATAACACCTGGTAGATTTGTGTGTATAACAATGGGCTACATTTCACTGTCTGTAATGAACGGCTTTGTAAGTTGGAAACAGTAATTAATTGCATTACAGCATTACTCCCAACACTGAATAAAACATCAGTTCTTCTATTACTGCCTCTCCTGTTCAGGTTTGTGAGACAGGAGTTTACCTCCTGCATTGATGCCATGTCAATCACTGGGGAGAAAATAAACTACAAAATCCTAAAAATAGCAAAGTCCAGACATGGACTGAATATTTAATTCAGCCATGGATGCAACACTTAAATAATAAATTAATGCAAAATGTTCCAGCATGACTTTATGCCCAGTACAACAAGCAAGGTCCATAACGGCGTACAAGAATGAGCCTGGTGTAGAAGATCACCTTTGGGATGAACTAAAACAAAGATTTTGAGCGAACAGGCCCTTTCTCAGGTCCAATATCAGTGAACTCTGACCTCACAAATGTTTTTTTTCTGGATCAATGCACAAAATTGTACTGAAGCACAAAAACTTGCAGGAAAGAGTGAATGTTATCACTTAATTTTAAGTTCCATCCAGCTGGGCCGTTAGGCAATATAGGCACATCCTATGGGCATCACAGCCACTAGGAGGCGCCACAAAATCGGGAAAAAGATTTAACCTTCAGTATAATTACAGTAAAATTATTATTACTATGAACTAGGGGATGCTCCGATCAGGGTTTTATGCTGCCGATTCCCATACCGATCATCCATGAATAAGATTGGCCGAAACCGACAACGATTAAATTGATTAACTGCTGCGTGTAAACAAAGATGCAAGAATAGCCAAACTGAGATAGATTTGGTAAGTTTTGCATACAGTTTTTTAATATAGTATTTTTATATAGATTTTTTATACAGCTGGCTCTGGTTCAATGATTAGGCGTCCCAATTCTTGTGTCCATAATTCCATAACATGACTAAATAATGACTTCCACAGTGGAAACCCTCATATGCAGCTAGACCTACATGTGATACAGCTACATTATTATTTTTAAGTGGAGCACGCACAGATAGAGTGACATATTTAGGTTATTGTAATCTGCAGGTTATGTCTCTAATAAGGCTTGTGGTCATGCTTGTTCTTTAAAAAGGCGAAAAACAAGGTTCCAGCAGGTCAAATGCAGATCAGTGCTGGATGAATAAATGACAAATAATATCCCTTCTCTTGTCCATGATGATACATTAAAGCGGATATGAATATTCAATGAGTGTGTTGGTGGACAGCGGCTGCTTGTCTTGATTTGACTGACTGTGAGTGTTATAATTGGCATGGTGTTGCTATGAGAGCCTCACACTGTTTTTCTCCTAATGCAGAGCCCTACTTTGTGAGCGCCATGGAGTGGGGGCCTCATATTTATTTCTTCTTCAGAGAAATGGCAATGGAGTTTCACCATCTAGAGAAGGTTATTTATCCTCTTATTCCCATCTCTCCATTTATTATTACACCTCTATTGGAATGTGCTGTCCCGTGTTATTCCAGGTAATGGTGTCCCGTGTGGCCCGTGTGTGTAAATCCGACCTGGGTGGCTCGCAGCGTGTTCTAGAGAAACAGTGGACCACATTTCTGAAAGCTCGGCTCAACTGCTCTGTCCCTGGAGACTCGCACTTTTACTTCAACCTCCTCCACGCCACCAGCGGCATCATCCACATGCAAGGGCGAGACGTCATCCTGGGTCTCTTCTCCACGCCTCCAAACAGGTACCAGCACAAGCACATTGCACACACACATCCACAAAGATTGTTCCCGTCTCTTATGTGTGTGTTTCGTCCTTTGAATCCGGCAGCATTCCTGGTTCTGCCGTCTGTGTGTTTGACATGCAGCAGCTGGCTCATGCCTTCGAGGGACGCTTCAAGGAACAGAAATCCCCAGAGTCGATTTGGACTCCAGTACCAGAAGAGGCAGTCCCCAAACCTAGGTATGCTTATGCAACATTTATGAGCTTGCACAGAAACATCATCATCCATCTTGTGGTGGAAAATCCCTGTTAGCACCAGTAGAGAAAAGAAACTTCTCAAACGACAAATTTGTCTTTTGTATTCTGATCAGAGGGGAAGACAATTGAAACAGACCCATAGCTCTCTGATGCAAGTATCCTCACTAGGGTCCAGTCCAGGGTGTACCCAGCCATTCGCAGGGCACATATAGACACATTCATACCAATGGACAATTTAGAGTCACCCATTAACCTTATGTGCATGTTTTTGGAATGTGGGAGAAAATCCATGTACGCACTAGGGGGAACATGCAAACTCCACACATAGATGCCCAACGGAGATTCAAACCCAGATATCCTGACTTTGTGCCCACGAGGCCACCGTGCGGCCCTTCCAGCAGATCAGTTTGACATTAATTTATATTAGCAGAAGTAACATATTTCTTATGATAAAATGGCCTAATGGGAAAATATAACATTTCCATTACAATCTCTTTCTCTGTTTTTGCAGGCCTGGAGGATGTGCAGTCCAGGGCTCCAGATTTAGTTCATCCACTACTCTGCCAGACGAGGTATTAAACTTTGTGAAAACCCACCCTCTGATGGATGAGACGGTACCGCTGCTGGGGCACAGACCTTGGGTGGTCAAGACTATGGGACGGTACTGTGACAAAATGCTTTCTAGCTCAGGAACTTTTATGTCATAAAAAATTTAGAGGGGGTAAAGGAAATAGATTTTATTGGAGCCGCTTGTGTTTTCATGGTCGATATGTCTTTGCAGGTACCAGTTGACAGCTATGGTAGTGGACACAGAAGCCGGCCCCCATAGAAACCGCACAGTTTTGTTTCTAGGTTCAACCCGAGGGACCATTCTCAAGTTCTTAATGATTCCCAGTGGGGATGCAGTGTCCCACAGCAGTGTCTTCCTGGAGGAGGTAGAGGGCTTCAACCCAGAAAAGTGAGTAGGAGTAAATAGATTTTTGTCCTTGACCTCTGATTGATGACCTCTATTGGCGTTGTGCTCCATTATGTACCACATGGATCGCTTCTATTTAAGAAGAGGTTTTAACACTGACGGCTGCCACCTCCCTCCTGTTTCATTGCATTTACAGATTTAGCCCTTTTACACAGCCATGAAACCTGACATTTTTGTGCCTTTTTTCTCTGTTGCTGTTCTGTACAATTGGGGCAGACACAGAATTAGAGGATGAAATCCAATCAACAGTTTTCCACATTTTGAGGTAGTATCAAAGCCCTAACAAAGGCAGGACGGCATCTGTGTAAAAGCGAATGCAAGAACAGAAGCCCTGTTGTGTTGTAAGTTACGTCACTGTCCGACAAGTATTTCACGAGTACATCATATATTATCCTCATTGGAGGATGCTGTGTCACTGTGTGAAAGCACACAGTTGCAGCTGACGTTTCTTGGTTCTATATAAAAGGCACAAGCAGATAAATGCTGGATCTTGCATTCTGTTTTGTAGAATCTCTGTGTAAAAGACGCTAAAGCGAATGACTTATCATGTGACCCAGTTGTAAACGTGTCCACCTCCTTACTCTCAACTTTATCTCTTCAGATGTGGTGAGGACTCTCCTCAGGCTCGCCAGCTCCTGTCTCTAACGTTGGACCGTACCAGCCACACACTGCTGTTGGCCTTCCCGTCCTGTTTGGTCCGTGTGCCCACGTCCCGCTGCCACCTGCATTCCCGCTGCATGAAGTAAGTAATATACGTTAGCTTTTTTTTTGATTTATTGAAAGCCTCTATTAATCGGGACACCCGCTGCTTTAGTTACACAAATTCATTTGATGTTATTTGTTGTAAACACCTCTCAGGGAATGGTAGAGAGCTGTACACTGCAAAATACAACAACACAAATAAAATACAAATATACCAAAAAAACAAGGTTTGACCAGTCAAACTTCAGTTTTTGAATGGCCCAATTTTTGTATGATTCGGTTTTTGATGATAATTTTTTTTTTAAGTTTGCCTCCATTTTTTTACACTGTCTCGGTTATGGTACAATATCGCGTGAAGATGGCGTCCCCTCCAGCCCTCCTTCAATAAAGGTAAAAGTGATGTTAAATGTTCATTTGTCCATTTCATTCACCATTTATAATAACTTTGCATTGTTTTGTGGACATAAAAATATAATTATTCTCGGTAAAATTATTTTTTTGCTAACATTTTTCATTGTCTGGAACAGGTTGGATTTACATGGGAAAAATTGCTATGTTTGTTGTACGTTTCGGTTTTCATCTGATCGGACCTTTTGCAACCAAAACTGAGGTACTGCTGTTTTAATAAAGTATCTTACTGGCAGTCATGATGCTGCACTGTTGTTATAATAATAATAATGATAATGATAATAATACATTTAATTAGTAGCGGCTTTCAAAAAAAACAAGGACACTGCACAAGATACAGACAAAACAACAAAGGATTAAATCAGCATGAACAAGTGAAGGAAGGACAGCGCGGAAGCAGTCAAAGGGAGTATGCAGTCTTGAACAGATGAGTTTTGATTCTGGATTTGAAGAGTTGGAGTGAGTAGATATTTTGGATGTCAGATGGTAATGAGTTCCAGAGTTTGGGAGCAGAGTGGCTGAAAGCTGTGATCCACATGGTGTTATCTTTGTAAATACACTTTTTAAAAATGTAACTCTTGTATTGTATAGTCTATTATCGCATTAGACTGCCGTCATACGTAATGTTGTGGCCCTTTCGTGCATACCCGTATTACAGTTGGTATGTTGTGTCAATCCTGCCAACCTCAGGCAGATGATTGGCTTGTCACATGCATCACTATTATGTTGAGCTTGAAAACAAATTTCACTTGAGATTTATAATGAATACCTGACAAATAGAACAAATAACAAATCCATCTCTTCTTTGACCTTTTTTCAATAAAGTCATACTTGACATTTGAGGAGTGTACAGCCAAGCAGATTAATTGCTTCCTTTTTATGTTTATAGCAGTGTTTGCATGTTCTGTTGTTTTCCCACAGGGAATAAGCATATAACGAGATTACCTATCTTGCTTCCTGTGCACACAGGAGCTGCCTTGCCTCAAGGGATCCGTATTGTGGCTGGACCAGAGGCAGCACCTGCTCTTTCCTGAGACCAGGAACCAGGTGAGGGGAACACATCCATAAAAAGAGACCTGCTGACTGATAATCAGCAAAGGCTGTGTGCAAAGATACTTACTGTAGAGGCAAAGCTGCACCTTGCCTATGTATGGAGCTAAATTTTAAGCAACACTTGCGCTCAATTTGTTTTTTTTAAGTAAATAATTGTTAGTAAAGAGATTATTTTGTTATTATTAATGTGGTGGGTTAAGAAATGTATTAAAAGCCAAGTGCGCTTTTTTGTGGTTCATGATATGTGACGTACTGTATGACATTGCATTGAATATGATGCATCTATGACGTTTTAATGTGTGATTTGTATGTGCCTGTAGGCTGCCTTTCCAACAAGATGTGGAATACGGAAACACCAGCTCCCATTTAGGAGACTGTGATGGTAGGTTGCGGCACCAGGACTGCGTGCTTCTATTCACATCCAAGTAACTAATGGAAGTCTCCGCCTAGTGGCTCAATCCCTCATTACATACTCCCACTGTTTATTTTCTCTGAGTGTATGAAAGTGGGTGAAAGGAGCTGTTGTGAATAAGAGACTATTCATGACGCGTTTTTTTAATTTAACCCATTACATGCAGGATGTAATGTTACGTGCAATACAATTTTTACTTCCTACTCAGCAAGATCCATTCATCCGCAACACCTGTCGTTGATGGTTCTGACGTCTTTGTCAGAGCTGATTGGTGTGTACAGCTGGTATTTGTTTTACTTCTGCCTCACTTGCTTTGGGTCAGAAGTGTCCCGGTGTGACAGTTTAATTAGGGGGGATGTAGCTGCCAACACAGACAACTCCAGACTGCACAAGGAGGAACAACATCAATGCAGCCTCCTACGGCATGCAAAGCTTTGTTCTCTTTTCTGTCTTCAATATGACAGAGGGCGTGAGCTTAGCATAATATGCTGCTTTCACTTCTGTTGAGGGACTCACATGTCATTGCAGCAGTACCCAAGAGGGTCTCTTATCCAGCTTTGCTCTGAAATTCACTCACTTAGAGAAAAGCAGAACTCCTTTTCCACATAGGCTAAAGCCTTTTCCCTTTTAAAGTCAGTGCTGCTAGGTCAGACCTTAAAGTTCCAAAGGAGTTTCTTTTCAAGCTTTCGGCACACTCATTTTATATAAATCTGATCATCTGAAATTGAGCACCAGCTGAGACAGAGACAAACATGCACTGCTGTTGCCGCAGATGGGAGTGATTAGAGCTGGGTGGAAACACTGAAGTCATGGTATGCTCTGTGGAGAGATTCTCTAACAGGGCTGCACAATGGAAAAAGTGAGGAGCGGAGAGAAGAAAAATGAGTGTGTGTGCTGTTTGGGTCTGAGCTCGACTCTGATGACAAGTGCAGGCTTCTCCAAACCTTTGGAGCCTATGGAGCCTCAAGGCCACACTGGAGAGAAGCTATTGTTTGCAGTACACTATCATAGCTCTATCTTCAATCTCAAGATAGGAAATGCATTAACAGTACACATACACAACATATGTAATTTATATATATATACATACATATATATATATACTGTATATAGTGTGCCAGTAGATAAGATGTGTGTTGCCGTCATGCTAATAACTTTTTCTTCTGATCTTTAGGTATCCTGCAGCAAAGCCTTTTAATAGAGCCAGAGAGTCTTGTCTCCCTCAATCTACTGGTGGTCTCTGCAGTCTCAGCATTCACCATTGGGGCGGCGCTCTCGGGCCTCGCCGTCTGCTGGATCATGGCTCACAAGCCCGCCAACCGTCGCCATAGCAACACCACCCAGTCATCTATCCAACGGCGTGAAAGGGGCCTATTAAGTAATGCTGGTGGAATGGGAGGCTCTGTGCTCAGCGTGACGCGCCAGGGAGGTGGCGAGCGCCCCTGCACTCAGGGCGGGGAGACCCTGTTTGTGATGCCCAACGGCTGGGTGAAATCCGGGGAGCTTGACCCAGGTTTCCTACCCACCCCGGAGCACACACCCCAGCAGAAACGCAGAGGCCTGCGCCTGTCTGACTCCAACTCTGGGGGATGGGACACAAGCCAGACCTACTTGGGGGGAGGCTCTGTGGGTCTGGGCTCCCCTTGTCGTATTCCCCCCTCAGTGTACCTGACCACGAGACTGTTTCAGCAGGCGGGAGGCGGCCGGCACAGTGGCGAGAGCCGGGGAAGTGACACTCCCCGACAGCACTATGTCTGTTTGAGCAAGCAAGAGAAAGGAGTGAAGGGGACTCCCAAAGTCCCCCTAAGGAAGTCCGCAGGGGAATACGTGTACCCCATGACGCCCCAGGACTCACCTGAGCGCCGGAGGGTGGTGTCAGCGCCCAGCGCACCCGTGGAGTACGGCGAACCTCTGCCTTTGCGCTGGCCAGCCCAGGAAGGCTACATCCTCAGCAGCCACGGCATGGTGCCCGTCCCCTTGCCTCCTCCCTCAATGGCCGCCCCCAGCAGCCAGACATACCAACAGCACACCCCTGCGCTGACCAGGGCTCTATTGAGAGGGGCACTGGAGCGAGGGGAGCTTGGCGAGCTGATGGACTTCAGCCAGCTAATGAGTAAGAAGAATTGCAATGACAGGACTCCGGCTGGGCACTGACTGCTGAGGAAATAAAGGGCCTGCATGAGCGCCTTTCCACGTCTCTTTGCATTGACCTGTCTTTAGCCTCAGCCACCCACCCACCCACACCCCCAACCCTCTCCATCTCTGGACATTTTTGTGCATTGTCATTCAAGCCCTCTGGTCTCCTCTGTGACTGTCTCAGGCAACCCCCCTTGCTCCCCACCCTCCATTACCGTGTTGGCGAGGCTCTCGTTACGACTGGCTGCTGCGCCTGCCGATCTTTTACTGGCTCGCACTAATTGGTCAGATGGACGAAGGTTGTTGCTGTGTCTGCATTGCAGAGTTGCCTCGCCTGCCAGCGCTCTCCAAGGCAGCAGGGAGAGGGCACAGGAAAGAAAGAAAAGACAGCACTTAGTGGCTGTCGTGGAAGTGAAGCAAGACTAATACAAGGATGCTATTTTCTTCACTGACAAAACTGTTGGGACACACCTTTTGGTTATCTGAGGCATTTTGGACAATTCTGTGTTTCCAATAATGTGAAAACAGTTTAGGGATGGGCTTTGGCCTTGTAGAAATTAAAGTTTGGAAGAGTAGAATCTTTAAACGCTGCAACAGAAGGAATAACTCCATATTATTTTGCATTTTCACTTTCTGTAGGCATAGGGATGGGCATATTAATAAAATTTCCTTGTTCAATTAATAAATTATTTTTAAATAGATGGGAGAATCTCTCTGAATGTTTCGAACTCCTTTTTTCATGCCAGTGGCCACAACCAAGACTGCATCAACAGCACCTCGGCTGGTTGCAGTCAAGTACTGCACTCATTTTTTTTTAAACTCGATTCATCAACCATCACACAACTGACTATTATGCCCATCCCTAATCAGTAATCAAGCGTCCATTGTTCTCCACCTGCTGGTGTGACTGCCATCTGACTATGGTTCACGTCACACGTTTCGTGAAGATAATGAGCTTTATGTGACTCATCAAAAGTCGGTGTGACTATAAACAGGAAACAAAAGAAGAAGCTCATCTGCTTCCTCTTTGTTGTACTTATACATGCAAGTTGTTCAGTGTACACAGGCAGCGTGGCGTGAGTGTTAAATGCACCCAATAGTCCAAGTTCTCTCATAGCGATGCAGGATCATAACTCTTTGGAGAGAGGAGAGCAAGACTGAAATGTCAGCAGTATTCCTGCCAGCCGCATGCTCTCTGTAATGACGTTGTCGCCATCACTGACGCCCATTGCTCTTTTCACCCCCTCCGCCCCATGTACTACTTAATGGCCTATAATTCCATGAGGATGTCTCTGGAAATGTTTGCACCAGAAAACTGACCAGAGAGGGAGAAAGGTGTAATTGGGAATGCCTTGTCTTTTTCCACACATATTCATTCAAGCTGTATTATTGAACACCGTCCAGCTCTTATGGGTAAGAATTTTCCTGGAAAGCCCACAGAAGGTCAAGGTCCCACAGAAGTGATGCAGAACAAAGTGACAGTTACAGAGGCGATGATGGAAACTCAAAAGCCAATAGGTGTAATGGAAATGCCCCAAGCAGGCAAATGGGCACATAAATCATCGACCATCGACATGTCGAGTGCCATGAGAGTCAGCATTTAGATCAGCACAACATTGAGATGGATGTCATATAAAAAAGCAAAAGCCACCGACATCAGCAACGATAACAATGTGCTTCGTTAATACAGATTTGCTTTGTCGTGTGCACCAATTCTATGGTCAATGTACATAGTAAGGTTTAATTTCAACAAACACTAAGATGCTATCCATCAGAGAGCTTGAAAGCAAACAATAACATTTGATCATGTCATTATAACTATGAATGTAGAAAAATATATGTTGTTACATGTGCTCACCTGCCTTTTCATAAGGCAAGCAATACAGCCATAATAAATCCTCCTTTCATAAAGTCTACAATAGTCAGAATCTGAGAGGTTCTTATTCAATTCAATCGTTGGTCCTTCAAGAGACTTTAATCAGTTGAAGAAATACACTGTTCAAAAACAATAAAGGGAATCACTGCAGTGTAACTCCATGTCAATCAGTAAGAAAGAACAACTGCGAATCAATCCCACATATGCAAACTGGAGAGACAACATGTAGAAAACAGAGGAAAATAGGACAACCTGTTTGAAGGAATGGTGTTGATGGCTTTCTACCTTTTCTGGCTGAACCCTGACCAGTTCCCTCACTAGCAATAGCATGAGGACTATCCATATGCACTATGGACCAAATGTTTGTTAGCTCCCCCAGTAGAGTTTCAAGAGCGTGAAGGAGATTCTAGGAGACGGGCCAGCACACCAGAAACGTAGGAGGGGAACATTTCCTGGAGTGTGCCAACATTTCCGCAATGACAAGGCCATTGATGCAATTGACTGATCCGCCCATTCCCCAGACTTGAACCCAACTGTAACGTATTGTCACATTCACGTTGCACCGCAGAATGTCCAGAAGCTGACTGATGCTCTGATTCGGGTCTGGGAGGAACGTTCCCCCAAAAGATAATATCACCAATTCAGACAGTGTAGAGAGTGCATACATGCACGTGGAGGCCATGCACACTACTGAGACATGTTAATAACCGAAAGTTGGATGAGCCTGTCATTTTTCGACTTTGATCTAGCATATTATACTTTAAAATGTGGGTTTCCATTAAATGTTATGACAGATTACACTAACCAGTACAGGATGTGTCATTAAGTATTCCCATCATTTTTTGAGCAGTGTATTACTCTCATGACAGGAGGATTATGAGGTGGTTGGATATTACACTGCAGTAATAAGAATGAAATGACCAACCCACTCACTTTCATTCACATCTGTGTGCCAAAAACCTTCTTAGGAGTATTGTATTGATGCCAGTTTACAGAAGCAAAAAAAAAACCTTGTGTTTAAGTGCCATGATGACGACTATTTCAGTCAGCAGTGCGCCTGCTGTTTGAAAAGCTCCATATTACTTATTGCAGTATGCTTTGTAAAATATTTGCCTTTGACCTTACATGCTGAATGTTTTTCTTTTACGTGTAGGCCTGTACTGTTGCAGCCGCAATGACGGAACCAACAGTGTTTAAAGATCGTACTACAACTGTAATGTACTGTAAATATGTACTGTAAGAATACAGACACTTTGTGATGCTCTTAATGATCATACTGCTACCACATGATGCTATGACATGGAATGTGGCGATAAAATGTAATAATGATGCAAATCTCAAATGGACTGAAAATGCTGTGAGGGACTATTGTGTATCTCTTTTTGTGTCACATTTGTCATCACGTTTTTTAGTCTAGTGGTTGTCTGTTTGCAACTCAACTGCCATACGGAAGGATCTTAAATATATTTGTCAGCATCCTGAGAGAGAGAATGTTTTTATTGTCATTTTGCGTGCAGTAATTGATAAGCACAAGGACTTTCTCTTTTTTGCAGTTGAAGAGCTGTAACATTTGTGAATAGTGTAAATAATCATCTGGATGGTACCGTGTTTGGTTTTAGGGCAGATGGCTCATTCCTTGGACAAAGAGGCATTCAAGTGTGAGGGGTTTTATTTTTATTCTTCTGTGTCAATGGTGTGAATAAGATGTATGTAAAGTATTTACGTGACTTTGGATGAGTGCTGATTTCAGCTGTCTCCTGTTTGTAGAGTAGACTTGATCTCAGACAGAGCTGAGCCTTCACATTTGCCTGCCTCCTCAGTTTTTGCAGTTGTTAAAAATACTGCTGTGATAATAACCACTGACTTTTGGAGTACTGCTATTAAATGGAAATATATAACTTGCTGCTAATGTTGCATTTACTGCTGAATAGGGGTGTCACGAGATCTCGCGAGATCAAAACGTGACAAGAGTTCTCGTTCAGAAAAAAACTAAAATGAATAAATTAATTACGTGATAAATGCAAATGAACCTGATAACTCCATATATTGCCATGTGCATGTGTGTCTGTGTTCGTCGTTTCTCACCTCCAAACAGGCAGGAAGAGAGTTCACTCTGTGCATTGGTTCAGCATCTCGACGCTTCATAGAACAGTCATACAGTCGCTTTGTCTCTTTGGGGGGAGACGGGGCTGCTAGCATACACACAGCAAAAGAGTGGAGCCTCTTGAGGAGCAATACAAGGCAGTAGAAATTAGGAGGAAAAATGATTACTGCAAAGCCAAATGCCACAGCCCCAATGTGGGAATATTAATAATGAGCAAGGTGAGCCCATCAACGCGAACGAGCCAGGATGTCGAATTTGTTCAAAAGTGGTGGCAACATAAACAAAACAAAACTTGCCCACCTAAACATATCCACCCAACCTAGTTTCCCCATCTGAGAAAAAAAACAACACATTGACTGTCAACACTCACTAAGACGTTTGATTGGCAAATAAATGAAATGCAAACAGAACAGTGCAAATGAACCTGATAACTCCATATATTGCCATGTGCATGTGTGTCTGTGTTCGTCGTTTCTCACCTCCAAACAGGCAGGAAGAGAGTTCACTCTGTGCATTGGTTCAGCATCTCGACGCTTCATAGAACAGTCATACAGTCGCTTTGTCTCTTTGGGGGGAGACGGGGCTGCTAGCATACACACAGCAAAAGAGTGGAGCCTCTTGAGGAGCAATACAAGGCAGTAGAAATTAGGAGGAAAAATGATTACTGCAAAGCCAAATGCCACAGCCCCAATGTGGGAATATTAATAATGAGCAAGGTGAGCCCATCAACGCGAACGAGCCAGGATGTCGAATTTGTTCAAAAGTGGTGGCAACATAAACAAAACAAAACTTGCCCACCTAAACATATCCACCCAACCTAGTTTCCCCATCTGAGAAAAAAAACAACACATTGACTGTCAACACTCACTAAGACGTTTGATTGGCAAATAAATGAAATGCAAACAGAACAGTGCAAAATGGTGTGTGTTCACAGAGAGTGTCGTTTAATACATTGCCAAAGAAATGCTCTTTAATACGGTTGAAAAGCCAGCATTTCAAGTAATGCTGCAAATGTTCGACAGACAGTACGAAATGCCCGTGAGAAAATATATCACAAACGGGAATTCCAAAACTTTACAGAGCAAAAGATGACATGTTAAAGGAAATATTGTATTATTATGACATTATTATTATTATATATCATCATAACATTAGTGGTTTGTTTCGTTTCAAAAAATGTAGACAATAATATTGTTAAGTGTCATTTTGTGGGACAACAAACATTTCAAAACGCACCTGCATTATTTTGTGACTCGATTAAATAAGAAATTTAGTTTGTCCAGTCATATTTTTTCATTGTACTTCTCTTAAAATTAATGTTAAAATCGTGTCTCTTCTCATTCTTGAGAACCCAATCTGATGTATCGTCTCATCTTTTGAGCTGGGTGCCCCGTGACACCCTTACTGCTGAATGTGCATACACTCCTGATCAAAATTTTAAGACCAGTTGAAAAATTGCAAGATTAGGTAGGTTAGGTGGAGCTCAACTTCAACAGAGGCAAATTTTTTTGTGTGTGTAATTATTTTCTTCACCACAAGAGAGCGCTAGATACTGTCTGAGCTGATATGGCCTTAATGGAAAGTTAGACAGGAACTCCCATAGGTGCCTATGAATTCATTGCACTCTTTTGTTAGAGGAAAATCGTTTGTTTTGTGACGCATTTAAGCTCCCAATCAAAAACAACAATAAGCCTCAATAAAAAGTAAAACAAAAAGTGAGATTATAAAGACATTTACAGCAAGGTCCAAAAGTGACAGGGCAATCATTCCTGAATGGCAAATGCATTCATTTTGTGAAACCTTTGAAATTACTGCTGAGAGTCTACACTTTAATCACATGACTGTTTTGCATATCGTAACTGTGTATCCAACACATCCACCAAAATTTAATTTGCAGCTTAGTGACCACTGCAAAGTAGAAGGGGGCTCTAAAGTCAACTCATTTTGTGACTCAATATGCAATTCACACATATAATGAGCAACTAAAAACCACAGCTTCTCTTTTTACTTATGGCAACATTGTGTAATGTACATTGAAAACCATTTGAGAATGGCCATCCCAGAATAATGCTTAAAAAAATCCTTACTCACAACATCTGCTCAGTTTCTTTTGTCATACGTTAGCAATGTACAGTTAACCTCAAAATAATTCATAACCATCACCACATTTTGAGGTCGAATTAATATTCGTTTGGTGAATGGGTGTCTTTTAGCCTGTAAAGACATTTTGATGATGATGATGTTCCATGTCCAAGTTATGCATAATCTTTCAAAATACAGGCATAGTCAACATTTTCTGTAATTATAGCTGATTAGAATGCTATACATCAGTGGTTTTTCAAGTGTGATTGGGCCTCCCCTAAGGGGAGCTAAAAGACTTCAGGAGTGGCACAGCAGCTTCAGAACAATAAAAAAAAAAAATTCAAACATTTTAAGATAACTTCAGTGAACATGAATTGATTTTTAGTTAGAGTAAACAGAGTCTACCATAACATTTTTCGAGGAGCAGTATTACCAGGAACTGTATTACATTCGCTGGCGGGAGGCTCCCTGTCCCGCACTTTGAAAACCCCTGCTTATATGAGGACACTTGAGAGTAGTGCACAAAATGTGTTTCTTTATATGAATATGAATAATTACATTTTTTTAATGTAAAAAGAACATCTCAAAGTATTTTGCTATGTTTGGGTCATTTCCAGCAAGAAGATGCTTATGAACAGATAAAAAAAAAAAAAAAAATGGTCAGGGTATGAATATTTTTGGGCTTACATACTCTGTACTGTAGCTTCCATTGTGGGCAATTGAACAAGTGCTATCCAGAGTAACAGCGGCAACTCTTCTTCGTTCAGTGACTTAGGGATAAACCTTTTTCAGTAAGAAATAATAGCCAACTGAATCGAAGCAGCAGTTTGATGATGCAATCCACTCCGACACACGTAAATATTCATGTACAGGTAGGCGTATAAACTGCCAGTTTGCAGGTGCATTGTAAAAGTAGTTCACCAGAAAGCCAACATGGATTGGCGTGTAACAGCCAATGAACACGAGCATATTTGCTGTTACTATGCCAACAATGTTTCTTTGCAGCGGTGATGAGGCACCACCCTCTGTCTTTAACAGAATACAGATAATTCGACTTGAACAAAACACGACTGTCAACAACGGAGCTATGAAGCCGAGAAGTAGCAGAATCACAATAAAGTTTAAACGAAGAGGTTGATCCTTACATCTTTCAAAGCATGTCCAGAGTTTGTGAGGGTAATTCTCCTCTCGGTATACAATGGCTGTTGTCACCAAAGATCCCCAAATGAGCAAACACACAGCGAAGGCTGTCTCCTTCTTTTTTCTCCATGACCTCACCTGCAATGGAAAGCTTACAACCAAGTAGCGATGGATGCTGATGGCCATTGAGGTCATAATGCTGGCATACATGTTAATGAAATGTGTGGAAATAAAAAAAGTACACCAATGAGTCTTGTCCAAGCAGAAGAAAGAATGGTAGATCCTAAAGGGAAGACAGATTATGAGGGAAGAGTCAGCTATAACCAGGTTGAACATGTAGATGTGGGTGTCTGTCCAAGATTCCTGCTGTATGAAAGCACACAGAGCTGCAGCATTGACAAGCAACCCCAGGACAAACAAGGGACAGTAAGCCAGGCCCAGAAGGCTGTCCACTGTACAGTTAGCATCGGAGATGCTGCACATGTTTGTCTGTAAAAAGAAGTCAAGCAGTAAAAGGGGCTGTGAGTGACCAAAACAGCAAAGGTCCAAAAAGTAATACCAATCATTCACTAAAGTGGAGAAGTATGGAAGTATTGGCTTGGCTATGACAAAATACAAAAGCGTGCCTATACAAAAAATAAATAAAAATATTGTATAATATAATGTATGAATATACAAAAGTATTATAATTTATTATTATTGCCATGAGTGAATATGACTACTTCATTTAGCTGTAATATTTTGCCCCTCACCTGCTAGGTAACCAAAATATTACAGTGGTGTAAAAAAGTGTTTGTCCCCATCCTGATTTCTTATTTTTTGCATGTTTGTCACACTTAAATGTTTCAGATCATCAAACAAATTTCAATATTAGTCAATGACAACACAACAGAACACAAAATACTGTATTTAAATGAAACTTTTTATTATTAAGGGAGAAAAAAATCCAAACCTACATAGCCTTGTGTGAAAAAGGGACTGCCCCCTTGTTAAAATCTAAAGATCTATCAGTCTTGAAAAGGTTATAAAGCCATTTCTAAAAGTTCGGGACTCCAGCAAACCACAGTAAGAGTCATTATCCACAAATGGCGAAAACATGGAACATTGGAGAACCTTCCCAGGAGTGGCCAGCCAACCAAAATTAAAAGTAACGCCGGATTTCAGAAAAAGAACATCATACCAGCAGTAAAATATGGTGGTGGTAGTGTGATAGTCTGGGGCTCTTTTGCTGCTATAGGACCTGAAAGACTTGCTGTGATAAATGGAACCATGAATTCCGCTGTCTACCAAAAAATCTTGAAGGAGAATGTACGGCCATCTGTTTGTGACTTTAAGATGAAACAAACTTGTTTTCTGCAGCAGGACAATGATCCAAAACACACCAACAAGTCCACCTCTGAATGGATGAAGAAAAACAAAGACTTTGGAGAGGCCTAGTCAACATCCTGACCTGAATCCTATTGAGATGCTGTGGCGTGACATGAAAAAGGCAGTTCATGTTCAAAAACCCACCAGTGTGTCAGAATTACAACAATTCTGCAAAGATGAGTGGGTCAAAATTCCTCCACAGCGCTGAAAGAGACTCATCGCAAGTTATCGCAAACCCTTGATTGCAGTTGTTGCTACTAAGGGTGGCTCAACCAGTTATTAGGTTTAGGAGGGTAATCTTTTTTTCACACAGGGCCATGTAGGTTTGGATTGGTTTTCTCCCTTAATCATAAAAAGTTTCATTTAAAAACTGCATTTGGTGTTCAGTTGTGTTATCATTGACTAATTTTGAAATTTGTTTGATGATCTGAAACATTTAAGTGTGACAAACATGCAAAAATAAGAAATCAGGAAGGGGGCAAACACGTTCCACACCACTGTAAATGCATTGCAGTTTCACAACCACAATAATATAGTTTTTACAGGCCTTGTACAGTGTTGAAACTTGTAAATAGTGAACATGTCTGCTGACTGTAAATTAATTTGAGACGTTCCTTACTGCACATCATATTTTGACCTTGCAGAAGTTCTACATTATTTTGTTTTATAATGTTAACGTCTTAACGGTTATGCTGTTTCCGTTTCTTATCTTACTACCTAAACCAGGAGGCAATCTATACCCAATGTATAGTCTTAAATTTTAACTTGCCTTTAAAAAAAAATCAACCAACAACTTACCACATTAGCTGAAATCATTTTAAAGCAGCTTCACCAGCATATGTCTACACAGTGAGTTTATTTCCTCATACAGTACGTCTATAAATGAAACACAGGAAAAGGGCATGCCTTTGGTACTTACTAGCAAGTGCAGACTGCAACCACAAACAGCGATCATCTCAGTATCATGTGTAGAGCATATCTTATATTAATACTATCATCAGACACACCATTAGGCAGACTTGCGTAGTGTACTGTAATAACATCCATGCACTGTATCACTAAATTATGCAATTATTATGCAATAATGTTCAGTTCTATTAATTTTAACAATATGTGGATTATTCTAGTTTGAAGTTGGGTAGAAATGCGCTGCATCATACTGAAACCTAGTTAAATGTCTGGAGCATTCTGTTTGTAATGATGAAAACAGTTTTCCTATCTGTTTGTAGCAGACTATCCCTCGGGGTGTCATCAAAGAAATAAAGAAATGTGTGTTATTTTAGAGCACATCATCACTCAAAAGCTGGATTGTGAAGAGAAATGGGTCAGCAACTTGTTCTTTTAGCAGGAAAGGAAAAAGAAACGACTAATGTGAGTCCAAAATGAGTTTTTCCCCCTCTGGAAATGTATGTCAGTGTGTCAGCAGTCTCTCTATCGCACACTTTATTTCTCATTGTGGTGCAGTCCCTTAGAAGCAGACTCGTACTTCAACTATATTGTGATACTTTTGTTTATGGCAGAGAAGCAAGTGGCCTCCTATTTTCACCGTTATTAAGGCCCCAAGTATACTGCATGACACTGAGACAGGACATCACCCAACTCAGAATGTTTACTTGTATTTTGCTAATCAAATAAGAACATGGGGAAGTCCTATTTGTCGCTGTACAATACATCTACATTCAGCATGAAGTGCTGAAGAACATTCAAATTCCAGGTACTGGGAACATTACAGAAAATGTCTGCTTGTAGTGGTACTATCGAAATGAAACGTGGATATAACTTACACTAGTCAGTGTACAGTACATGTTGTAATTTATGTTTACTTCAATGAACTGTAGCTCCCCAGTCCCAGCAGCACTCATGCACTCTACCACCAACATGCTTGACTGTAGGCAAGACGCAGTTACAGTATCTTGCTACACTCACTTGTGTTGCCAGCTATAGACAACAGTGGTGTTCCTATACAACTTCTTCACTTCCAATACCGATATTGCAGCCTTGAGTATAAGACATACCATTATCAATCTGATCCAATATCAGCACAAATTATACATACCTTTATTACTTATTTTGTAGTGTGGAATGTTAGAAAAGGTTTGATCAAGGGATATTACTCAAACAGAGAACAACAGTCAGCAACAGTAAATATGAGAAAAATTCACTTTGTCATGTTTATGTTTTGGACAGCATTGGTTGCTTGGGGGTGCCGCGTTGTGTTTTTTTCACCTCTGTGGTCTTGCGAGGATCCTCATGCTGTTTTACGTGCTGCTTTTTGATGTCGTCGTGCTCCTTTGTCAGCACTTTGTTAGCACTGTTGTTGTGATCACGTGGGGTCGTAGTGCTGATATCGGAGATTTTAGATGCAGGGCGATATAATCTGATACTTTTTTTTTTTGCTGAGATATCCAATATGCAATAACAAAATCTCTATGTGGACTCATTTTTAGTGGATAGTATCTATGTTTCTATACAAGCTGTGCACTGACTACGACTAAGTTTCATGTTTATAATATTACCCCTGGAGAAGATACCCTGTAATAAAAAAGGGTTGCTGAAATGTGAGGGGGTGTACTTACTTTTGTGAGACACTCTAAGAACTCTCTGCCGTGATGGTTAAACAGAAACAGGTTTGAACCTGGCTGTTTCCCTCAGGTCCATGTCACAAGAGGCAGAGATAATAAAAAATATCAGTCATTACAAGGCAGACTTCAGCATTAAAACTGCTACATGTTGTTAAGCAAGGGAAGGAAAAGACTGCTTGGTGAGTGAGAGGGGCCGGAAAGAATGGGGAGGATGGAAATTTGGGAGGAAAAAATCTGGAAAAAGTCTTGGGCAGGCTAAACGGAACATTTATAAGACAAAAACACATGACAGAGCAGAAAGTTTTGCAGAAATGAGTTGCCCTTTAAGTTGCCCGTTTGGATGATTACAACTATTTTTAAGATGATATGGAGTGTGTTTTAGGAAAGTTTACAGTGTCGTCTAATTTGTTCCTCTTAGTGCACTACTTGAAGGCACAGGGGCCACAGAGTTAGACAGGAGCCTGGAGGTTAGGTATAGTGTCGTTGTTTGTAAAGTCAAATATCTGTCATTAACTCTGCATATTTAACTCCTAACATCAGAGTATCCATTGCAAAGACAGTAAAAGTTGAGTTTCGCCCTAAGAAGCACAGGAAATGTGAGATTAGAGGATGTTTATAAGTAATCACAGCCTTGTGTTATTGCATTTGTGATTTTATTAAAACCTGCTTTATGTGTCAAAGATTTGATTTCCCTCAAAATGAAGCCAAAAATCTAATATAAAACAGGATGTGTGGGGGTTTAATAAAGAATGCAGCCTGTTGTTATTATCAATTTGTTGCAAGACCCTCAAGGCTCTTCCTGTTTGTGCAGAGATATTTCCCAGCTCTGCACAGGTCTTGTATATCACTGTGGATATATTTGTCTGCAAGTCTCAGTCGACCTTAATTGTGTCGCATCCCGTCCACACGTCTCACTTTGCCGCCCCTCTGTCTGCCTCTGCCTGACTTCCATTCTGTCTGGTACTGTTTGAAAGTGCCCTTTACACATCACAAAGTCAGGCATGGATGGTGGATGAAGGGCTGTGGGAGGGGTGTGGTGGTGGTGGTGGTGGTGGAGGGGGGTGCTTCTATTGCTGTAACTAGGTCAGTTAAGACACACCCCTCTGTCCCCTCCCAGAGCCTCTGACCACCCTCTCCCGCTCCTGTTCCCGTTGTGACGCAATGCAGAATTTCGCACTTCTTTCACACGTCCTTCTCTCTTATAAGCATCAGCAGGCGTCCATACAACGCGGGCTCAGCTGTAGATTTCTGGCCAAATGAGATGATTCAGTTAATTAGTTTCACCATTTGATCCAAAAGTGGATTACATCATTTTCAAGCGTTGCATAATGTTTACCAATCTGCACTTCCACACTCAGATGGGAATTCAAGCACAGTTATCAAAAATGTGTTTACAGGACGAACCCCTTAGTTGCACGTGTGTGGTACATTATAGTATATGTCAAATGCCGTGTCACTTGACCTGTACATATAAGGATCATGCTAGTGCCCTTTTGGCACTGGCAAAGTTACATAAAGTTGCTTTAAAAAGCAGCTATTTTGACCTATTTCTAACAGTATATGCAAGCCGAACAACAGCTACTGCATTCACCGCAGTTTTCAGATGCATAACAGCTTGTGACTTGTCATGTGTCTCTGCAATCTTCTGATCATAATGGGCTGAGAATCATGCAATATGCACAATCTAGAGCAAACTCCAACTATTACATAAGGCCGTCCTGTGGTATCCGGGTGCCAACACTAGATGTCTCTGTGCAGGCCTTGCTGCTATGAGTCATCAGGGAAGCTGCGCAAGAACTGCCTTATCAACTCATTATCAAATGCAGCGTTTCTGTGTTGATTTACACAAAATCTGGGGTGATGCATGCCAGATCTCTGTAAAGGCAAAAACCAGTGGGTGGTGAATGCGATTAACCTAAGGGCTGGTGAATAAAAACAAACGTGATTTTAATTAAAATCACGTTTGTTTTTGATGAGTTCATTTCAAAAGACTCATCCCCTTGTTCCAGTCGTCCGTGATTAGATAATGCGGGACTGTTAGAGGCTTAAACAAACATACAGCTTGGCTCTGAAGGAAATTAAGGCTGACGAGTGAATCGAAGAGTATATGGATGGATAAAAGGCAAGCGATAAGGATATGATTGCCCAGATGACACAAACAGGCAACAAAAGATATAGGTCATTGGGCTAAACATGAAGGAAGCATACGGAAAAGCTGAAAGCATTCCCTTGTGGAAAATATGTAAGATATTGGGCTAATTGTTTCCTCCTCACAACGCTTGATGGCCTTGGTTACAAAATAGAAACAAAAATCACAACACTGTAGATGTGCACGGAGGTGGGGGGGAATCACACTCACAACAGCATCTAACTGGGTCGAGTTCATATGGCAAAGCATGTTGAATCACAATGGCGATAAACACAATCCCGTTACCGTGGCAACCTCTTTTATGCAGATATTTGCATGGCATATATTTGCATCCGAGCTTGTGTACACGCAGGAAAAACGGCTTGACCTCACATATGTGCATTATGGGCAAGTTGGCACTCTAATCGCTCAAGAGCATCTCATTTTTAGTTAATGTATTACCTAATTCAGAGTCTCAGTACCATTACTGTGTCAACACTAGCAGGCCTTCCTCTATTCAAGTGCATGTGGGAGTGGAAAGGGAACAAAGCAATTGATAGGCCTGTGCATTAGGGTGGACTGAGTGACGGAAGAAGAAATATGTTACTGACTGTGTTTGTTGAGTCATGTCTGGGCATATCATGGACATTGAAACATTTGTGTCACCGTGTCTGAACATGAGAGAGGACAACAAATAGGAGAATTTAATAACATGGCAGGGAAAGAAAGCGAGGTGTATAAATATCTGACAAGCACCTAAAAACCTCTACTAAAAATCAGGTCAAGGACAATATAAAAATACATTGTATGTTTGCTCATCTCCCATCAATCCATCTCACTCGGGGTTGGGACGTATTTGCCCAATAAGATCATCTGTACCTATTGACCTAGTTCTGAGCTGCTGTTTTATTTCAACCATAGACTTTATCACACTGTGACACTGTACGGCGACAAAAGAAGCTGATTGTAGAGCTACAGCAAAATGGCTTCCAAAAGGTATAAAAGAAAGGGCAAAGCAAATAAAACATAAACTCGGTGAGGGATGAGTGGCAGGAGGGAACTGGCACACTGACCTAGTGACGCAGCAAAGACCAAGCTCCAGTTGAACCGGCTATAGCTGTAGGCAGGGAGGGGAGGATTACAGCACCTTCTGAGAGGAGAAAACAAACAGATGTAGCGAATGAGAAAAGTCGCAGCACAGGATTACAGCACAGGGAGGATGCTGACATAATCTGGCACAGTCCAGTGCATGTTTACATGCTTGTGTAAGCTTTTGTGAATGTGAAGTGAAGGAATAAACACGCAGCTGTGGATTTTATCTATCACACTGGTCTACACAATTTTTTAAACAAAGAAGAAACTATGTCCCCTTGGCTAATTTTGGGACGCCGATTTACAATCTGATGTCCGTTTTTTCGTATCAGCCTTCATTTTTCATAATCCTATGCTCACTCCCGCTAAAAAGCTTAAAAATGCCATACAACATACACAAAAACCAAAGCAAACCAATTTCTAATCTGCCTTTTGGAGGGAAGGTTTCACCAAGACATAAAAGTGATGTAAAAAAGGTATCAGGCAAGATGGAATGTCAGTATGAAAGCAGAACACTGCTGGAGTTTGACACGTGAATCTTCGGATGCTGAACACTCCCGTCAATCTAAAAGAAGGAAGCTGTTAGCATAAAATTATATTCTAAGTAATTTTATTTCCTCCTCTGTGCTTAACTGACGCCATATCCATCACTTAGCACCTGCTTTTGTCTTCACAGCTTCACATTCATTATACATTTCAGCATGCAACAGTAAAAAAATAAGATAACATTTCCAAAAAAATGTGACTTGTTGCAATAAAGCCGTTGTGATTTTTTAAATCAGAGCCCTCAAATTAACTTAAGCACATTAAGCATGGTTTTCATTCTTGTTTCTGCAACTTCATCAAATTTTGCAGACCTGTGTAGTATATGACATTTTTATACTTATTATTATTTTTATACAACTTATCTGAACATGCAAACGCTTCACAAAATTAGCGTGGGAGAAGCGAGACAGGAATGCACAGAGTTGATGTGGCTAAGGCACCGAGACTGACTGGGCCCCCATCTGCAACCATGTGCAGCCAATCAGTTACAGTCGAACTGTCATCCCTACAAAGAAGCTTTGATGTGAGCGAGGCCTTTAAATGTAACCCTGCAGAGTCACAGGGCTGCACCAGCTTTGATCTGACGCAGGAGACACCTACGGCAAACAACAATCTGTCTCCACGACGACCTGACCAGTCCAATAAAATGAATCGAGCAGAGCATCACGTACGATTGTAAACATTTTCTTTGCAGTATATGTAGAGTATAACATAAATACTGTATATTGAGAGGTTCTCAACAACCACAGCTTTTGTGCTCTGGAGAGCTGATTAACTTCCACAACCTCATGAAGACGATGCACTGAATGTGTGGCCTTGTTAGCAACGTGATTTGTCACGCAACACAGTCCTGATCAAAATTTTCCGACCTGTTGAAAAACTGCAAGAACTTACATTTTGCACTGTTGGACCTTAAGGAGGTTCTAAGTTGAGCTTCAAAACGCAAAAAGAAGAAATGGGAATGGGACAAAGCATTTTTTGAGTAAGCAATTTATTGCAATCAACCATGAAACTGAAATAGGCTGTTTATCAGCTGATCAAAAGTTTAAAACCATCGTTCAAAAAAATGAAACTCCCCCCGAAAATAAAAATTACATTTTCAAAAAAGGACTCAGTAATCAGTAGCTTGTTAATCACCTCAAAAATTGGTTTGGGCATGCTTGATACCAGTGTGTTCAGGAGGCTAGCGGGAATGTTTCTCCAGGTGGTGAAGATGGCTTCATGGAGTTCAACCACTGTCTGGAACTGATGCCCATTTCTGTAAACTTCCCTTGCCATCCATCCCCAAAGGTTCTCAATTGTATTTTGATCAGGGGAACATGCAGGACGTTATTCCTCTGTCCTTTGTCAGGCAGGCATTGTGAACTGCAGCGTTAGCCTGTTGAAAAACCCGGTCATTACCACACAGAGGAGGGCCTTCAGTCATGAAGGATGCTCCCTACACTACCGCCATTGAAGGAAAAAGCACCCCAATTCATGATGGCGTCCCCTCCACTGTTTTAAAACTGATATTAATTTACATGTATTGCTGTAGTTCCCTGTTGCTGCTTCCTACTTAGATGTGTTGCAAATATTCATATATAAATATGCAAAACAACCATAATAATGATCATAATATCAAATGAATAGCACCCTGACAGTGTCTGAAGTTGTATCAAATCTTACTTGATTGTGCAAGTGTACCTCATGAAGTGTGTTGTGTACATATGAACACAAACAATGGGATAGCACAACATTATCCAGATGATTTCAAAAACATTGTTTGTGTTTTTTTTTCTGCAGGTTTACTTCTTGTACCCCGCCTGTCGCCCGAAGTCAGCTGGGATAGGCTCCAGCATACCCCCGCGACCCTAATGAGGAGAAGGGGTATAGAAAATGGATGGATGGATGGGTTTACTTGTTGTCAGAAGAATTATAATGCTAAAAACTCATTCATGTTTGCATCATTTTAGCCTTCCTCCCCCATCCGCTCCCTCATCCTGTTATGCAGCTGCTGGCAACCTCCCAAAGATATCCCAGCTCTAAGCTCTTCTTCTCCTTCTTCCTTGCCTCTTGTTTCACCTCTTACATTCTCATCAGGCAACAAAATGTCGGCCTTGCTGAAACCTTCCCTTCTCCCTCTCCCTCTCCTTTCCCTGCTGTCTAACCAATCTGCACCGCAGTTACATAAGCGCTAAGGTCAAAGTGGCGCTGCTGTTGTCAAGGGAGACATAGAACAGAGGGTCTTTAGAGGAGGTGTGTGTGCAGGGTGAGAGGAAGGGAAAAACAGCAAATGGCTGAATGGAAAATTGTCAGCAATGGCTGCAAAAAGTGAGGATTTGCATTGGAAGATTAAAATATGTGAGACAAAGTGTGGAGGGTGGAATGGATACAAAAAGATTGCAAGGCAAGAAAAAAAAAGCTGAGGGTTTGGAGGGAAAAGAATGTGTGTGCCTGTGTGTAAATGTGTGTACGTGCATGTGTGAGAGAGCGTGAGAGAGAAAGAACAGAAACAGAAAAAGAAGCCGTGACTGGAGCTGCTCTGTGCTGGGCTGCTCTACTAACCTAGTTTGAGTAATCTCTGCCTTCATGCTGTTTCATAACACTTCTGCCAGAACATTGCATCATAAGCCCCTCCCCCCCCCCCTCCCCCACCCGCCCCCCATTATCACTGTCCACCTCCTCATCACCACTGACGCGGTATTTCCTACGCACATGTTTACAATAGCCTACAAATGAAGCAGAATGTGCTTGGCTGCAACGGCATAAAACAAAAAACAACAACTATGATCAGTATGATTTCTTTCAGGTACTGTGCTACAAAGCCATCACGTACTGTAAGTTGGATAAGCGAAACCGTTACAATGTACGGAACTATGCCGGTTTATTTAAAAACGTCATGGCATGGAGGAAAATGAAACTAAACAGGAACCAAGCAGAATCGGACTTCACCAGGTCACTGGGTGTAAACTCAGGAGCTTCTCTGTAGGGGATTGACATACTGTGAGCAATTATTGGGGGAAAACCCACCCAGGCATATTATCTAACCTTCCATGCACACAGAATTCAATCGAGTAAAAAAGCTGAATAAAAATAAAAATGATTAAAGTCTCAAAGTTCTGAGCAAACCTACATTTAATATGTTTCACACATTTGGAAGCTGACCTTCCTTTAGAAACATTATCTAATGACAAAGCATGCAAAAGTATCATTAGACACATGCAATGTTTATTGACCAATTCACCAGTTTAACTAGGAATGTAGAGCCGTAGATGATCACAATGTAACCTCCTGGGCAACCTTGAGGAGGAGAACAAGATGATGTTGCTTCTACTGAACAACAGGTGGCCAACTTTCTGTAATCAAAGGGTGTGGATGTGGACGTCAACCACATCGATACATGCATTTCAGTGTCTGGCAGGAATAACAACACCACACCTGTCATCATCATGTCATCAAGTTCACCAAGCTGAAGCTGAAGCAAGCTGAAAGGTACAACAGCGTTGACAATAAGCAACGCTGACATCGCCAAGAAAGCATGCGACTTAAGGAAGCAGGGGAAAATTCATGGCACTTGGAGCACCGACTGCAAAATCGACATCAAGTTAAATGAAGGACCCAAATTACTCATCAAAAAAATCAAGAAACTGGACAAACATTGAAAATGACATAATCTCGACTGCAAGGAAATTCAAGGAAAACTGCACTTTTTTTATTTTGCCCATCATCCACAATCCTCAGGTGAGACATGAACACATATGTCTTTCTTTTTTCTGTGTGTTCTAAAGATATAAAAACAGCTAAAAGGACACTGCTAAGAATTCACTTAATTGGAAACACTTATTCCGCCTATAAATCCTTCTGAGAAAAACTCCAAAAAGCAGCAAAACACTCCATTTACATATAATGTGACATGCATATTAACCAAGCTACAGCAACATTGTTATTATTATTATTAACATTGTTAGGCCAATCGAACTATTTACTGGCGTATTGACACCTTGCCACACCGCACCAGCTAGCTATTAGCCGGCTAGCGACTAGCTTCACCGTACACTCGCCCTCAGTGCGTCAGCGCCGCACTCACAATCCTCAGACTACTACCAAAAGGTAAGGCTACATGCTGAAGCTGCTGCTACTTTGGCTGTGTTTTTATTTTTCAGTTTAGAAAAGTTAACGCTAGGTGTAGGCGTTCGGTTCTTTGTTGCTATATGAACTCATGCGCCCACCAAAATAACGTAAGTATTACATGTAATCATGAATGTCCCTGTTACTACATGGTTACAGCATATTTAGAAAACCATAAAAACGTGTTGGAGGTTTTTGGAGGTGTTTTAATAGCGGTCTTTGTAGGTGGTATAGATGTGTCCCTTTACGTGCAGTAATGAGCTGTCTCTTTTTATCTTTTTTTGTGTTCATGTCTCACATAAGGATTGTCGATGATGGGCAAAATTCCAAAAAAAGTGCGGTTTTCCATTAAAGACACAACTCACAAAGACTCGATGCTGCTGGCGATTAAAAACAATCAACAATAACGTCTCCCCAATAACATAGATTATGCCAAATTCAAATATTAAGAAATGCATTTAATTTATTGATTATCACCAATAAGCTATTGCTCAATTTATATACAGAAATGAACTAAAATTGTGAGTTCAGTCCAAATGTTTACTCCCGTATTCATGTATTTATCATCAATGCTTTTGATTTATTTGTTTTATTTAAAGTCTCCATTCATTCTAATTTATTCCTATTTATTCTTAATAATCCTATTTTATCACTTTTACTACATTTTAATCTTATTTTATTATTATTTTTCCATTTTTATTTCTTCTTTTCCTTAACACTGCACAGGGTTTAAAGCGAGATGCTGGAGCTGGTGCTGGATAAGACTTTGAGCAGTGGTCCGATCAATACAATACAAGAAAAAAAAAAACATTAATGAAACTCTAGCACATGTGTGCCATAATCAACGCTAGAGGCTGTTCAACGAAATAGAAAGTGTGTGACCTGTGTGACCAGACATTACATTTAGACATTTTTGCAAGTTTTACAGGCTGCATGGTGGACAAGTGGTTAGCATGTTGGCCACACAGTCAGGAGATCTAGGAGATCTGGGTTCGAATCTCCATCTCATCTCATGCATTGTTCTGCCTGTGGGTTTTCTCCGGGTACTCTGGAGGAGTATATGTGCCCTGCCATTGGCTGGCAACCAGTCCAGCTCAGATAGGCTCCAGCATAGTGAGGATAAGCGGCATAGAAAAACTAAAAACGTTGCAAAACTAATATTTAGTTTATCACATGTAGTATGTAGCATTATTGTCAATGTAAAGGCAACATTTTTTAATCAGCTCCTCCACTGGATTTCATTAGGTTGTTCAGATGTACCTCTTGAAGTCACATGACATGACATAATGATAAATAACAATATTGAATGCAAAAAACCGCCTCATGATTCTTAACTGACGGCACAGTGGACTACAATTGCAACCGTTTCTTAAAGCTTGGATGTGACGGGATGTTGAGCGCGCGCTCCTTCTTCTTGTAACTTCCTCAGCCACCTTAAACTCGTCCCCGCGAGCGCGCGCCCCCGCCGCTGCTGAGAGAGGAGCTTGTGGCGGTGAGATCATGTGAGAGTCCACGCTTGGAGAAAGTAGGTTAGCAGGGTAGACTGAGAGGAAGCCACCGTTGGGACTATTCTATTCTAGCCGAACACACGCCATTCACAGGCGTTTAGGATGACTTTCTTCACTCCGTTATTTCGATCGGAGTTGACCGAGCGGTAGAGGACACTTTTTTGTCTTTTGCTCTCCTTGTCGCGTTTTACGAGCTCCTGACTGCGGTAGCGGCGAAGTTAATATTTACCGAGCCACTTTGTGCTGGTTCCACGGTGCTTTTCCTTCCATCGAGCCTGTCACCTGCAGGACAACCAAATGTAGCCAAGCTCCCATATCGATTGATTAACAAGAAGACGTCAAAATGAGAGGTAAGTGTATTACGTTAATTCATGCATGTTTGGAGCGAGTTGGTCAGAGAAAGGTGGCGTGTTTTAACAGTGGTGAAGCTGCCACATGTGTGCGCAAAGTCATTTGGAGTGCGCGTGTTTTGCTCCCAAATGCGCATTAATCCCCCCATGACGGGATTATGGCCCTCACTTTAAATTCACTTGCAGGGAGGAAGAACTACAGAGTTGTTGCTTGGCCAATAAATTATTTATTTGTCCAACAAATTATTTATTTGCCCCAAAATACATGAATTGTATAAGAATGTATTCAAAATTAAAGAACATGTAATGGTATTTAATATCAACAGTATTTCAAAACATCAGATTTTTGTGTCTAAATTTAAAATAACTATGCTTTTTTATGCTAAATCTGTCTGCAAGTGGAATATGACTCATATCTCACCTGGGAGACCATATGTACATTTTGGTTAGGGATCCATGTTGGAGTTATGCAATACAAAGAGGGAGGGGCATGGCAGGGGGTTGCTGTTAACTAAAAGCTAGAATTATGTCATCGAGATGTTTTTTGATTCTGTATACTGCTAAGCAGTTATTCAACTCCAAAGGGGGAACATCATTTCACAGAAATAGTCAAATTGTATCTTGTGTCTGGTTACGACTATCAAAAATATAATATGTATGAATGCAAGTCTTTTGTTGTTGTTTTTTTTAGGAAGTAGTTTCTCAAAATATAATTTATCATGTCTAATAACATTCTCTATTGGTGGTGGTTATGGTGTTGTTGTGATGGCATGGCCGTGACAGCATGGCCGGCTGTGTGACTGTACGGAGGGAGAGGGATCTGGCTGTTCCACTGACCTAGTTATGTCACCCAACATTATACAGCATGAGCAGCAGAGGGAGGGGGCGCGGCTGAGGGAAGCGCCTGCCGGCAGTGCTGCGCCATGTGCAGGCGCGCACTGACACCCGCCCTTCAACATGTCTTCCTACTGCTCGTCAATGCACTTGAACTTGACCAGCATAGCCAACACATAGCATAGCAAGATATAGGCAATATGGTTCGTCAAGATCACTTTGTATAACAGTATTTTCTAACCAATGCAACAAATTCAAATTGAACAAATGCAAAAAAATTCAATAACGTTATCTTTTATTGACAGCTTGTTGATTGCTGATTGATTGATTGATTGATTGTATAAGTGTGTTTTGCATTCACGTCTGCTAAAGTCGTGTCCTGTGCAAAAAGGAGACTTTCTGCACGACATGAGCTAGGCTGTTTTTGGCTGTCTGGATCTTTTGCAAGGAGGGATGGGAATCAGTGGTGGGAGGGATGAGGTGATGGGTGGGGGTGTCAGAAGAAGCAGAGAGAGGGCCCCTGGTGCTGGGAGGTTCCCCTTTCAGGCAGGATATCCAAATGTAAACAAACTGGAGCCCTTTCTTAGCACACAGCACTGAATATGTAGGTTTGTCATTCAACCTGTTAACGATGAAAAAACATCGTCTAGTCTTTACATCCCAGCTTAAGCACATGCATATCTGCTATATCACTAAATTGTTTTTGCATGCTGACTATATAAGACTGAGTCAACAGAGCAGCAAAGTCGTTCACTATATTTTGCCTCATGTGCTTCAAAACACGATTAATCATCAATCCAGTCCACATCATCAATCAAATTCTTAGCAGTTAGTTGATTGTTTTTTCCATTCTGGGTTGTACATGGCACCAATTGAGTACAGTTCAGGTGTGGTAAGTAATATTTGAAAAAATAAAAATTACTTTATTTTAATAGAGGAAGCTAGGGTGCATGCAGACGGTTGTGGTGAGACGACTGTGCTTGTGCTGCACCATCAGTCTAGATGGTGCATTTAGCATTGCTTAAACAAAAAGCAATTTGTCAATGCTGTCAACCCATCTGTTCAGTCGCAAGCACATCATAGCAAAGTGCCAATTTTCTCTCTAAATGTGTGCCTAAATAATACAGACAATTAGCGCAAATCAGAACAAAGCAGTGATGTCAAGATGATTCTTCATTTTGCTTTGAGGCAATGGAAAGAATACAGCTTCCAAAAAAACTCAATCAAGGTGGTGCTGTAGGGCAACCGACAATTCTTATGATGTGCCAATGAAACAACTTGGACTGCCATCAAAACTAGTTGCGCAAGTATTGACATGGGTTATGGTTGTTGGCACACATGTGACTGTGCATGCGAGGGAGAACATGTGGCCGGTCAAAATTAATTTTTTACTCACTGACACACTTACACACTCACTATTCGACACACTGGCCCACGGACTGTTGTACAATTATTGGCAGTTCCACATTGGATACCAAAAAGAGAATGTTGGAAAGAATAAAGTCGCTGTCCAGACCCTTATTCTTCCACCCCCTAAAAGAATTTTTCCTAAACAGGTTTGGCTTTTCAATATACTGCTCATCCACCAGCTATGAGAAAAACATTATATGTGTGTGTCTTTTCACCTCGTTTGTTAAATTTCCCTCATAGATTTTGTGACCAAGTAAATGTATTGGTGAATGAGAAATGTCGAGCGCTGCATGTGCTTTGTCACCTGTCACGCTTTGCATGTGTCACCTGTGATATTCTGGGTTAAAAGTAAATGTTGCCTTCTACATATCACAGACAGGTCGTCTTCAAGAAATGGATGTCAACATTTATTTTCTTCTTTTTTTACTTTACTGTAAGGTCTTGCTTTCATTGTTAACAATTCCCCAAGTTTGGACTTGTGTCATATCCCTTACCGCTTTTGGACAAGAGACTGGAGACATACATGTGGGATTGCAACTAATATGATGGGTAGCTTGGCATCTGTACTGTATTTCTGGCTCTTAGCACTGGACAAGAATAGACGCGGCTGCACTGAAGCTCAATGTCAAAGATTGGGGAGAGGGGTGGAAAACCGAATGACTGGCATTCAGGTTTCCTACTATGTCTGTACTACAGCCATGTACAGTAGATTGGTCATATTAGAAGTGATATCTTCATGATCAAACATGATCTGGTGTTTATGACTAGGAAAATAGTCTCTGTCTTTATTGGAAATAAATGAACTGGTAAGGCCAGTTTTTCTAGTATTGCTGCAATTACACCTATTTTACTGTTATGCAACACCATTTTTCTGATGCAAGCTCCAGGCCTTTTGGAAAATGTTTTTAATATGGTAGGCGAGCTCTTTGTAGAACTCCACCTTAAAACTCGTCTGTGGAGCACGGTGATTGTGCCCGCCTTCCTCCTCCCTCCCCTTGCAGTGGGAAAGTGTGTCAGTGGGACAGAATGTCCACATGGGCTGACAGGCTACAGCGCCCGAGCGATGGGTGACTCAGCCAATGCCAAGCCGGCTGCCGTTGCCGCTCAGCCAGTGGGAGGATGAGAACCCAGGGAGGGCGGGTTGTCGGTGTTGCTAGAGTGAGCCAGCTGAATGAGTGTTGTGAGGAATGCTCACAGACGAGAGTTATATAATCGTGAGATGAGGGCGGGGGAGAGGAGAGCCTCACAGAAAGAGAAGGGGGGGGTGGAGGGTATTTTTTTCCATTACATGCCTGCAGCTGCCCCGATCAGTTGAAGTATTTTAGTCAACAGCTTAAGAACCGAGCAGGCAAACACAGTGGGGATCTGTGGTTCTTTTTTACTCTTGTTGGAGCATAATAATCTCTCCTCAGATATATCCATTACTGTACACTGTACACAATATGCATGGGAGAACGGTGTAAAATTTAGGCCGTATCTTATCATATTGTTGTTTTCCTCTACCAAGAAAGAAGGCCTCTTTGTTCATGTCACTGTGCAACAGTCATGTGATCGCCTATCTGTTTGTGCACTATGTTCCCTCACGGGGGCCACAGTCAGGGTGCAGACAAACACTGCTCAAGGCAAGTTGTCTTCTCCAGTCCTGTATGAGAGTGTGCACATTGTGGGGCAGTTTGTGGGACTTCTTTTACAGGGTACTTGTTTTTGTTTCTTTTAAATGTCGGCCTAAACTTAGTGTCTCAGGCTCCTGTCAAAGGGGATTTGCACCGGACAAACTTTTCAGCCTATTTTAGCCGACATTTTTTTTAGCTATTTTAGCCTTATAAAGACAAAATATGCTGAGTTTTAAGGTTTGTTAAAGCCTGGCAGCTGCATTTCGTGTCAGTTGGAGGTGAAAGATGACCCTCTAATAGTGTTCCGAGTACAGAGAATTACAGCCATCTAACTGTGACGAGATAAGGCCACGGCGAGCCGTTTCTAGGTCAACAGAAGATACAAAGGATTCTATTTTGTTCAAGATTCTTACCTGGAAAGAACAAGACAGCAAAGCACAGATAACCTGAACAAAAAGACAGCCAAAGTTCACATCGTTTTAAGAGTACCATAAAGTAACAGAAATTGTGCTTATCAGAGAGCATAAAACACAGTTGCTGTTCCAACTTAGTGCTTAACTGTTACTGAAAGTTTAATACCAAAACACATTAAAATGCATTAAAGCGAGGCCTCATCGGTCATCTAGTTTCCATCATTTTAAAAAATGCAACGTAACACACACACACACACACTCTGAAACAAGAAGTGTGCACAGAAAAGTCGTCCCTCGTTTATCACAGTTAATTGGTTCCAGAACCAACCGTGAGAAGTGAGTTTCCACGAAGTAGGATTCCTTATTTATAAATGGAACATTTTTGTAGTTAGACCATAGAAAACCTGAAGGGGGGGTCTGAAGCCGTGCCGTCAATTGTCGAGCCATCTTGCACTCCCGCTCTCACAGGCTCTAGGGGTATGTTCCTTTGTTGACTTGTTGTAGCAATTGGCGGGTATCTCCACTGTATATGCTAACCACTTGACTGATGTTTTCTTCCCATTGTCAAGTCCAGCATTTATTTTCTACATTCTAACCTGCTCAATCTTGCTTTTGGTCCTGCAGCTCAGATCGAGGTCATCCCCTGTAAAATCTGTGGGGACAAGTCCTCGGGGATCCACTATGGGGTCATCACCTGTGAAGGCTGCAAGGTAAAGAAGAAACCCAATCACACTTTGAACAACCTGTCATAAGTCAAATGTGCATGTGGTAATTGGGCATGTGTTTATGCATCGCTTTAGGGTTTCTTCCGCCGCAGCCAGCAGAACAACGCCATGTACTCTTGCTCCCGCCAGAGGAACTGTTTGATCGACCGAACTAACCGCAACCGCTGCCAGCATTGTCGCCTACAGAAGTGTCTGGCCTTGGGCATGAGCCGAGATGGTAAATAGGATAGAGAACAAACATACCTCTATATAACGTTATGATTATCTTCTGTGGCGTACTCAAAATGTAACACAGCTGTGAGATGTCCAGCTAAAGCTTACAAAATGGAAGATGAGGAGGTGTGCTTCTACTGTGCAGCCAAGTCCTGCATTCCTCTAAATTGAAGCTGATACCATGAGAATTTAAAGTCCTCACCGTTAATGTTCCACATCAGCTGTTAGAAGACGCCTCTCTTTTTGGGGGGGCTGCATAGAGGAAACAAACAGTGTATAGACTGTCATTAGGTAAACTGGATACCCTGCCTGGAACATACAGTCCTGTAAGGATATGTTTCTGTTGAGCAGTACAGTTTTTATGTTTTCCTCGTCAAAAGATAAAAACCAGAGCACCAAAGTACATTAAAGTCTTAAATGAATGGTGGGTTACACTATGTCATGCTGGTGTTATGTCACACGATTGATCACGGCATGGAGAGCAGAACTGAACTGTATTGCTTGGTGGAAACATGGCTCATCATCAATAAGAACACCATTCTGACAAAATACACATCTTTGAACAAAATAACCTTGATCCCTTCAAACACCTTTGGGTTGAACTACAACAGAGAATTGTGAGCCAACAGGCCCTCTCTCGGGTCAAACTTCAGTGGCCTTTGAACTCACAAACGTTTGTCTGGATGGCCAGATGGATGGGGAAAAATTCACACAAAGTCTTCCCAGAAGAACGCATGCTGTTTTGGTTATGGTTTAATTTATTTCAAACATGCATACAATTTACATTGAGTGCTTCATGTTATAGCTGCAAAAACGGCACTTGCTCCGTATTTTCCCCTCTTATAGATAATGTCCAGATGTTGTAATATAAGTGCCCCTCGGGTTCCGTGCGAGTTCCGTTCCTAGACTGTGATGTAAGTCGAGTTCTAAATCTAATCTACATTAACTCCTCAGTCACTCACACTGTACACAGAACACATGAATGACATATAGAGTAAAACACTAAATACAAGAATTAAATGAAACAGTAATACAAAATATAAAAGCAAAAGCATGTGAAACCGTCCATGTCAATATCAAGACCACCACAGTGCTTAGTTAGTTGCTGGTGCTTTCAGAGGATTAGCAACCTGGCAGTTATGTGTAGTGTTAAAGAGCTTTGTGGGATGTGAATGTGTCATGAATCCTGCGTGGTTGCGCGAGGAGGATGGTTGAGTTGAGTTTGCTGATGCTGTTTTGGCGTGGTTCAGCCGACAGCCGCCTGCTTAGCTTTTGCACTGAAGAGATTGCTGATCGACCATCTCTTTCTCATCCATACAACGTCCAGGTAGACATTACAATACGATCTTCATCCTTAATGACGGTCTCGAGAGTCAAACGATTCAAACAAGTGCGGCCAATAGTGAGCGCATATTTTATTCTTCCGCGGTGCACCACGCTTTAGCTAGGTCTCGAGCAAGACTTGTATTTATGGGCCAAATTTACGTTTTTAATTAATTTATGGGATCACATATGTAACCACGAAACGATGTAACATGGAATGTCGTAAATCGAGGACCACCTGTACTTTTTTCCATATTATGTATGTTAGGCTGCAGCCAAATTTCAATGTACAGTATGTATTTGTAATATGTATAATATGTATACTTATTAAAGGTAAATGTGTTTTCTCTCAACAGCGGTAAAGTTTGGTCGTATGTCCAAAAAGCAGCGTGATAGCCTCTATGCTGAGGTGCAGAAACACCAGAAGTCCCAGGAATGTGTGGGCTCTGGAGGTGGGGGCTCCACCACTCTGTCCTTACCCAGGGAGGACGGTGCATGTGGCGGTAGCGGAGAGGACGGCGAGGAAGGTTTGAGCCGTTCCTACAGCAGCGGGGGCTCTACCTCCACCCTCAGCGACCTTGATGACATTGCAGCACTGCCCGATCTGTTCGACCTGCCACTGACCCCTGAGGAAGCCAGCGAGTACTGCAGCCTGGAGCTCCTGGGCGGTAGCGGAGGGACCAGCACGGGAAACACCTCCAACTCATCGTCCGCTTCTTCCTCTTCCTCATCCATGTCCAATCAGAATTCTCCACAGCAGACAATGTTGGATGGGGCAGACAGCGGGAGCATCCAGTTGCTGCACACACATTCTAACACACATCCACTGCTTGGGGACACACACGCACTGCTGGACCAGTTACCTGATGACTGCTCAATAACAGACCTTGGTGAGTAGTGACAGTATCGCAAAAAACACACTTTGGACTCCAGTAATTCAAATACTCTAGGCTGAAATACCCTTGAAGTCCCCCTTGACACAAAGACATGCTGTACTTTCCCTTACTTGACTTACATGTTTGACCTTGACTCCGCATAATGAAGTACGTGCAGATTTTGACACCGCAAAGCTAGTTTCACAGGAGGTTTTCTATGCTGACCATAATTACTTACTTGAATGCAATTAACGCCGCTACGTGCACAGGTTACAACACACTGAAATTCGTTTTAAGTGGATTAAGTAATTGTCTTAGTTTGACGTCAATCCAGTGAACTCTAAGCAAACAAACATGAGAAAGGACCTTGTGGGTGTATGGGAGTGCCCATAGTCCACACTAGGTGTGCTATTGGCTAAATGCTGTTGAGTCCTTGAGCAAGTATGTATGTAGTTGTTATAGTATACAAAAATAATTAATTAATTGTCTGGTGAGTGTGTATTGTGGGAAATATTGTTTCAATGGGACAATTAGCAGGTCAAATTTCTATTTTATTTCATTTACAATATCCTGCAAAAGCCTTAGGCCACCACTATATTACATTTTGTAAAGCAAATGGATAAAAATCTACCCACTACAATCATAATGACATCACCCATCTGTTTATCCTCCTCCATGAACCAGGAAGTAGTTTGCTAACTGAAGAAACAAATGGACAAACACATACATTCCTGATCCAAATTTTAAGGCCAGTTGAAAAGATGCAAGAATTTATTTTTGCAGTGTTGGATCAAAATGCAAAAGGAAGAAACCGGACTGAGACAAAACATTTTTTGAGTAAGAAATTTGTTGCAAACAACTATTAAACTGAAAGAGACTGTTCATCAGTCGATCAAAAGTAAAAGACCATAGCTAAAAAAAAAAAAAAAAAAAACTAAAATAAAATTCTTGTTTTTCTTGTTAATTATCTCAAAAATTGGTTCGGGCATAGTTGATGCCAGTGTTTCCAGGAGGCTAGTGGGAATGTTGCTCCAGGTGGTGAAAATGGCTTCACGGAGGGAATCCACTGTCTGGAACCGAAGTCTATTTTTGTAAACTTCCCTTGCCATCCATCCCCAAATGTTCTCAGTTGGATTTAGATCAGGGGAGAACACAGGTTGGTCCAAAAGAGTGCCGTTACTCCAGTGGAAGAAGTCCTTTGTCAGGGGCATTGTGAACTGCAGCGTTGACCTGTTGAAAAACCCAGTCATTACCACACAAACGAGAGTCATCAGGGATGCACCGTGCAACATGTGTCTTGAGGGATCTTCCGGGTCAGGGCCGGTGATTTTTTTTGGGTTGACCACTTCACTTTTTTGTTCTGTAACCCTCAGGATCTTTTAAGAAGTTTCAAATGACTGTCTTACTACATCCAACCTCAGCAGCAATGGCGCGCTGCGAGAGGCCTTGCTTACGCAGTTTAACAATCCGACAGCGTTCAAAGAGAGAAAGCTTTTTTGCCTTTGCCATAAAGCGATCATGACAGTTTTTTCCACATTTTTGCCAAGATTTTGGCTTTTAAAGGCTGTGGTCTTCAACTTTTAATCAGCGAATGAACAGCCTATTTCAGTTTAATGCTTGTTTACAAAAAATTGCTTACTCAGAATTTTTTTGTCTCACTCCCATTTCTTCTTTTTACATTTTCAAGCTCTACTTAGAACCTCCTTAAGATCCAACAGTTCAAAATGTAAATTCTTGCAATTTTTCAACTGGTCTTGAAATTTTGATTGATTTGATTTTGAATGTTGATTGGTACTGACGCATGGCCACTCTGCCTTAATAATTGACAAGGTAAAAAAAAAATCACTGTTACATACTGTCACCCACGCATGTTCTCCAAATTTAAACCTGATTCCATTCAAATCCATTGAGTGGTAAATATGTGTGTACGTTTTTTGTTTGTTTTGCAGACCGAATCACTCAGAATATTGTGAAGTCTCATTTAGAGACATGTCAATACAGTGCTGAGGACATGAAGAGATTCACCTGGGTGCAATACACGCCTGAGGAATCACGTTCTTTTCAGAACAAGGTACATACTATTTCCCTGTCACGTATGTTTATTTGTCATGTCCTGAATAACATCTCTGTAAAAGACTATGAGATGAATCTATTAAAAGTTGGTGAATTAATGTGGTGATCCACTGAAACAACATTCAAGTGGTGACGAGATTCTGATACGTCAAATTTATTCTGTTTATCAGTCAGCTGAATGGATGTGGCAGCAGTGTGCACACCACATTACCAATGCCATCCAGTACGTGGTGGAATTTGCCAAACGAATTGCTGGCTTTATGGATCTTTGTCAGAATGACCAGATTATATTGCTGAAAGCAGGTCAGTGTACATTCCAGACTGTGTACTATTATAAATCCAGTTCACAACAAGAAAGAAAAACTTGCTAATTTGAGTTCCTTTTTGTCTTTTGTCTCCAACCTTCTCTTCTCTTTTGCCCCATTTCTTTGGACAATGGGGAGAAAACATTATTCTGGAAAAAAAATTGTAAAACATTTTCTTCATATATACATATATATTTATATGTGTGGGGAAAAATAACATATATTTGACAATGTATTTACATTCTGTAAATATTTGAACTCTTTAAAAAACATATCTGTGGATATAAATATTTAAATGGTTCAAATTGTCACATATATGCTGAACATTAATCTAAATGCAAATTTACATCTGTGTCTGTTGTTCATGTTGGAGTATCTTGGTCCCTCTCTGTCCTCCTTCCATCCACCTCCTCTTTGTGCATTTCTCCATATCTTTGCCCCTATGGCTGCCCTTTCAGGATGCCTGGAGGTTCTGCTGATCCGTATGTGCCGGGCTTTTAATGTCAACAACAGCACTATTTTCTTCAGCGGAAAATTTGCTTCAGCCCAGCTGTTCAAAGCACTTGGTGAGCATCACATGGGAATGTTGTCACAAAAGGTCCAACACATTCATATTAAACTCTGGTAACCCCCACTACACACTTGAGAACAGGAGTGTCCAAACTTTTTCCACCAAGGACTGTATACAGACACAATGATGGATGCGGGCAGCCACTTTGAACATTTTGTACATTAAGGATGCTAAAACCAATCCAATCCACTGTATCTGATCAAAACATCCACATCTTAGCTATGGTGACAAAGCAAATTAATGTAATATCTAATAATATTTCTCATTAATTAATTGTATTTTCTGCCTGTCAAAATTGGCACCCAGGCTGCACTTTGGACACCCCTGTATTTCAACGTCTGCTGCGTCCTATCCTTAAAATCTGGTCATTTCAAAAGACCAACACCTTGCCAATTGTAGAGTAGTACACTGTTAAAGGAACATAATGTAGATACAACAAGAGCAATCCAAACTCAACATATATACACCTTAAATAGTATTAGGAGAAGTTAGTGGTGGAGATGTTTCATGTTTACTCAATGTACTGCAGTAATACTAGTAATACTACAATCCAGGTGCATTTTAAGAGTCAAAAGGTTTATCTACCTTTTTCAAGGCCATTAGGTCAACACTACATTTGTAGCAAGAAAATCTGCCACCGTTAAACTAACCATCTATATTTTATCTTTTGTAAATGGTTCAAACAAAGTCACTTAGCTTGGCTTATTTTCTTCCTTTGTATTGCATTTGGGCAGCCCCATGACATCCTCATGTTGAACTGAGGGCTGACTAGATGCCACTGTGACTCAACACTGCCCTCTCGAGTAATAAGCGGTACTACATTTGTATTTTCAATGAAAAGGAATAGAAGAGGCTGCAGTACAGTGCGTCATTGTTGCGTCAAAGCAGGGGTTCTTGTCCCTTCAGATGTCTGACATTATTGCACTGCTTCTTTATTGCACTTACTCACATAAACAAGTAGATTATAGATACGAAAATAGAGTAAAAGCCTTTGACACGGCATTGTATTATATCTGCAATCATCTTCTCTTCTTTTTTTTGACAATTTATATCTATTTTTGGTTTATTCAGGTTGTGATGACCTGGTGAGTGCAGTGTTTGAACTGGGCAAAGGACTCTGCCGGCTCCAGCTGTCTGATGAAGAGATGGCGCTGTTTAGTGGGGTTGTCCTTCTCTCCCCTGGTGACTATTTGCCCTCTTTTATTTTTATACTGTAGCTCTCATATTACATTAATGCAGGCCTATTTAATGTATTTAGTGTTGATTACGAAAATTGGGTAATAAGCTAAATGCATCTTGCCTCATCTATCAGGAAATTAGACATCTGTGAGAGGATATAACACATTTATACAGTATAAGCTTTACTCAGATAATAAGACCTTAATACATCCAAAGTGTGTCCTGCTACCCAATTTACCTTATCAGTTGCTCAGTAAAAATAATGTCATGATACATTAAATAATGTGCAATTATGGTCATTTTTCCAGATCGGCCCTGGCTGACAGAAGGCCAAAAGGTTCAGAAGCTCCAGGAGAAAGTCTACCTGGCTCTGCAGCACAGTCTTCACAAGAATGGTTCTGAAGAGAAACTGGACAAGGTAAACAATGCCGCCATGAAGCTTGGTGAATATATACTGTACTTATGCAAACGTGGACAAATTATGCACACTGTATCTCTTCTTTCTTTGCAGATGTTGTCTAAACTACCTACCATGAAATCAATCTGCAACCTCCACATTGATAAACTGGAGTTTTTCCGTTTGGTCCACCCAGAGACCGCGTACAGTTTTCCACCACTGTACCGGGAAGTGTTTGGAAGCGAGATGTCGCTGCCCGACTCCACCATCAGCTAGGCAGACAATAGACAGACAAACTGACAGACAGAAAGACTGACAACGAGATGGAGGGAGTGTAGGGAAGCCAAAGGAGTGACAGAGTAGGACAAAGATGTTAAAGCTCAACAACCAGCAGTTAAAAGACAATCCATGACTTTAAATACTCAGTCTCCCGTGATTCCAAAGTAGTCCTCCATTTTCCGAGCAGGCAAAGCACCTTACACTACAGACCATGCATGCTCTTATGCTCATCTGCGAATTGTAGCAGCACCAACAAGCAGACGCATGAGACATATCCAAGTTCAACATCCGATCCGCTGTGGATCACCCAACCAGTCATGAATGTACCTCAATGACAAGCACCAGTGCACAAGCAAGAACCCAACAAAAGTGAATGTATAACCCTGTCACACCTAGACAGTTTTATACATAGAAAATAAGATTTCAGTATGGTATGCTCACATATTCATACAAAATGACATCGCCCTATTCATGTACTGACAGGGACCAAGGGACCAAGATGATACATCAATCTCACAGCTTCACCTCCTCCAGCCACTTCTTTCACACACATTTTGCCTGTGTTCGGTGCTGCCTTGAGTAGGCTCTTGAGAAACCTCAGTCCCACACGTCCCCCTTTCCTTGCAAATGCCACTTGGAGACAGGGCAAGATGAAATTATCTTTAATTTATATAAACATTTATATAGAAATATTTTAAATAAGAATGTAAATAGATGACTCTATGAGACTATGGAGAGTGTTAAGAGTGAGTGAGATTAGTTCTGAGCGAAAGGTGGATAGAAGGATGTACCCAGAGGAAGCTGATATTTGGACTCCCGACTTTTTTTCCTCTCTATATAGTACTCTCAGGTTTCCATGACAACAACCCTGCACCCTTTCCCTTGACAGCAGTTTGGAGAGTGAACAAACACTTGTTGCAACTGCAAGCAGAGGCAGCATGTCCACGCAATGGAGGAAACAAATGGCCTTTGTTTGGCATTTAAACTGAGCTCTGATGCTGATGACCCCTGGCCCCTGCCTGAAGAGAGAAGACGACAAAAAGGACTCTAAAGAAAAAGATCAAGCAATGCATACTTCATGAACTGCATAAAAGGGGGACACACAGTGCCCCCAGTTCTTTCTAACCAGCAGTCAGTTGTAGTATAATTGAATCATTCTTGTTAGTCTCGTTTCTTTAAAGGTCCTGGTGGTCCACAATTTGTATCATAACCCCTCCTTGCTGGTTGGAGCAACTGTATTATTTGTGCAATTGCTGTTCCTCTCCCCTTTTAGTCCCAAACCCAACACTTGTTTGAATGAGAAGCACTTATACTTCCCTCTCTCACTGGACACGAGTCTAATGCCAGACAGAGCGACCAGCTGCCCCCCTGAGTAGGGCCTCAATGCTAGTCAGACTTTTCTCATTTATCTTTTTATTTTTCTGTCAAGCAAGGTCCCTCAAGGCCATTTCAGCTCATTTCATGTCAGCATAAAAGTCCAAATTTTGCGAGTTGTTTTGACATTGAGATGATAATGTCTTACTCTGGGAGCTGTGAAGTTTTTTTGGGCAGAGTCTGAGGGCCTGCCGCCTGCCACTCAGGGAGCTAGCTGTGATCTCTTGTCCCTTTATTACCAGCCTTGTACTCACCGTGTACACCTTTGCACCCCACAACCATAATCACTGTGGACGTAAGTTCTATTTTTGTGAATGTTGCTCACAAAACTGTCAGAGCCCTTCCCGTTTTTGTCCTAATATTGTAACATTAAAATTTATGAGAATTTACATAGGAATTAAAGAAAAAATCAACTAAGTTTAAAGATCAATTTTAATATTGGGGTTTTATTTTTTTGCTGTGATTTTCACTTATTTGTGTTTTATCCACTTATTTCTTTAAGTGTCTCCACTTTTGTCTTGTAAAGTCTGTAATCTATTTTTTTAATTGAAGAAAGATTAGGAAACAGTACAGACAAAAAAAAGACTAGTTTGTCTCCCTTTTCTTTCCTTGTACAAGAGGTATATTAGTTCAAGAATACGTGAGTCAAACAGCTCAATATATATTGTTGTCCATTGGGATACATCATATGTGGTTTTAAGAATGTAATAAATGGTTTCTTTCTTTGGAAATGTGTCATTGTGCCTCAGTTTGTACTTCTCAAGGGTCACGCAGGCAGCAGCCTAAGCAGGGAAGCCCAGAGGGTACTTCCTCCAGCTCCTCCCGGTGGATCCCGAGGCGTTCCCAGGCCAGTTGAGGGACATAGTCTCTCCAACATGTCCTGGGTCTCCCCCGAGGCCTCCTACCGGTTGGACATGCACTGAACACCTCCCCTGGGAGGCGTCCGGGGGGTATCCTGACCAGATGCCCAAACCACCTCATCTGGCTCCTCTCAATGTGGAGGAGCAGCGGTTCTACTCTGAACTTCCATCCATCCATCCATTTTCTATGCTGCTTCTCCTAATTAGGGTCACAGGGGCATGCTGGGGCATGCTGGGCATGCCTATCCCAGCTGACTTCAGGCGACAGGCGGGGTACACCCTGGACTGGTTGCCAGCCAATCGCTTCTCTAAATCAATTTTATCGTGTTAAGACATGTCTAAGAGCCAGATGCAGTCATCAAAAGAGCCGCAGCTGGCTCCCAAGCCTTAGGTTCCCCATCCCTGTCTATATGTTCCCTGTGTACCCACCTCTTGCCCGAAGTCAGTTAAGATAGGCTCCAGCTCACCCGTGGCCCTAACGAGGGCAAGCAGGATAGAAAATAAATGCATTGATTGATTTGAGTGTGAATGGTTGTTTGTTTATATGAGCCCCTGTGATTGACTGGCAACCAGAAAAGTGAAAATGTGACAACATACCTGCCGTCATTTGCATTTGAAAATAAGGGGCATGTTTTGATATATCGAAACATATCAATCTCATGACGCTAGTATTGATCCAATATCGATACCTTGGTATTAATGATATCGATATCTATATCGATCGACGTCGATCTTTTGTTGCCAACCAAAGTCACACCTGTGCAATAATCATGCTTGATATGCCACACCTATGAGATAAATTAATTATGCAGTCTTTATGCAGGCCTTTTGATTCCATAAAAATGTTTTAGATCTTTGATATCAGATCATGAAAAATGGAAGAAAAAATCGTGCTGCGTTATAGTTTGGTTGAGTATACTGTGTTTTGGTTGTCTGTAGCTGATGCCTGTGTGCCATTTGTCAAAACAGGGTTCTGATTCGGTGATAAGGTTGAGCGTACAAATGAATTCTTAATTTAGTTTATAGTAACTTAGGTAAAGTGAATGCACTATGAATAAAGCCATTTTAGCTTGTTGAATTGTGGAAAGACGAACCGGTATGTCGAGCAACTTGTGACCCACTTCTGGGCCGTGGAGCCTCCCACAGCAAGCCGGTGCCAGGAAGCTGTGGTCGCCAAGGAAGTTCCACAGCTGCGTCAAAAGTTTGAAGACGTGGTACTACTCGCTTGCTCGCTCGGTCCTGTTTGGAGCGCTCCCCACAGGCTCTTCGCTTCTTACACATTTTCTCCTGTGGAAAAAAAAGACTGTGCAATATGTCCGTCGCTGGAATTAGGAAGCAATTTTACAAAGCCAGTCAGGTAAAAGCGCGACTTTTCTAACTTTAATTAGCCGCTAACTACCAACTAGCTAGCTAGCTTGTTAGCACTGCAGTCATTTTGATGGTAAGTCTATGGTACCCTCAAGCTAGCTGCTGAGGAAAACTGAGCTATCTTGAGGCAAGTTTATAATAGAAGAAATTCACAAGTTAATGACATTATAACATGTTTGCTAAGTTGTTTGGCTTAAACGATAAATTAATTATTCAAGCTAGGAGACTGCACTTCAATTTTGGGCTGTCAACGTTGGGACTCGCAACTTTTGGTGGCTAATTGTGTATACTTACTCTTGTGAATTTTAAAGGATGTTTCTTTTTCCGATTCCTTCGTACTTATTTTGTTCACCTTTAGTATTGAGAGCAAATGGTCATTGTGAATTCATGTGACATTATGTTGACTCACGCTGAAACTAGATGATGTCCATGTGTTAGAATGGTGATGATAATGGTACCTTCTAATCTTATGCCAAGACAAATTCTATTAGATTTGAGATGAAAAAACGCTTATTCTGAGAACAGATGCTAAAGAGATTTAGCAGAATACTTGACCATCTGTCCAAAATTTGTCCAAAGTAGACGGGGGATAATTGGTATTTAGTCAGATTAATTCAAGAAAAGCATTCACTGCCGTATATGAGTGTTTTGACCTTGTTTCTCACTAGGATTGATAACATCATTCTAGATAAAATATGTAAGCAATTGCCTGAAATCAATGTCCAACAAATATCTCACGGCATTTTAAACACTCAATTGTGTCAGGTTTGTGTTGCTGTTCCTTGCTATTAGAAACAAAAACATGACATAACTGGCAAAACCAGTATCCCGTGATGTTGTTTTGCAAGTGGCTGCTTTGGCGGAAACAAAATGTGATTGGAGAAGCACAGAACTTGGGAGTGGGAGTGTCTTGCATTATGGCAACTTGGAATCTTACTTATGTCAATATTCCACCCAGACCTGTCTCACAGTCCAGTGGGCATATGCTTTGTCAGAAATAAAACCAAACCAGGACCAATAGTCACAGCACTGAACAACAGAAGCCTCAACATGCCTGTGTAATGTCATTCCACCAGTTGAACTTATTGTCAGTGTTCCGCTCTCAATGACGTTCTTCAAAAATGCATGCTTCTGGTTAAGAAGCCAAATGTATTTTTAGACATGTAAATGACATGACATTTAATGACATTTAACAATCTTTTTAAAAATATATTGCAATGTTTAAAGCAAAGTTTAATGGAAATGTGGAGCAGAATTCTGACCAGTCATGATGTCTGATTCCTTTTCTTACCCCAAGGAAAGCTATCATGATCACGTTTCATTTCGGGCTAGGTCAAAAAGTTGTGATAAGGGAAAATATTGAAAGTCAGTATTGTAAGCCTAGATAACGCGTCTTTTTTCCCCCCCACAGTTGAGTCATTAATAGGGGTGTCACGAGACGAGACATTACACGAGACCCACCGAGACAAAGACTGTATGACTGATAAAAAGACTCACTCCGTTCATGTCATTGTTCTATGAAACAAACACACCAGAGTGCTGAAACCAATGCACAGAGTGAACTCTCTTCCTGCCTGTTTGGAGGCGAGAGGTGAGGAAACCAGACACGCATGCACATGTCAGTGTATCCAGGCCAGAAAAAACATTGATTTCATTTAAAATTATTGTATGATTAACTCGTTCACTGCCAAAAACATTTCTTGACGTCTTTTCAAAAAGTACTTTTTTACTTTTTTCGCGGGAGCTACAGATCAAAGTCTTATTCATCTTGTGTATGAATTCCTGGGGGCAACAGTTCTCTTTTCCTCCAACCGGCAGTGACAGATTGTCTATGAAGAAGATGTATTGTGGGTTGAGAGAGGAAAATGGCGAAACACATGCAGAAATCGAGCTGAGACAAGAAATACAGGCAGCTAACAATGTCACAGAGCTTGTCTGACAGTGGATCTGCCTATGGTAGTTACGCGATTGCGAAATATATAGGACACATGGGTGATGTAGGTGACAGGTGCAGCAGGGTCTTTATCCCCACATCCAGCAGACCCCAGCGCCACTCTGCTTGAATTTGCTTCTCTGCAGAAAAAAGCCCATTTTCTCAGGTCGTTTTGCTGAAACTACCCTGTGTTCTACCGCCAATATCCAAACAAAGACCCAAAAAGGCTAGAAACAAACTTTTTTTCTGATGAAAGAAGAGAGTCTAAAGTTTCTTTAGATAGTTTCAATGTTTATGTTGTCCTGAAGCTCAATGTTCTGTGGGTCTTGAAAGTTCAGCAAAAATGCCCAAAAACTGGCTGTATGGAGCTCTCTGCTCTGACCATGGCTGGCAGTCAATGAGTTAATTAATTTATTTTCATCCCAGCCTGAGTGTCTATGAGGCAGTTTTTTTCTGAATGAGAAATCTTGTCCCGTTTTCATCTCACGAGATCTTGTGACACCCGTAGTCATTAACCAAACTTTAACTATCAAGGTTACATCAGCTCATATTGGTAAACAGGAATTTTCATGGTATGCACGTCATTCAAGAATAGCAAATCAGCCATACATGCAAGCGTCAAGAGAAGAGTGGTTCAAAGAAATTAAGAAAAGCAAGTTGTACCTAGGGAGGTGTTCAGGGCAAGTCCGACCGGTAGAAAGCCTCGGGGAAGACCCAGGACACGTTGCAGAGACTATACCTCCCAACTGGCCTGGGAATCCGCCGGGAGGAGCTGGACGAAGTGGCTGGGGAGAGGAAAATCGGGGCCTCCCTGCTTAGGCTGCTGCCCCCGCGACCCGATCTCGGATAAGCGGTAGAAGATTCAAGAGATTCAAGAGAGTTTTATTGTCATGTGCATGGTAAAACAGCAGTTATACCATGCAATGAAAATCTTATTCTGTTCATTCTCCCAAGAAAAGAAAGAAAACACAAGAAAGAATAAGAACATAAGAAACATAAACACATAAACATATATACCAATAAATTAAGCAACAAAAACAGAAGAGACATTAATACAAATAAATAATACAAATAAATAAATAAGTGCTATGAGTGTGTGCTTGTGTTGCGTGCGGCGTGTGTGAGTGCTTCGTTGAGAAGCCTGATGGCCTGTGGGTAAAAGCTGTTTGCCAGCCTTGTGGTCCTGGACTTCAAACTCCTGTAGCGTCTGCCTGATGGTAGGAGTGTGAATAATGAGTGTTGTGGATGTGTGCTGTCCTTGATGAGGTTGTGTGTTCTTCGTAGGACTCTAGTTTTATAAATGTCTTGCAGTGAGGGGAGGGCTGCCCCAACAATGTTCTGTGAGGTCTTGATCACCCGCTGGAGTGCCTTCCTATCACGTGTTGTACAGTTACCGTACCAAACAGTGATGGAGGCGGTAAGGACACTTTCGATAGCAACTCAGGATTGTGGTGGACATGCCAAATTTCCTCAGTCTTCTCAGGAAGTACAGTCTCCTTTGGGACTTCTTCATAATTTGTTGGGTGTTGTGAGACCAGGTGAGGTCCTCGCTGATGTGTGTGCCAAGGAACTTGAAGGTTTTCTCCCTCTCCACCTCAGTCTCATCAAGATGGATGGGTGGATGGAAGTTGTACCCAGACGTGTGCGTGACTTGCAGTGACATGATAAGGATGTGTCTGAGTAAAATCTATCAATATAATACATGGATGTAAATCCAATTAATCCACTCCAGACACCTAAAAACATTAACACAAAGGACATTTTATAGAGGATAAAGTTTTTTACATGCAAAAAACAAAGTGAAATACATATAAATGATAAATGAAATAAATAAATTAACATTTAACATGGCTTTTACCTTTTATTAAAGACTTGTTGATGAACACGGTGATGAGTAGAGGGAGTAGAAGGGGAGGGAAGCTACATGGACACTGTTTCATTCTAGTATGTTACAAACATACCTTTAAAGAGAGGATGTTTAGAGCCAGGGCTGAACAAGTTTAGGAAAAAATGTAATTGCGATTTTTCAGGCAGATATTGCGATTTCGATTTGATTCAAACAAACATGACAGAAAAAATTACATGATCCCATCAAACATTAAGAGCTATTACTTTGATGACGAATGAAAACAAACGGAAATAATTGCTTCCAAATGTATTTACTAGCAAGCAACATTCATGTACATTCTTTAAAGTCCTTGACCGGCAGCTGTTATCATAACTGAAAAACTATAAGAGCTACAGTAACTTTGTACTGTTTTAGTTTAACTTAAAAGTACAGTAATCCGCAGTTAGTTGATTCCAGACTCAACCGCAATAAGTGAATTTCACAAAGTAGGTTTCCTTCTTTATGAATGGAATATTTCAGAAGTTATGGCATAGAAAACCTGTTTACTGTTTAATTTTTTTTTACATTATTACAACCATCTAGACATGAAATAGCACCAATATAGTCCCCTTTACATTTGTATTACCAATGTAGTAGATATAATCGGAGAAAATAAGCCATTTAAGACAGTTTACCTTGTAGGGGAGCAGAATGGATGGTGGACAGGAAGTGATGTCAGGTTCAGAATTTATTTGTAGCTTGATGTGGGCTATGGCCGCAACAGTAGCCCGTGTTTTTATTATGAGTATTATGATTGTTATTATGTTATTGTTGCCTGTTATGCGATAATTTAAACACGCAATAAAATCTGTTTGTTCAATTCTGGTGCTTGGTGGTGGTCTAACAGAAAAATAACTGACACCTAATGACCAATGTAGAATACTGCATTCACAAGTTGTGGTCTTAATGGCACATACTGTGTTTGTCTTTTAGTGCATTTAGTCATTTGTATGCTTGAAAAAAAAAATGTAAAATTTGCTTAAATATGCATTAAAAAAACAACTAATAGGCCATAGTCAACCATGAAACAGAGATCATTTATTAATTATTTTTGATGTTGTAATGTTGAGACGACTATAGTGCAAAAAGTCCTTAATTGTGTCAAGTTAAAAAACAAAATACAAAAAAAATGTTTGAAAAAGTAACTTTGGTACCTTTTGCTTCCCGTTCCAGGTTGTGTGTTTGTTGCAGCAATTGAGTTGTTGCTATGGTGGTGGTGTTTACTTGCTAAGTGGAGAGTAAAGCTGTAGATTGCACTCATACTCGACTCCTGCCACATTTAAAACACATATCTACTGTACATTGGTGACCCACGACATGAGCATTATGTTGAATGACAAACATAGCCGTGCTATTGCATGATAACAAGGCAGCTAACATCGGTGCTATCTATGCTGCAACGGTGGCGGTGAAGTTGCTGGATTTTTGGCAACACAGCCCACGGCCGTGGTTTCAATATATCGAAACACAGACCAAACACAAATTGCCGGTCAACAGTAAAATGCTGCGTTAACTAAAAATATTGCCGTTGCAGGCTAACCGCACTGGACACAACAGATTAGAGCTTAATCAATGAATCGATGATTTATCGATTATACAAATAACTATTTTGGTAATCGATTAATCGTTTCATTTAAAAATGTAAATATCCTGATTTCAGCATCTCAAATGTGACAATTTTTTTATTTCCTTAGTCATCCATGAAAGCCGACTTATTATCTTTTTGTTTCAAGCAAAACAATGTAGTCACACACATCAGCTTTGTCAGGTTCAAACAACCTAAAACATTCAAAGCACAATGAGAAAGAAGAAAGAAGACAGCACGAGATTGCTTTTTACTCGCGAGGAGAATGGAAGAAATGTACTCAGCATACAACCTTCTGCCGCTCTGAAGACACTCTCCGTCTCCTCCCTTTTTATTTTCCTTAGGGAGTTTCCTAGTTACATGGGGCATTGCAACTCTAAAGGGTGGGGGGCTACAGCTGCAATGTGCTATGGTTAAGACTACACAATAAAAGACATAACAAAGCATGATAAGTTAAGCAAATCGTTGATGTTCTCTTGTTTTTCTTCTCCAACGTCCTTGAGTCATCCTGTTCAAGCTCACGCATACAGCACAAGATTATAACAGTTCAGCAACTGTATACTGGCTAAAAAGGAAGATGGCGCAAATATACGATAACATGTATGTACATTATTCTAACACTTTGGAAAAGAGCAATCGAGATTTTTGCCTCTTTCTGATATTTTGCCAAGCAAACCACTGTGAGATGTGGGTGTAGAGCGTGCGCAAGACCATTCCCACGCAAAGCATGGGATTGAGACACTTTTACTTTTGCGTAGGACAATGTGTACACACTAAATCTAGTGGTAGAACAGTGAAACTACAAGTAGCTATGGCTGTGCCTGTCCAGCGCAGGCCACGTCATATTATACATGCTTCACAACTTCACTAACATATCAAACAAGGCACCGCCCCTCCTCCCAGAGCAGACTAGCCGATGCCAAACGCAAAGCCTGCCCCTAAAGTTTATTTATTTGTTATTTCTTGTTGATTTATTGGTGATGCACATGTAGCAGTCTGTGACAGTGACTCGTTGATTTGCAGTCGAGTGCTGTGATGTTTGTCAGTTGATTGTTTATACATCTCTACTTCAATTTTGGTGTTGGAGACATTCCTCTTCCTCGCCCTCTTTGCTATGATTTTGGGGAGGGAAAAAATCCATTTATGCATTGTTAAAAGGATTGCTGGTAAGAGGCGGAAATTAAAAGTGTTTTTTTTAATCTGAATCATTGATTAATCAATTATTTAAAATAATCATTAGTTGCAGCTAGGGATGTCCCGATGCACATTTTTTGGCTTCCGATCCGATTTTTTTTAATAGACTTGCCGATCCGATCCAGTATCGATCGATTTTTTTTTTTAATATTAAGCTTTTGTTACAAACATGAATTTGTGGAATTGAATATGGTTCTGAAAATAGCTCTTCAAAACATTAAAAATAAAGCAACCAATCTCCAAGCAACCCGATCTCATGGCGGAAGCCGATATTATCCGATCTTCAAAATACAGTGGGTCGGCAGCGATCCGGATTCTGAAGATCAGATCGGGGCAATCCCGAGTTGCAGCCCTACAACAGATCACTTTCTTGTAAATTCAGCAACAGGTACAATCAATCACATTGGCCCGATTCACTATCTGTCATGTGTCTCCGTTAACCTGTGTTAACTCAGGAAACTTTATGTTACAATCACAGAGCTACTAACACAGGGGTAGGGAACCTGTGGCTCGGGAGCCAGACGTGGCTCTTTTGATGACTGCATCTGGCTCCCAAACATGTCTTAACATGATCAAATTTATTAACATTTTTTTTTTGGCTGGCATTTTAGAGTAAAACATTACAGAAATCACAGTGTAAAAAAATAATGTTCACAATATAAAACTTTCTTATGCGTTTTAATCCATCCATCCAATTTCTACTGCAATGCGGGTGGCCAGAGCCAATGCCAGCTGTCCTTCCGATATTTTCTGGGTCAGACACCAAAACCTTATTATTACTGGATAAAGCGGTAGCCTACCTGGGTTATTGAGATGTCAAGAAGTAATCTTCCCTCCTTTAATTAAATAGTCAGCTAGCTAATTCTGCACAGCCTTTCGACAAAGAAGATGGTGAAAAGAAAGAAAGATACGGAGTACATTGCAAAACCATGCAGCACCAGAAGCCACCAGAAGGAGTATTTTATTTATTACTGATTAGCTTCAGTATAATAATGTTAATAAAAAGAATAAATTCAGAGACTTATTCTAAAATTGTTGGTCTAGCTTAAAATGCACGCATTTAGTTGTTTTCAATGTTAAAAAAAAACATAATATGGCTCTCACGGAAATACATTTTTAAAAAATGTGCCTTTCATGGCTCTCTTAGCCAAAAAGGTTCCCGACCCCTGTACTAACACATACATGTTTCGTACTCAGCATGCATTTTAACCCTTAATTATGCTTCGCTGCTCTGTAGGTACACATTTTCTTGCATTTTGCGCTTTCGGTTTTGAGTTGCCACAGCGCATAAATGGAGTGACAACCTGTCAGCAAATCAGAGCCCTTCCTTTTATAATTGCCTCCTGCAGCTGCCACTCCTTGCAAGTACTATACAGAGTTCACTTCATTTCAGTCAACGCCGCAAAGCAAGCCGGAATTGCCCATCATCTTTGCTGCTGCTGCTATTCACCTGCATGTGCATCCCGTTGTCCATCAATGCAAACAGCATTTAAAAGTTAAAAGTAAGATGTTGACATTATACGATGGTGTTGGTAGCCACATGTCAAAGTCCCATTCATTGATGTTTGTGTTGCAAAGTGCTGTAGTGTCCTACTAGTCACACAGAGACTGACACTCTTAAGTTTTATTGCCAACCTTAAAGCCAACAGTAGTACTCAGTTCCAACACAGTATGCAGCTCAGCTTGCACACACATCTCTTCCTCTTTCCCGCAGTTTTTTTTTTCAGGTTTCTGGCTAGTGTTTTGAGTGGTTCAAGATCTACAAACATATTGTAACAGACGCTATCTTTGTACTTTGCTACGAGTTCTTTCTTGAATTCAGTAGTGTTTCTCACCTTCTTTATCAAAGTTTTGGCACTTGCAACTTTTTTTGCAGGCATCCTAAATAAAAAAAATAACAACACAGATTCCTCAAACACTCAAAAATACGCAGCGTCCTTGAACGCCTCATCAGTGCACGGTGCAGTGCTTAAAAGGAGGAAGAAAAGAGACAGCTAGTGCTTGCAATTGGGTGTAAGCACTGTGGCAGGACTGTGTACTGTTTCGTCACTTTACTACAACTACAAGTTCCAGTTCAGATTTCATGGTTGTCATCACTTTTTCCCTTGTCTTGTTTCTTGTTTTTCTTGTTGTAGTAGCATAAAAAGACACAGAAAAAAGCAAAGCACATGAGATTTGATATGTTACTTTGGGTTCAACTCTAAATTGTAGGACCTATTTCAACTGTAGAGGTTCCACTTTATATCTCATGAGGAACAGCAAGTTTAGCATTTTCAGTACTACTTGTGGAAGAACTCAACAAGCTTACAGTTTGTCTTCTTTATGTTCTCAGATGGTGAGCGAGAAGGTTGGCGGTGCTGAGGGAACCAAGCTGGATGAAGACTTCAAGGACCTTGAAAGGGTACTGCATGCATTTTAAGATAAACGTGTGATTGAATATTATCCATGGACATGTTTCAATGCTTTGTCTTCCTAAACTGTGCCTTCAGAGAGCAGATGTTACCAGCAAAGCCTTCATTGAAGTAGTCAACAAAACAGCAGACTACCTCCAACCCAACCCAGCCACCAGAGCTAAACTGGTCATGCTCAACAAGGTGTCTAAATTACGCGGGCAGGTGAACGATAATCCTGGCTATCAGCAGCCTGAGGGCGTGCTAGGCGACGTCATGATGAAATATGGACAATACATGGGCAACAACAACAACTTTGGTAAAGAAATACATCATTATTTTAAGGTTAACATTGGGGATGATATTGGCATAAATATTAGCTATGTGATCATATCAGTATTGTTTTTTCTGCCGATATTAATATCAAGACCTCATCAGACTGCATCATGCTTCACAGAGAAACAAAACTTGCTAGCTCAGTATGTAGGTGGTCCCCACACAGTCACACAGAGTCTGACGCTCTTTAATAACCTTATTCTGACCTGAACACAGAAGTGCAATTCCAACACCATACTGTATATCAGGGGTAGGGAACCTGTGGCTCGGGAGCCAGACGTGGCTCTTTTGATGACTGCATCTGGCTCCCAAACATGTCTTAACATGATCAAATTTATTAACATTTTTTTTTGGCTGGCATTTTAGAGTAAAACATTACAGAAATCACAGTGTAAAAAAATAATGTTCACAATATAAAACTTTCTTATGCGTTTTAATCCATCCATCCAATTTCTACTGCAATGCGGGTGGCCAGAGCCAATGCCAGCTGTCCTTCCGATATTTTCTGGGTCAGACACCAAAACCTTATTATTACTGGATAAAGCGGTAGCCTACCTGGGTTATTGAGATGTCAAGAAGTAATCTTCCCTCCTTTAATTAAATAGTCAGCTAGCTAATTCTGCACAGCCTTTCGACAAAGAAGATGGTGAAAAGAAAGAAAGATACGGAGTACATTGCAAAACCATGCAGCACCAGAAGCCACCAGAAGGAGTATTTTATTTATTACTGATTAGCTTCAGTATAATAATGTTAATAAAAAGAATAAATTCAGAGACTTATTCTAAAATTGTTGGTCTAGCTTAAAATGCACGCATTTAGTTGTTTTCAATGTTAAAAAAAAACATAATATGGCTCTCACGGAAATACATTTTTAAAAAATGTGCCTTTCATGGCTCTCTTAGCCAAAAAGGTTCCCGACCCCTGCTGTATATGAATCTCTAACTCAAAAACACGTCTCTAGTCCTCCTTGGAACAACACTTCCTCATTGTCATTAAACAGCCGTGGGATGCATTCACAGACACTCTAAAAATCACAACGTCTTTTATTATGCGTGTATTTGTAGTCTAAATAAACAGAAAGACAAAGAAAAACAATAAATAGACATTCTTATCACTCACTAACGTCACTCTTACTGCACAATTACAATTTGATGCATTTAAGTATGCTCAGAAATCCCAGAAAATACATCTACACTCAAAACATGTGAATTCAACCTTAAGTCACGTGGTGTCTTTGAACGCAACTCTTCATAGTTCGTAATAACACGGTTAAAGTGTGACTCAAATGTTGTGATAATATTAAAGAGACTAGTGTTAGGTAAATACATTTTCAGACGTGTGTGCTGTCTTTTAGCTTGAGTTAAAATTTCAGTTCATTTGGAGCTGTTAATACATTCAAATATATATGTGTCCTGTCATTTATCTTTTTGTTCATAAAATACAGTAAAAATTGTCATATTTCACACATAGTTGCAAATGGTGATTAATCAGGATTAATTCATTTGAAAACTGTGATAATTTGATAGAACTTTTTAATCATTTGACAGCCCTAAATTTCATGGCTTGTATAGTCCAGCGTTTGTACTTTGAGCTTCACTTTGTTCTTATACAGATGTTTGTGCCACATAGAAATGTGCAGCTTTCCAAATTGTGTCATTGCTCTTCCTAGTACGACGGCATGTACCTGTATTAATAGTTGACTATTGGTCATGACTATTTTGTTGAGACAAAATATGGCACTTTTTCTATAACTTACATTGCATATTGCAGTACTTATCTTATTTTGGACAAAATTTGGGAAATGCATCTTGTGGCATCACGGTAAAAGAAGCTTAATGTGTTCATTCATTACATGATATACGACCTGGCATTAGTTTGAGGGAAGAGTTGCTGCCAATATCTGTATAGGTTGATATCTGTATTGGTAATTAAGTGCTGGATAATATCAGCATATCGGTAAGAAAAGCAATATCAAGCATCTCAAGTTGTAATGCAGCAAAACAGAAATGTGATTGCGCATGAGTGTTTGTCCTGTGGGTAGACATGAATTTGTTTTATATTTGTACATTGTTCTTAATGTCACCTTTCTTGTCGGGATGCTAATTATTATTTACATAACGTACAGTAACCAGCCCTTAATGAAGATCATATTTTGAATATGTCTCCTGCAGGTGGTGCTCTCATTGAGATTGGCGAGTCAATGAAGGAACTGGCTGTGGTCAAGAGCAGATTGGATGTTGATGTTAAGCAGAATGTCATTGATCCGATGCAAGAAGTGGTTGAGAAGGACATTAAGGATATCCAGGTACAAGCAGAAGAGGAGTAAGCATGCTGATGTTTGTGTGGATTCTCAGTCACCCAGGTCATGGTAAGCCGTAAAGGTCGAATAGAGGCAACTGGACTCTTCTTGTTTGTTGAAGAGGTTTTTTGTCCAAAAGGCTTCTTCAGTTCAAAAATTTTAGGTGTGGAGTTTTGCTGTCCTGGTCGGTGTGTCTCCTGGGGTTGGTCACACTATACATGTTGTAGTTATTGTGTCACGGCGTGGCTGGTTCACTAGAAGCATCAATAGGGAAACTCTACACCAAAAATTTTACAACTGAAATAGGGCTGGGCGATATGGACCAAACCTCACATGCTGATATATATTTAGGTTGAATATTTATATTCCCAATATTTTTCCTACAAAGTCAAAGCCAAATATTTGTGTCAAGTTGTTATTAAAACAATTACTTAGCATGAAATTGTTTTTAAATTGTAAAGCTCCATGCAAGATACACATTTAAAAATGTTATACAGCATAAAAATAGCCACTAAAATAAAATAGACCGTTCTCTTTTTGAATTATAGAAGAAGTAAAATATAATATAATATTGTGCTTAAAAGAAATATTAATAATATCTATATATCGCCCAGTCCTAAACTGAAGCCTTTTTTGACGGAAGATAAACTTCTTCAGTAAAATTCAGTTGCTTCAATTCAACCTTCAACCCCGGGTAAGCATGGTGATGCATGTCAAAGCTGTGTGCTACAGTAGCATAAGAAAATGCTTTGCAGCCTTGAGGTGGAAGGTTTTTATACAAAATGAACACTGAACAAAATGAACGAGTGGTCATAATGTGAACATGTGAAGCTGAAATTAAGTTTTCATCACTCACAATTTCTAATCTTTTTACACCATCAGCAAAAACTGAAGAAACTGGAGGGCCGCCGCTTGGACTATGATTATAAAAAGAAACGCCAGGGTAAAATACAAGATGAAGAAATCAGGCAGGCCTTGGAGAAGTTCCACGAGTCCAAAGAGATGGCTGAGAGTTCTATGCACAATCTGCTGGAGACTGATGTGAGTGGCCAGTTGACTGACTTATGGTTGCACATATGGTGTTTTCACAAGGTTGAAAGGAGCATGTTGTATGAGTACAATCGTCCCTTGCCGGATTGCGGTTCGAACATCGCTCCCTCACTGCATCGCGTTTTTTCACAAGTTAATTAATTAATTAACGATCAAAGTTTCATGGTTGACTATGGCTTATTATTAATGAAAATATATTGAAAGACAGGTTAAATGTAGTATTCTGGTCACGAGGCGTCAGTATTGTTACATTGATGAGACGTTATATTACATTACCTTCGCACTGCATGGAGTCAGCCATGGCAAGTCAAATATGATGAAAAAAGTTCTCCTCCCATCCTGTGTGGAAGTGTTAGGTGTGGCTTTTTTGTCCTTCTTCCCCCCTCCATTTGAAACACTTTCTTATGTTTAGGACAATTACATTGGAGAAGCTAACTAGTTAACTCAGTAGCTTGCTCTGCTAGCGGTGACCGTCTCTTACAGTATGTCCCTGCAGTGATCCCATAACCTGTACAATGTGGTGTAAACAAAGAATAATAGGAGTGTAAAGGTGACTATGGGGTGTTATTTCATTTCTACAGGGCTCTAATAATATTGAAATTTAGAAAACATATATGTAGAAGTATTTTTAGAAGTATTTAGAAAGTCATAAACTGGTTTTCTACGCTCTTAATTATGAAAATATTCTGTGTATTTATTGAATCCTACTTTACGGTAATTCACTTATCGCGGTCGGGTCTGGAACCAATTAACCGCGGTAAACAAGGCACGACTGTTCTACATATTTTTGTAAACAAAATCTACTGTTTGTGGTAGGTTATATCTCATTTATCTGATGGCTGAATTGAACTGTTTTACAAATGTTTTAAATGTTAAGTGACTCTGACAAGTTTACAATGCAGTAGGTCAGTGCAGTCAATGAAATCCACATTATGTACACGTAGAGTATCACAGTGTACAAAGGTGATAATACTCAGTTGTGACTGGCACTTAAAGAGATGTGTGCATTTAACAATTTTGTGGTATTCAGTGGTGCACAACTGGACTGCGTCAAATTGAAACGTGCCTTTTAGCTTTTGATAAGCTCCTGTTGGTTTATAATGTGTGAGCAAAGGTGTAAATATCAGCAGGGTTCCTACGCAAGTATCGAAAGTATGGATTTTATAAATTTTCAGGTCAGGAAAAGTATAGAAAATGGAAAGTCAGGTATGGAAACATTCATGTTTTCAAAACTCTTACCACTGTTATGTTTTCTAAAAGATAAAATTATGAATGACAAAAAAAAATAAAGAAATGGTCTGACCTGTTTTTCTTAGGCGCTTGCTATGGCAGCTAAGATGTTTATATGAGATCACACAGTAGGCGACGCATCCCAGAAAACATTTAGGAAGATTGACAAGCTGAATGGGCTGTTATCCTCTTCCAACCCACGATAACGCCTGCTCAGATGTCATCACGTTTTACTGCTGGTGATGTCTGCACTCAATTGTCCCCATCTTGGACAGAACTCATAATCGGGAAATGTAGATTTTCTGACAACTGGCTTAAAAAGCCCAATTATAAAGACGAGTTGGCTAACAATCCCAAATGGACACAAAAAGCTAAATGCAGACTTTCTGTTAAATCTTTTGACATCTCCAACATGGGGGTGGCAGCGGTTGTGTCTCATATGCTGGGCAAGAAGCACTGTCACTGCGTTTTTGACTCGAACCAGAATGAGACCTAGTCCGACAATGTATCTGTATCAATGTATCTTACTTTATATGTAATCTCTTGGTAACGACATAATGGCGTACATATTCAGAATAATGAAAGCAAATGATAATTTCATAATTTATTTACATGATACACATCAAGTTACTCAGTCTGGGAAAGGAATGGAATTTTGAAATGTCAAATCCATAGGAACCCTAAGTTTGCATTGGTTTACTGTCTGTCCAACACAAGCTATACCAATTTAGGGCAAATGACATGGGTTTTGTACCAATAAACAGCCTATTTATGGAGATTCTAAGCAAAAATTGAGGGTTTTCCCCACAAATAAGGTAATGTTTTGATTTATTTTTTTAATATGCGAATATGTGGCATTACTATAACAACTGTACGCTGTTGTTGTGTGCCAGTGTAGATTAGAGCTGTATGAATTCACGTGTGACATTGGTTGTAGCTACTACTCACCTTGCATCTTAACTGTATCTTTAAGGAGTATGGAAGAGGATAGGATAGCTTGTTTGTTCCAGACTTTGTAAGTCAAGCCTTTGTGAATAACTGACATATTGGAGAATGGAATTGAAAAAACAGTTTGTATTATGCCTATTTCAGTGTTTGGCTTCACAGAGATGTGTAAATCTTTGTAATTGTTAATCTGCAGGTGGAGCAGGTGACCCAGCTGTCCTTTTTTGTAGAGTCTCTGCTGCAGTACCACAAGGCTGCCACAGAAATTCTGGAGAGCCTTTCTGTGAACCTGAGAAAAAGGTCAGTCCTGTGACTATTTCTGGACACTGGTTTTGCTAAACATAATTTAGCAGGGCTCCTCTCATTTACCAGCTATTTACAAGAGGTGAACAACATAAAGGAGCTCACATATAATTTTTTTTTTAATTGCATTTGGTTATCACACTCTTGACACTCATTTTGATTTAACTTTTTTCGGCCGTTATACACGTGAAGTGAATTTTTTGTGGCGTATGAAATGTGCGAATGATTATAAATGACCAATGCTCACAGCGGTCTCCTTGTTTACATTTCATGCAGGGTGACTGAGAGTCAGTCCCAACCCAGGCGAGAATACAAACCCAAACCAAGACCATCCTTTGACTATGGCGAGACTGAGCAGTCCAACGGAGGTTACACATCAGCTGTGACAAGCCCTCCAGCTTACACCCCAGGTAAATATGCTCACATGCAATACATACGCCTACGCCTCTTTTTTTATGTGACTGATGAGTCTTTCCTTCTGCAACACAAAGTACCTCCACCACATCCAGGTTCGTCCTTCCAAAGAGGTTCGATCAAGAACAGAGCGTGTGAGTGCGCCAAAAAAGGATGATGTGTTGTTCACACAAGAATTTCACTTACTAATTGAGCTCCCTCTTGCATATTTATGAAGTAGAAAAGTTTTTTCCAGTCTGAGGGAGCTATTCCAATAACGTTGGGTCAACTGCATTCAATTTGTCAAAGCCCTTGCAAAAGGATGTGGCTTGTCAAATGGTGACTATTTCTAAGGCTGCATAGACATATACAAGTACTCTTTTAAATGCAACACTCGTTCTTCCGATTTTACAAGACCATAAATTCATCAATTCAACAAAGATCTTGTTTTTTCATTGCATGCATCTGACAGCCTCTTCGCTGAAAGTTCTGGGCTTTCTCATCACTTAATTGTCCTCACCAGAAATTAACTGTGCATTGTCATTACATTCTTATTAGCAAAACCTCCACCAAGGCACATGCGTCCACTGTAATTGTTGCCAATCTAGATCTCATCTAGATGAAACTTGGTGTCACAATACAGCATCTCATCCTGCATAGCAAATTTCCTTCCATTGATGTCATTGTGCTATGCAAATTTGATTACTTAATTCCTTCTATGTAAAGATGTAGGCCTCTTTGGTGTAGTTTTTGTAAAGCCAATGCATACATAACCTCCTTGGTGGAAGTAATAACAAAACAAGTCCTTATGTAACATGTTGGTGTAGGTGTTGAGTTTCACATTGTTTCACTTACAGCAGTGTTGGTTGAAACAGCTCCTGTTTTCTATTGCAGACTCCTGATGGAAACATACTGGTCACGCACACCTTCTAATGAAATCTTATTTTAGTCAATACTTACCTTGTCGGGGAAACTGTCGATATATTCTCCTGCCTCACTTTGCTCCACTTTGTCACGTTTTAGTGGATGAGCCATGCTGTAAAGCTCTGTACGACTTTGACCCCGAGAACGAGAGTGAGCTGGGCTTTCGCGAGGGCGACATCATCACCTTGGTCAGTCGAATCGATGAGAACTGGTTTGAGGGAAGGCTTCGTGGCAAGACGGGATACTTCCCCAACAACTATGTTGAAGTGGTCGTTCCGCTGTCACAGTGAACACAGTGCACAGGATGAAACGGGGAATGTAAGAGGATTATTAACCCAACAAGCGACATATTTGTTGAAAAACTACCCATCTCATTATATCACATCTGCCTGTCTCGCTATCTAGAACCCATTTGGTCTAATATAACATATTAAATTATCAAGGAAGATTTAATTAATTTTTTTAAAAAAGAAAAAGGACCAAAGGCTATTTGGCTGCACTTCCCACACTCCAGATTTTCAACCCATATGCACCTGTGCACTTTTTACACGACTACGTGCTCACTTGATTCTTTCTGGAAGCTTCCCAGTATCCTCAACACTAATAAGTGCATCCACTTTCATTGAAATCTGAATATTCACAACGTGTTGAAGGCCTTTTTGTTATTATGTACACTTTGGATTTAAAGACATCTTGTTTTATTTTAAGTTATGTTTCTTCACCTCACATGGGCGACTGGTGTTTTGCAGCCACTTGAGCGAGACCTCTGCTGCCACCTGGTGGCAGTGTTGTTTATGCAGTTGGTTTGAACCGCTGTCTCATGAGACGAGCTGTACTATAGCTGTACTATTGACGCCTATTTACACAAACACTAATGATAATGTAGGCGGAATAATTCATATAAAACACGTTTTACTGTTATTTTCAAACAGTTTTTGCATAACTCTGCCTCCCATATCTGAGCTGATGCCAAAAAGGCACAGTTTACCACAAAAAAGTGCAACACAATGCTGCAAGATTAATTCCACTAAGTATCCGATTAATGCTATTTCTAAAGAAGGTACATGCTTAGATTTTGCCTACAATGCATGCAGGCATGGAAAATATTCAGGTTAAATTGTAAAAGCATATCACCAAAGCCAAAGCATCCATGCTTCAGCTCCTGTATTTTCTCAGGCTCTATTGATGCTGCTGGCAGTGTCGCTTACAATGTTTTCTGGGCTCCTAACCATGTGTTTCTGTGAATTTTCTGCCCGTGATTAGTTTTTTTGTGAATATGTCGAGTAAGCTAGTCTTTTTGTATTTAACCTTTAATTAGAATCATGTAAATTCATCTGATGTGTATTGGGGCCTTTTTGTACCACCTGACAGAAAATGCATTCCCTCATCTATTGTGTAGAGAGTTTACTAACTTAACCCGTGAAGAGTTTTTTCACACATATGCCACAACTGATTTTTTTGCCCAAATTTGGCTCTGTCTTTAAAATGTAATAACTCAGTCATTTCTGAATACTTTTTTACTTTCGACCACTCAAAATTTTCAGTGGCATCAGACCTATCCATACATATATAGTTTTTATTTATTTATTTATTTTTGATACCCTCTATGTACAATAAAAGCAATAATGTGCTTTCAGCAAAAAACAATTATGTGTATATCTATATAAAAAAATTAATTAAAATTGGAATGTTTGATATGAATAATTAGGGCCTTGAATATGTTAAAAAATCACAACAACAGATTTTTTGTGGCATGCACATTTTTTTGACAATGGCAATTTTATGTTAATTACCCCATAACGCGTTTTTTTGTTCAAATATTGACAGACCCTTGGAAGTGTATAATTTCTGAATATTTTTTTTACTTTCAACCACTCAAAATATTCAGTGGCATCAGACCTATCCATGCATATATAGTTTTTTGTATTTATTTATTTTTGAACGTGAATGAACATGAACAATAAACAACTTTTTTTTTTTTCGAACAATTCATGCAAGTCGGCCTCATATGATTTCGTCATACTGATACGCCGCATTTCGAGCAGACATTGGACGCTCTCAGTGGGTGTGTCACAAAGTCCACACTGCTTTCTCTTTCGTGAAGGTCCAGGTGTGGCCTCTGCAGCATGCAAGAAAGCGTTTTGCAAGGTTTTAAAAGCCAAAAAGCTGTCTTGCAGACAAAAAGCTGTTTTATCGACAAAAAGCTGTTTTGCAGAGAAAAAGCTTGTTTTCCAAGGCGAGCCGCATTGGGAAATGCTCTCAAAACACCGCTATCCAATAGGAAGAGGGAGGGGGGGGGTCAGATTCAAACGCTGGACCAATAGAAACATCAAACTACAACTCCCAGCATTCCCCCAAGCAGAGCCGCCATGTTGGAGTGACGCGCCGCTTACGCGCCGCTGACGCGCCGCTGACGCTGCAACCACAGACACGCATGCTCCGTGCATACATGCACAATTTTGCAAATAACACTTTATTTTGCAAAATAACTTCACCCAGCAATGCACACACACACACACGCACCTATTCTAGCAAGATGGACAGTTTCCATGACGTTCATTTTGCACGATTGGGCGCTCATTGCAAAGACGCTATTAGTTAGGCTGTGTCGCCATCCAGTGGATTGTGGGTGTAAATTCAAAAAAAAAAAAAAAATCCCTCTCTGCTGTTTTTCGACTCGCCACTGAATGGATTGAAGCGGAAATCACGGGAAATGCATGATAAAATATGAGGTTTTCAGTGCATCAAAAAATAGACATTATAATGGGAGTCTATGTGTCAAAACTTGGACTTTTGTAACGTTCTGGAGCATTTTTATTTTGCTCAGAGATGCAACACTTTACAAATGTTGGCATGGTGCCATTTTTTTTGTTTTTCATCTATTTCCAACCTGGGAGACCTTGAAGCAATCAAACGTTTTTTCCCCAAATGCTTTTCTCTTTAAAATAAATCTCACTGTCCAAAATATGGACAATAACTCTTCAAGGGTTAAGCAAGCGCGGTACACAATGGTTGTTTTCACTTTGGTTACACCCATTACAGCAGGCTATGATGGTGAGGGTCTGTCTCTTTTGCCCAAAATGCCAACTTTCTCCTCTTCACAATGATGATCCCCTTGTTAGACCGCCCCACTCAACTCTACCATCTCTATTTGAAGCTTGAGTGGAACCGACAGGTCTTTTCAGCAGGGAAAGACACATGGCAGCGGATTATTGCCCTCCCCCTCTCCTCAGTATTCGCCACCTGCCCCCCTGTACCTCTACCTTCTTTCTCATTATCTGCCCCCATCCCAATCCCATGGTGCCTTTTGGAGCTCTGGCGTCCATCGCCGGAATAATCTCCTCATTGTTGTAGTAGTATATGCATCTCAATGTTATGTTTGCATGCCTCCTATGACCCTTGCTTTATGCGTGTGTGTGTGTGTGTGTGTGTGTGTGTGTGTGTGTGTGTGTGTGTGTTGGGGGGAGGGTCATCTGTGCAGTGTAGTAACTACAATGTTCAGGTGTGTGTTTACATGCCTCATTGCACTAAATCTAAGACATTGATGAGGAGATGTTGAAGATCAATAATGTCTTGGAACAAAGGGCTTAGATCAATTTTTGTGTTGTGCTAAATCATAGTGGTCTAAATGGTATGACCGGCCTTTATTGCGCCACTAGATTGTGTGACATGTCATTAATACCCATGTCAGAATTAATGAAGGAAGTGTTATCAAAGCTTTATTTTATCATACTTTAACATCTTTGCATGCATCAACTTTATTACATTATCTGTCTTTCTCAAGAAATGTCTTCATTTGGTAACTGTGACACATTGGGACACTAAAAGTGGGTTTGTCCTGGATTATCTTGAGGATATGTGAATTACCTCTTTGGGATTTTTTTATTTTTGGGCGTTTATTTTATGTACTATGTGTATGTTTGCTTCTTCAAATAAATGTAGTGTCATATAATACTCTTGGTGTGTCTGTTTTGGGGAATTTTGTTTTTATCTTAGGAGGCAATTTACAATGCAAGCTATGTAATATTTGTATGCTGTCTGTTGACTTAATGGATCTATTTACAGTTGTAGGATGCAGCGCATGAACATATTTTCCTTCCAAATCGATGTATAATCTGCACAGCCTCCCATCTGTGTGACCCCCACCTCTCCCAGACACAGCATGCCTCACCAGCCAGCTGTTGGTTTATTGCCACAGTACCATCTTATCGGCAGGGAAGGCGTGTCCCTTGGCCGGGCTCTGCGCCCCTTTGTCCTCTGGTGGTGGTGCTCAGCCAGCGACAACTCATGGCGGCTGCACCCGTCAGGCAGCGCCCTGGGCCGGGGGGATCGCGCGCTCAGCTCCCGCCCTGCTACTACGAAGGCTACCTTGAGAAAAAAGGACCTAAAGAAAAGGTAGGCTCGGCCTCTTCGTGTCTTCCAGGTGCCATGTTGGCTGTTGTCGGTGCATGTCGTGCTTCGGTAGTGGTGTTGGTCAGCGTACCGGTGAATCCTAATCATTCTGCACAGAGCTGTCAACCAACCTCATTGTGCTGGAATGTTCGCGGCGATTTAGCGCTGGTAACAGCAGGGATTTTTCCTTGTTTTGCCATCCGTGTTTTTCAAGTTAAATCATGCTAGCTGACAACTGTACCTTAATTGTTGTCTGGATACATTGAAATGTCTGAAGGGATCCCATCCTGTCTGCTTTCAGTGAGAATATTTTAGCCATTTTAACAGTACGCTCCCTCGAGCACTTTCAATATCTTAATCTTAAAGCTTTACATGATACCGTGCGTGCATGATGATGAGACAGGGTGGACCCACCCCCTCAGTGAACACCCAGTGCCTCATTAAGTTGCTTTTACTGCAGCCTAAGGACTTGTCATTTGAGCCAGGCTCAGGTGCGGGCTAATGCAGGGATCCATTGACAGCAGCTGCTGCCCACCCACATCCATGCCTTGTGGCAGGAAATTAGATGAATGGAATAAAAATTCTAATAATCAGATGTTACTCTCCACCCACCCCCCACCCCCATCCCCCCATGTGATAGGCACCCAAGCGACTGTGGACATGTCTTTGTGGGAATGCTTTGTATTTCTTCAATAATGCCAAGGACGCTCATGTAAGATGCATATGGTGAACACTTTGGCAAAGCCTCTTTCAAATGTAAACATGACGTATTGGTGTGTTTTGCAGTATGTGGAGAAGCTGGACCTCAATGGGTTTGTTTCCTTGAAGGACGATTGCAGCCGGGACAAAAACCTGGAGGCAGCCAGACTAATCCTGCGCATGAAGGATGGAGAAACCAGAATAACAGTAATGTCATCAATATTGCACACACACGTAATATTTACTTCCTGAGTTACGCCTCCAGAGGCCCACCTGGGAAGTTTTAGCCACTTTTTCATTTTTAAGTATTCTAAGTATTTTTGCTTGTGTTATTGTTAATGCATTCCAATAGTTACTGGTTTGAATCAATATTTCATGATTTAAACAAAAAATGTAGTTCAAACTAGGAATAAAGCTGATTAAATATTTAAGCACTGAAAGTGAGAGGAAAATCATGATTTGTATGGTTTTCTGAGGGGACACAATTGGATCCCAAGGGTTCTAAGTGTGCATTTTCTTGTGGAACCTCTGAGGTTTCGGAGGTTTATCTTTTCCTTTTTTTCTAGGCACCCAATTTGGAATCAAGGGAGCTGTGGAAGGGGTTTCTCTACTCTGTCACAGATGTAAACATCCATTTCACTTATAATGAATTTTACAGCTTATCCGTATTTTATTGTCTAACTCATTCTTCACTCCTGTCGAACCACAGCTGAATGTACCGTCAAGCCTCACGTTGCTGCCTGGCCAGCTCCAGATGCTGAAGGAGGTGGTGGACAAGGAAAGGTCCAGGCGGAGAAGTCGCACCCCAACTCGAGCACCACCTTCACCTCTCTCTGTCCCTCTAGTAGGAGAGATCCCCCCGTAAGTTCTCCTTTGATTTTTAAATTTGCATCCACTCATTCCAATGAAATATAGTACCGGTACTCAGAAAACCAGTGCAGTTGCATGCCACTACAGTCGTCCCTTGTTCATAGCGGTTAATTGGTTCCAGGCCCGACCGCAATAAGTGAATTTCAATAAATCAATATTAGTAAAGGGAATATTTTTGTTTTCACTCTATCATGTCGGACATGCCACGGCTGTCTGAAGGTAGTGTAGTATAACGTCATGTATCATAAAACATTACGCACACCTAGTGACCAGAACACTACATATAACTTTCAATGTATTTTCACTAATAATAGGCCGCAGTCAACCACGAAACAGCGACCATTTATTGATAGATTTTTGAAGGAAGGATTCTTTGTTTACACCACATTGCGTAACACTAATGCGCAGGTTGCAGGATCACTGCAGGGACATGAGAGACCATCGCCACACATAGCATATTGCAAGCTACCGAGCTAACTAGTTGGCCTCCAATTTATTTGTTTGAGTGGGGAAGTGGGGAACGGAGTGGGAAAGAAGGACAAAGTAACAAGTCAAAAATGTACCACTTCCACACAGAATGTAATCCAAGTTAATGTCTCATTAGTGTAACATTACTGCCGCCTAGTGACTAGAATACTACATATGATAGGGATGAGTGTATCTATCTGTATCTGTGTCTGTTCACCCATCTAAATTATCTGTATCTGGTACTTGGAGTAAGTGGGGCATGAACAGAAAGTGTGTTTGTTTTAACTGAAAATGGGGTACATTGGTACATTGGTACATTGTACATTGGTACATTGCTTTAAGTCTGAAACTGACATGGATTGATCAGAAGTTTTATATTTATTGTTTATTATTCATCTATATGTACACTGTGTATGTGTGTAAGTAATTTGTAAGACTTTAATTATTTTTTAATGATCTATGTGAAGGTGGTGGTTCATGCAAACATCCAGTGATGGCAAAAGTTTTCCAACTGACTTTATATCACCAGCCAAATCAGAAGCAAGCAGACGAAAGAAAAAAACAAAACACCGGCAGCGACCGACGCAACATGAGCCGTTTACAGGATTATGAGATAATTGTCAAATGCGCCGCATACATAACAAAACAAGTTTACCAAGTAACTTTAGATACAAGCTGAGCTGAGGAAAACCTAAAAAAAAAAAAAAAAAACGTACGGAGTGGAGGCCTTGACCAACGCAACATGAGCCGTTTAAAGCTCTGTCTTGTCAAATGCACCGCGTACGTAACGAAACAAAGCATGGCTTCTCTCTTCGGCATAGAGTCTGTCTCGGGAGGGGCGGTCGCTGTGTGTGACTGGCCAATCACAGAGCGTGAAGAGTGAATACATACGTTGTTACCCAATGAGGACTTTCCTTCATGACGATTACGTATAATGACGAGCTTTATTCGTTTCATGCTTGTACTCGGGGAAAAATGCACTATCTGTAACGGCTACTAGTCTAAAACGAGTATCGGGCTCAGCCATAAGATATGACTTGTGTTTCAATATTTTTTTTACTAATTCAAGATTCAAGATTCAAGAGAGTTTTATTGTCATGTGCATGGTAAAACAGCAGTATACCATGCAATGAAAATCTTATTCTGTTCATTCTCCCAAGAAAAGAAAGAAAACACAAGAAAGAATAAGAACATAAGAAACATAAACACATATACATAAATACCAAGAAATTAAGCAACAACAACAGAGGAGACATTAATACAAATAAATAATACAAATAAATAATACAAATAAATAAATAAATAAATAAAGTGCTATGAGTGTGTGTTGCGTGTGGCGTGTCTGAGTGCTTCATTGAGAAGCCTGATGGCCTGTGGGTAAAAGCTGTTTGCCAGCCTTGTGGTCCTGGACTTCAAACTCCTGTAGCGTCTGCCTGACGGTAGGAGTGTGAATAATGAGTGTTGTGGATGTGTGCTGTCCTTGATGAGGTTGTGTGTTCTGCGTAGGACTCTAGATGTATAAATGTCTTGCAGTGAGGGGAGGGCTGCCCCAACAATGTTCTGTGAGGTCTTGATCACCCGCTGGAGTGCCTTCCTGTCACGTGTTGTACAGTTACCGTACCAAACAGTGATGGAGGCGGTAAGGACACTTTCGATAGTGCATCTGTAGAAGCAACTCAGGATTATGGTGGACATGCCAAATTTCCTCAGTCTTCTCAGGAAGTACAGTCTCCTTTGGGACTTCTTCATAATTTGTTGGGTGTTGTGAGACCAGGTGAGGTCCTCGCTGATGTGTGTGCCAAGGAACTTGAAGGTTTTCACCCTCTCCACCTCAGTCTCACCAATAAACAGGCGTCTATGTGGCTCCTTTTCCCTTGTTCTTGGGTCGATCGACCCAAGAACAAGGGAAAATAATAACAGGCCATAGTCAATCACGAAACACTGATCATATATTCATTATTTTTTTGAAAACCCATGATAGAGCGAGGGATGACAGTATTCTTTAATTACCTTTTTCTCATACGTTGTATTTCACTAGATTGTGCCAGTGTACCTAATGTGATCTCCTGTATGCTACCATGACTATGGCTGTGTTTATTGACACGCATGGGTTGGGTGTGAACGCAGGTGTTTTCGCCCCGTGTCTCGTACAGAGGCCGAAGTCCTCCTAGAGAGACACCCTGACTGTGGCAACATGCTGCTGCGACCTGGAAGAGATGGATGCTCACTGGCTGTCACCACTCGACAGGACCTCAACGGGTATGAACATCTGCGGTGCAAACAAAACACAACTCTTACAACTTAAGGCATTTCAATGATCTTGACTTTTGTGCTCCATCAAGGTCTGTATTCAGACACTATCGTGTAACACAGAGGGACCAGGGTGGCTATGTGATTGACGTAGAAAATCCGGTAAGTTTAAGTTGTTGTAAAGCTGGAATTGTAGCTAGACATGAACATTTTTTTTATAATAAAATAGATAATAGAATTTAGGACAAAAACAAGTACTGTAATCTGTAAATTGAGGTTGAGATTAGGGCATAACACTATATAATGTACTTCTTTAAACTTTTTAATTCTTGCATCATATTTACTTGGACATTTTTCATTTTCATTAATACCGTATTTGTGTTCATTGAGAACATGACATTTTTTTATTTAATAACTCACAAACTAAAAATATAATTAACAAAAAAAGAAAAAAATCTATAAAGAGTTGAGTTTCATGCCATGAAAGACAATTATAGTCATAATTTCAATATAACACAATATTTTTATTTTAAAAAATGCTCATTTTACTCTTAAAAATGAAAAGTACGTTACAATATTTTTTATTATCACTGTTTTAAAAATGAATTTGACTACAAATGAAATATTTGAATTGTAAAAACAAAAGTACACTATTTCTTTACTTTTTAATGACCTTTTCAGAAAGAACTGCTCATTGATAAGTGTTAGAATGTTTATTTATTTATGATAATGCCATAAACGTACACAATACATTACTTTTATTTTATTAGATTTAGTTGTAAATGTTGTAGTTACAGTTTGCCTTTTCGGTCTACTGGCTAGGAGAAATCACACTGTTCTATTGCCTTTTTGACTTACCATTTATGGTTCCATGCCCTATAAATGCAATGGTTCCAGTATTATTCAGTGACAAAAGCAGATGGTAAAATGCCCTTTTAAAGGCATTATCTGTGCTGTTAATACAGAACACTGACGCAGAAAAAAATGACGAAAAATGCCAGCTTTTGCATTTATAGGCAGTGTAAAAGGGGCTTGAGCAATAAAATCCAATTTTCTACTGGCTTCTGCAGATTCCTTGTGCAACACTTCATGATGTTATTGACGCCCTGGTGGAGAAGACGGCTGGAACGCTGCAACCTTTTCTCCTTGAGGAACCCTATGAGGAGAATATTAGTGAGTGTATATATACACTATCACAATATAGCTACCCGGTTGCTTTTTTTTTCTCTTAAGTAGAATTATTTGTGTCGTCAGCGTACGTATCTGCCAATGATGAGAACGGAGAAAGGATCCTCCATACTGCACCCACCAGCCCCCTGCCAAAGGCTCCTGCACTGCCCCCAAAGCAAGGTGTGTTTCTTTTCATACAAAAATATGACTACAACACTTTTGCTTTTGCTCCCATTTTTCACGAGCTCAACTCAAAGAGCTCAAATTTTTACCACAGTCCATCCAACTCACAGGTGTGGCATATCAAGATGCTGATTACACAGCATGATTATTGCACAGGTGTGCCTTAGGCTGCTCACAATAAAAGGCCACTCCAAAATGTGCGGTTCTACTGTATTTGTGTGCATAGAAAACATTTTAGATCTTTGAGTTCAACTCATGAAAGATCGGAGCAAAAACAAAAGTGTTATGTTTATGTTTTTGTTGAGTGCAAATAAAATCAACCCTAAGTACAAACACAGAGAGGGGCAATGACATTTCAAATATATTGCTGGTGCAGATCGCTGGCCCAGCAGCCCCCTGTCTCGATCCCCCGCCCCGGACCGCCGAATCCTGACCTCATCAGTGCCTGCCTCTCCCACCAACCCCATGAGACGACTCATTCTGTCCCCTTCCCCTCTTGCACAAAGTGAGTGCTGCAGTCGCTGTCCACTCTTTGTTCAAGTCTGACCCTCGCTTCCTTTTTTTTGTCCATCCTGCAGCCCTCAACGAGGAGCTGAAAATGAAGCTGGAGAAGAGACGAGCCAGCCAGGAGTAACATAAAATGACGCGACTCCAGTGCCAAACCCGTTTTCATTGCAACTATGTATTCATCCTGTGCCTTGTAAGGTGGAACGCAAAAGGCTACAAGCAGCCACTGTCTCATAGTTGTCATAGGTGTTGATGTTGGGCTTTTGTGATGGTGTGGACACACTGGACTTCATACTTGAACTGCACAAAGTACTGTTTACTGAGCACAATAATAATTCCTGACAAGTAGGGACCACCAACTGAGCCTGGTGCTACTTCTAAGAGCCAGTGTTTGTGTGCTCAGCAATCCAACCAGCTGAAGAGCACTATAACCAGACAGCAAAGAAAACCTACTGTGTTTGTGTGACACCTTTAATTTTTCATTTCCTTCTTCCTCTTTGTGTGTGTGTGTGTGTGTGTGTGTGTGTGTGTGTGTGTGTGTGTGTGTGTGTGTTCTGCTGTGACTCACCAAGGGTGCCTGAAAATCCCAGGTGACTCCAACTGTACTTCCTTTCAAGAAAGTCATTTACATGCAAGAACGCCTCCTAGTGGAACAAACTACTATGAACAAACTTGCACTGCAGTAGTAGTAAACGTTTGGGTGTGCCTTTGGACTTTGTTGCAGTGTGAATTATTCATGCCACACCCTCTCCTCTGCCCTAACTCGACCTTGGAACCTTTTTATACATCAGAGGGTGTCTACATGACCAATTTAATTGCACAAAAGAAATTGGGCAGTACCTGCAAATCTTAAGTGTGTGACTGAATAGCCTAGTAATGGCATGACTGAAAATGTTTTTTTTTTTACAATTCAAAGTTTGTACAAAGTTTGTTTTTGTGAGCTATTAAGAGCATTAAATGGTTTTGCATGGGTAAGATTTGTTTTCTCATCCTGTATTTGTGAAAGCTGGATTTTTTTTTTCCATTCTTGCAACTACAAAAAAATCCCTGGAAAAAAAGTTGTTTTTAGTGCAATTTTGCATGCTTTTTTTTTTTTTTTTACAGCGTATGAACGCGCATTGTGTTCAATGTCCTGATTGGCTAAGGGAGTACCCGCGCAATGTGTTCTGCATCCTGATTGGCTAAGAGAGAACCCGAGCATTGTGTTCTGCGTCCTGGTTGGCTGTTGACCATTGTCACCCAATCTCATTCGTGGTGTGTCTCCAGTTTTGTTAATTGCTAGGAAACAGCTAGCAGTGTGACTCTGAACTCTGTGTTTGCAAGTTTTCTCAACGACAAAACCCACAATGTCTAAGAAGCGCGCTGCCCAAAAGGCAGGGGAAGATGCTAACCATCTCACAAAAAGTTGGACTCCTGGACATGCTGAAGGAAGGTAGAAGTTACTTGGCTATAGGGCACCATTACAGAATAAATTAATCTTCTGTTTGTTACATAAAGGAGGAGGAAAATAGCTTAAGGACGACTGACGACTGTTTTAACAAGGATGCAAAAACGCTACAGTGGAGCAGCGCCAGGACGAAGAGGCATGGTCAGAGAGGCTGTGAAATACCCGTGAGTCACGATTAATAATTCCTATGTGTCCAACCTCCTAGGTTGATCATTAAAATTCAACTCTTGTAAAAAATGTAAAATACTCTTTGCATTTAACCCATCCTCTTGAGGAGCAGTGGGCGACCATCGTGTAGTGCCCGGGGACTGGATCTGGGTCATGGGTCAGTGAAGCATCCATGTGTGGATGAAGTGTTTTGCCCAAAGACAACAGCAGCGACTGAATTCAAGAACGGCGATCTCGTTAGGATGTATGGGAAGTTTGCATCAATAAGATCCATCCTAGCATGGAGATGTGATGTCTGTGAGGCAGGAGTCGACGATGCATTGAATCATCTTCTTTTGGTTTCATGTCAGGTTACAGCCATGGCTTTCAAGTAGGGGTCTCCAACCTTTTGTGGTAATTTGTCATGAAATAGCAGCATAATGTCGGAATTGAACACTTTAAAAAATAAGTAGAAATAAAATTGAAAAAGTTGAAGCAGAGGGTGGCAGTGGCTCAGCAGGTAGAGCAGGTTGTCCAGAAACTGAAAGTTTGGTAGTTTGTAACCAGCTTTCTCTATCCCAGTCACAGTTTTTGTGTCCTGGGACAAGACACTTTGCTCCCCTTTGCCTGCAGTGCGACCCACATTGGTGTATGAATGTGAATGAACGTAGCGTGGTGGTTGGGGAGGCTGTAAGCACGAATTGGCAACCTCGTTTCTGTCAGTTGTAGATGACCATCACCAAACCCCTGCTGGTGGCACACCAGCTACGGCTCAGTCTGCAAGCATACTCGTAACCTGGAAAGGTACAACCCTTTGGTGAACGTCTTTAACGTCTTAGTGATAATTAGATGCTATTCCTCTTTGATGCAGAGTTATCAACCTAACCTGGCAAGCTCCTGTAAATAATTGAGGTGTGAAATAAACTCAAGAAATAACTCACACTCAACAAAAAATATCTGAAAAAGAAAATTGTAGTTATCATTTGCATATAATAACACACCACTTAAAGAACGTTTGATTATAACTGCTAGAGAATTCACACATCTTCATTTGAATTTTTCACTTAAGTTACACCCAACAAAAAGAAATGTTTTTATATTTTGCATATAATAAATAAGCATGTTTATCCTTAAAAAAAATAAAAAAAAATTATATATATATATAATTATAATCATAATTATTATATATAATGATTATTTAAAAAATGCAAATTCACTGCATTTCTACATTTGTCTTGCATACTGCAATCACAAATTAATGCTCAATACTTCTCTGACAATACATTTGCATGCAGCTCTTGTATTGCTTCTAATTAGCTACAGGTATGCCTAATGAAGTGGCCAGTGACTTGAGATATTACTGTACATAGCATCAGTTTGCATTGCACACAAGAATACTTTCATGCATGCAACAACACATATTGACTTGCACAGTACAGATACACTCCCACAGTCCTAACGTTTGTCTGTCACGCCTGTTTGGGCATGTTTTGTCAAGAAGGTGGGGCAGAGCCAAACCATAAACCTCCCCCAATGCTCTCTCAGCTGTCCTCTACACACACACACACACACAGACACGCGCACGCCCAATAATAGTGCACGGTGTGTGAGAGTGTGTGAGTGGATTGAAGGAGCCCAGAGTCCACCACCTTGCACCGCCTTAATGCTCCTTTGACAAGAAGAAAGAAGACGGTGGAGCTCTTCGGCTATTCAAGCGTTTTTTTCTACGCTGGGTGTAATGGACTCTTTGCACAAGGACGAATACCAGCTGATTACTGAGGGGATTGTAAAGAGAAGATTTTTTCAGAAGTAGTTTTTCTACGTTGTGTTTTGACAGGAAATAGCAACGCCTTGCATCGCCTTGCGCGCGCTATCTTGGTATTGTTACATTTCCTGTACTTTTTTCCGCGTTGTGTGCCAATTCGCACCGTAAGTACCGGAATATGTTTAGTAATGGTGATTTTGGAGTGTGAAACAAAGTCTTAAACAGGTGCTGGGGACTATTTTTATTTTCCAGTGGAAGCGGATGGTGGTGTTGGGCGTGTCGAGGCGCAGGTAAGTGATTAAGTTAATGGCGACTGCTCACATGCTTGGATTAATGCGCCTCCTTGTGTATTTCTGTATGTGGGTCAATCTGTCAAACACTAAACTAGCCAAGTACAAACACTATTGGCCTTATTGACGTAAGTAACTTGGCATTTGTTCTTTAAACTTCACCCCTTAAAGAACTGCACTGCGTATAGATGGAGCCACGAAATACATTAAACATCACAGTATATCAATCTCAATGTAGAGCCAAAACATTCATTGAAGATCATCAGGCTGGTGAGTACATCACAGTATATCATAGCAATCACCAAATGCAGCGCAAACATGCCCCCACGAGGCTGTGAGCAGTATAGGGACTGACATAACAAAGGGATGCTAAATACGTTGTTTGTCATTAGCAGTGGACAGGAACAAATGACTCCTATTACTTTGCTACATTTTAAGTCTTACCCGCGACCCTAATGAGGATGAAGCGGTATAGAAAATGGATGGATTTTATGTCTTACCCATTACTGAGTAGAACAAATATAAATAGAGTAGAAACAGTCGTGAATGATGGGCAGCACAACAACCGGTAAATTCTGCAAGGACCATGCACTTTAATTCATACAAATAAATTAAAGAGCATCTGGTTTGAGAATTGTACTTAAAAGTAACTAAGTCACTCAATATTTTTATAAAAATCAGTTACTTTTTTACTTGCACTTGATGTGACAAAAAATGTCAGAAAAATTAACTGTACTTTTACTTGAATAGTACTCTGGCCGCTTATCCTCACTAGGGTCGAGGGTATGCTAGAGCCTAACCCAGCTGACTTCAAGCAAGAGGCAGGTTACACCCTGGACTGGTCACCAGTCAATCGTGGACAATTTAGAGTTGCCAATTAACCTAACATTGGTTGTTTTTGGAATGTGGGAGGTACACAGAGAAAACCGACGCACGGGGAAAACATGCAAACTCCATGAGATGCCCAGGCGGAGATTCTTCCTGATCTCCTGACTGTGTGACCAACATGCTAACCACTAAGCCACCGTGCGGCCCATTCCTGAACCATTCTAAAATAAAAGATTTGACCATCCACACATTTGGCTTCCTTAGCTGATTTTGAGTCCATAATAGGGCTATCAAACACCGTTAAATAAGCAGATGAATAATATGGATTTAAATGTCAGCATTTACTGTACACAAATAATGGCAACAGTGTAAATCCATTCCTCTTAGCATTAATTCAACGCACCATATTTTTCATGCACATTTGTATTAGTGGTAAATAAATGGCTCTCGTGAATATTTGAATTGCACTATTGTATTATAAGTGCTTGCCTTGCAGCATTCACACGTTTGATGCACATGAGCATGAGTGTGAATGCTTGTCTCAGCATTGACATACAGGATATTATCAATGCATGTTAATGCCTACCTCATCAGCATTCACATCAATGTTGTTGATGCACAATAGTATTACTATGAATGCTTAGCCCTTTTAGTGTTTACTTCTACTTTTGATGCACATTTGTATTAATCCAATGAGGTTCATTTGGTCTATCATTAATACATTCTAAAAAGTTCTTTTTTCAGACCAGAGTTAGCTAGTTTTTCATACCTGACAGTTTTGACTGCTCACTGTCACTGAAACTGCCAATAATATTATACACTGCTAGTTTTTTGTAGATAAACACACTTAAATAAAGTCACTCTCCATTTTTGTGATTTTTTTTTTTTCATGATATGAGTGCATGGGTAGGACTATATTCATAATAATTGAAAAGCACCAAAAGTATAAATTAATATTCAGACTAAAATCACAGCGATTGCAAGCCGACAAACGTGAAGCTCAAGTATCAAGGATTCCAACATCCGGCTGGAATGAAAGATGCGTAGGAGGAATACTTACCTATTTATTAGTGTTCATGTAAAACATTTATCAAAATTTCCATCCATCCATCGACTTTGTATGCCGCTTATCCTCATTAGGGTCGCGGGTATGCTGGAGCCTATCCCAGCTGACTTCGGGCGAGAGGCGGGGTACACCCTGGACTGCTTGCCAGCCAATCGCAGGGCACACATAGACAAACAAACATTCACATTCATTCATACCTATGGGCAATTTAGAGTCTTTATCAAAATTTGAGAGATCATTGCTGGAGATCATTTTGTAGGGCTCTGGCAGTGCTCATCCTGTTCCTCCTTGCAGAAAGGAGCAGATACCGATCCTGCTGAGGGTTGAAGGACCTTCTACAGCCCTGTCCAGCTCTCCTGGAGTAACTACCTGTCTCCTGGAATCTTCTGCATGCGTCCAGGTACTGCAGTGATGCCCTGGTCCAGATCTGGGAGGAGATCCCCCAGGACACCATCCGTAGTCTTATTAGGAGCATGCCCCGACGTTGTCAGGCATGCGTACAAGCACGTGGGGGCCACACAAACTACTGAGAATCATTTTGAGTTGCTACAATGACATTTTAGCCAAATGGACCAGTGTGCTGCATCATTTTTTCACTTTCATTTTTGGGGTGTCTTTGATTTCCCCCCTCTATAGGGTGATCATTTTCATTTCTATCAAATGATGTGGCATCATTTTGTTACTAATACATCACCCACTTATTATCAGGAAAGATATTCATTTTTCCCTTAGTTTAGGTCTGATGTGTTTTCGAAGTGTTCCTCTAATTTTTTTGAGCAGTATAGTTGCATCCAGACGGGAAGGGATAACTGAGTGAAAATGATGTAGTACACAAGGCACACCTATGTGTGGCGTTGTGAACAGATATGCGGACGGAAATCTGTGACACACCAAACAATAGAAGAAGAGAGAACGGATGCACATAGGTTCGTCATCTTCAGCTTTTCAAGGCCCGTGGAATTACATGTGTGTCATTTTGGGGGTATAAGACAAGAAAATACTGGGGAATGTCAACTGCAGTGAGTCATGACACTCGAAATATGTTGGCTTGTCGTCAAAGCTCACTTCTGGTCACGTGATGGCGACGTATTTGCTCGTCCATATGGAAACGGCAAGCCGGCGTTTTCCCACTCTGAAAGCCGTTTTCAAAAAATACTGTTTCTGGTCACCCAGAACGCCGTTCTCGTGTGGATGAGAGGCTGAAAAGGTAAAATACGTTTTCACCTGAAAAGGTTTCGGTGCAGACGGCTCCTAAGACTCGTGCAGTTGTGTGTTTCTATAAATGTGTTCTCTCAGGGAGCTGAGTGGCGGGTGGACAGGAAGTGATGTCTGAGTTGAGCTTTAGCTTGGCGTGGGTTACTGCAGCAACAGTAGCATGTGTTTTTATTAGGGACGTTTGTGCTTTTATGATCATACAAACCTGCAATGAAAGCCTCTTGTCCCGGCGATCATGTCTGGCGTTTGTGTCTCATCGAACATTACAGTAACAGTATTGACACCTAGTTACCAGTGTAGAATACTACATATGATTTGCGGCGTCTTTGAATGTGTTTTCTGAATGCCCTATTTATGTTACTTATTTGACTCAATTTATCCTTTTTTATGCTTGAAAATGCTTAATTTAGGCAAAACTAAAATGTCAAATTTGCTTCAATATGGATATTTTTGACGAATAATAGGCTGTATTCAGCCACAAAACATAGATTTTTGAAAAACCGCAATAGAGTGAAGCCACGAAATTTGAACCACAAACTGGTGACAGACGACTATGTAATTTGTCGCACTATATTAGTGCAATTTTTTATGCAGCATTTACACAATAATCACAGCGTTATGGGGGCATTTTCAGTGGAGGACGAGGTGGTGTGCCTTTTGTGCGCGTGCACTTTGGTGCTGAGTAACGCTGGCTTTGGCCTTGGGGTGAAAAATGCAAACCATCTTATCAGGACTACATTCTCCGACATGCTACAGCACATCAGCACACCTCTCAGGACAGATGCCAGTGCACACACCCACTCAGCAGGTTGTAGTGATCACACTAGAAATAACATGGCTGATTACTGTACTCAGATAGGTGAACAAGAATGGAACTTGGGCTTGTACGCTCAAGCGGAAGGAAAGCCACAGTATGTGAAACCAGGGTTGCAAAAGTGCTGTTGCAAACTCTCCCCTCACGTGTCTGCCAAGCCTTGGCTGGGTTATTGTGAATCTCTTCTTGTGTGTTGGTGCTGCAGGAGAGCTGAAGTTGACGTCCCTGCACCCTGCTGAATGCCTTTCATGGGCCTGCATTAACATCACTATGGCAGTGACAGAATTACTGCCGCTCTGACTTTAGCTCACTGCCGCCTTTCTCTTTGGTTCTGTGTCCTCTTTTTTCATCTCCTTTGTTTACGTGTTGTGTTATAGATAATTTTCTAGCTCCTTTGTGAATACATTTTGATGCTCATACATCTTTGTCTTTTTCAGCCCTCCTGTGGTCTGTCTTTTTGGTCTGTGCCATCCATCGCACCATGGACCGCCTGCTGAGCCGGGCCACTAAAGGGGCCCTTCAGTCAGTACAGACGTCATTGAGCCACAGATGACACTAGTTGCCTTTACCACCGTATGACTATAGTTCAGAAACTATACAATACAGTCGCCCTCACACAAAAGAAGCCATGCATCCATTATTCTGTGTCAGCATTTTTTGGCTCCTACCACTGGCCTTGGTACTGGATGATGACTCACCACTGGACTGTGTCCCCCGCAGATCTGTGCCCTATCACAGTGAGTGTTGTTGCCGTGTGAAACACTTGCTTACAAAATACATTCACAACTCCAAAATTGAGCCGATGCTGGTTGACTTCCAAGTTACGATAGACAACCCCGAATATTGGAGCAGTTTTTAGAAAAATGTTTAAGCCAAAAAGAATCATGTTAATATGAATGAAATAACAGAGTACCATTCGAAAAGGATATACACATATGCGTATGCATACAGTACTAGGGTTGTGAACGATAAACTGATGCGACCAGATATCCGGTTTGACAAGCGAGAGATACGGTTGCACCAGTAGGTGCCTCATGGATCGATAAGAATCAGCCATAAATAGTTAGATTAATTGATTGTAGAAACATGCACCGGTATCGCAAGACTAGCAACCAGCTGACAGCTTGTCTCTAAACACAAGCGCTTGGGCTGCTGGCGAAAGCGTTGTTGTCCATTCATTGTAGTTTATTGTGACTGAAGACAAGAATGGATGTAAATAGTAACAATGCGTACAATGTAGAGATGTAATTGATCATATATTACGTATTGTGGAAAACTAAGACAGGAACAACATCAAATTAAAAGCACTCAATGAATATAGAGCCACCATCCACCAGTGCGAGCCTGGAGTTTGCAGAGAGAAGATTACACGTCGCTGTTTGCTAGCATGAATTAACTTGAGGTTGTGCGCAAATCTACCAAACAAACCTTTATGCATTCCCACATAGTGTCAGCATTTGGGAAGAAATATGAGGTGAAAGAAAAAGGGGAAAAATATAGTATAGTCTGTGTAGCGTGGGATAAAGTTAGATGGTGCGTTCAAGGACCGTCGAACAATGTGGGACATGTTGCTACTGTCAACAAAACTCAGATTTCTAATAGTATATTATTATACTATTTTTAAATAAAATAATATCCCATATTTCTAAACTTTGTAACCATTTACATAAACTTTTATGTAGTTATTTCCACTTTTTTTCTGTGTTTTCTGTGTTTTTTTTAATCATTATTTAATCATTATGCCTGAAGGTTTGGGACCCCTGCCTTCCAGCATGCTTGGGGATATGTGCTCTTTTGCACATTTGAAAGTATTGTAAGAGTGGCATTTTTATAGAAACGGCTTCTTTATTTTACAATGTAAGATTTATTTATTTATTTATTTATATATATATATATATATATATATATATATATATATATATATATATATATATGGTATGTAAGATTTATATATATATATATATATATATATATATATATATATATATATATATATATATATATATATATATAAAATAAGCATAACATACTTTCCAAGACTCAACAAGAGACAGTACTTGGTACATTCAAAGGCTGTGTCCTAATTAAACATTCTTAGTCTTCTTCTATGACACCGGGTTTCAAATAGCACTACAGCGACTATTACTAGACGACACCACACTGCGTAATCTAATCCCTTTCAGAATAAAAGTGCAGGATTAACAACCATGACCATCTGAAAATGGTTCTATGACTAACATTTGGGTCGTGGCCCACCAGTTGAGAATTGCTGGCTTATATATTATATATTGTAGTCAGCCAGATACTTTCCTATGTCGCAATAAGTTCTTGTTCCAGTTCTATGGTTATCATCACACTTTACCATCGCTGGTACAAAGTAACAAAAAAGCCCAGAAGAGCTAGTTAAACACATTTGTGTAGTTAATCTTTTTTGAAATTTGTTGATGCCTTGTGTGACATCACACTTGATGACTTGAGTTTTGAGGCATATTTTTCCAGAAAATATTGACGATAGATTGATTTCGGTTGCACTGTAAATGTGTCTGAGTTCATCCACTCTAACAGTCTGTGTTTCTAAAAGGTGATAACGCTCACCTCTTTCATGAGGAGGGGATGTCGAACTATACCACCATGTTGCTGCGAGAGGACTTGGGCCTGCTGCTGCTGGGTGCCAAGGAGGCAGTGTACGCTCTTGACCTCAACGACATAACCAAGAAACGAGCTTCTGTAAGAACAATACACGCATTGAAGACCTCCCGCGCCTTGCAGAAACACTCGTAGATTGTTTGCAAACCCTGCCCCATAAATTCCAATCACTGACTTTATGGCACATTGGCATTCAAGCCTGAAAAGAAAGAAAAGGCCTTTTTATGAATACAGGTGGGCAACATTAGCCTTTGAGATAAGGTTCTAGTAGTTACCTTTACCTGGTCAATGGAACAACAATAGATATTTTGTCCTGCACACTTGATATTCAAGTATCTTGATGGAGAACATGGGGGAAAAACAGCTACCAAGTCCAAATTATTCACATGATATAATGTCCACATTTTGCGTTAAAGTGAATTTTTAAGCCAATTAATGTGTATCTTCTGAATGCAAATAATACAAGGAAGTACCAAAAGACTGGAAGAAGTTGTGTTACATATTTGGCATTTTAATGTCCATTTCGTTAACGAAATTACCATAATCTTTGGCAACATTGTAAAGGACCATTGGTAATTTATAGAAAAAAGAAGAGTAGGGTTTCACAGCTTGTGTCCCATGGTCATGATGTACTTTTATGAAGTCAAACCAAGGTTGTTGTTTTTTTTAATCTTTTTAAACATAAACATAAATAATACACATAATTACATGTGCAAAGTGCATTTCGAAGCACATTATTAACAAAATGAGGAGGAAAGTGACAGCTACATAAAAATAATAAAGTCAAATTAAGTCTAAAAATTGCACTAAATCAATAAATAAATCAGATATTTCACTTATATATCAAGGAGGAATATGCCCACCCATCCATTTTCAATACAGCCTGTCCTCGTTAGGGTCACGGGTAAGCTGAAGCCTCTACCAGCTGATTTCAACTCTCAATCTCCAGAGTGTGCTGTTAACATGCGAACCGCTAGGCCACCGTGTGGCCCCCAAATATTTTTTATTCTAAAAGCTAAACAACAAAATCAAACAGCGGTATAATAAATATTTTAATGTCATTTTTGACTAGCTGTTCGTGACCCACTTGTGGGGTTTAGTTAAGTTACTTAAGTCAAATTTATTTGCGGCAATTCACTACAGAAGTGTTATCTCAAGGTACAGTACTTTACACATGGAGATCTTCAACCACGCTCCTTATACATGAAAGAAAACCAACTGAACAAGCACAAACCTGAACAGAACCAGACTCTGTAATAATAATAATGTATTAACACAACTTAGTGTGTATCTCTTTCTTGTGTCATTTCCAACTAAAAGACACTCATTCACTAAAAAAAAGGTTAACATTTGGCCAGAATATGTATAATTTGAGGATTTAACTGTATCTCAAATTGAATAATTTTAGTGATGTGCTGCCATATTTTGCTACACAACTTAGATACTTTACTTGCATTCTTTTACCTTCATTTATGGAACAGCCTTTATAAACAGTAGTCCACAATGGTCACTGCTGACATAGAAAGCTTATATTACCTTCCGCGCATAAAACTCATTTTCAATAGAGTGATACTAAGAATGTTTTTACATATTGCTTAAGGTGAAATGGGAGGTGACACAACAGCAAGAGGATGACTGTCACAATAAAGGAAAGGAGCCTGAGGTGAGTAAATGTGCCGTAAATTGGTTTATAAGCCGCACCCACTAAATGTAGAGGAAAAAACAGATTTGTTCATATATAGGCTGCACCGGTGTATAAGCCGCACGTGTCCGCGTCATAAAATTACATATTCTGGCGCACACAAGTCCGTGAGCACCAGACAGCTCTTTATTTGACAGCAGCCATGAAAAAAAACCACTGGAAATTGCAAGCGGTCATTACTCAATATAACAGTCTGACTCACGGTGTCATCTTGCAAACAACATTAAAATCAGTAACTAGACCTGTCACGATAATCGATAAATTGATTCATCGAATGATTAAAAACAAACAGGTCAATAATTATGACGCCCTCAATAAATTGACGTGCATGTATGCGACAGTGTGGCTTGCTACATTGCAAAAGAAATGCCACCATTCAATACGGTTATATGGAATAAATTTTAATCAACATACATACAGGCAACTTCTGTGTCAAGCTAATGTGGCTCACACAGGTACCCTATACTTCAGTATCATCTAGCCGGGAGCATAGAGCCTTGAGGGATGCTAATTCCATTGCAGCGTCCCAATGAATGCATTGCTCAAATGCAATGCCTTATGGGAAAATTTTAAAATGTTGGGGTTTTTTTCATTTTAAACTCGTATTGGTACATGTTTGCATATTTCTGATATATACTTTTGGAGTGTTAAGTTGCTGTGTGATGAATTTAGTTTTTTCAGTAAGGTGACACCAGTCAGACTGTTATGTTGTTATACTGTTTTATATACTGAATGACCTCCTGCGATTTCCAATGTGTCGACAAGCTCATTGTGAGTGCACTGATAGCTTGTGATTGGCTCTTGCCAAAGAAAGAGCTACTGTTTCCGTTTCTTCACTGGTTCACGGTACAGTATTTAAACAATTAGTAGTACTTCTGAAGTAAAGGAAATGTCATGACAGAATTTAGCCGTAGATTAGCCGCACCACTGTATAAACCACAAGGTTCAAAGTTTAAGGAAAAAGTAGTGGTTTATTCACCGGAATTTACGGTAGTATTTAGTATTGAAAATCTCTACAACCTGACACATTTGTTTTTACTTCTTTCAAAACAGACACAGTGTAAGAACTACATCAGGATTTTGCACAAGCTGGATGATAACAGGATGTATGTGTGTGGAACCAATGCGTTTAATCCAGAGTGTGATTACATGGTGAGACCCAATCACTCTTCCATTCTCAAGGGATTAATGAGGTATGTCTAAATGACTACGACAAGTATTTAATGAAGTTATGTGGTTATATATGGAGTCCTATGCTAATGGGAAGCTGACTCTGGAGAAGAAGGGAGAGGATGGGAAAGGGAAGTGTCCATTTGATCCTATCCAAAGATACGCCTCCATCATGGTTGGTGAGTGGACATTGTAGAGGAGGGAGAGACAAGGGCATTAAGCATGACAACATGTTTTTTTAATTAATGTGTCTGTTTTGGCAGATGATAACTTGTACTCTGCCACTTCAATGAACTTCCTGGGCTCTGAACCTGTCCTGATGCGAAGCTCTCCTTCCTCCATTCGCACTGAGTTCAAAAGCTCCTGGCTCAATGGTGACGTGAGGATCATTTGGGCCTCTTGGATGCATTTGACAAGAAAATTCAAGTTTTTCCTCATCTCCTGTTCATTGCAGAGCCCAACTTTGTTTCCATGGCTCAGATGCCAGAGAGCGACCAAAGCGACGAAGGAGATGATGACAAGGTCTACCTGTTCTTCAGCGAGTCGGCCGTCGAGTGCGACTGCTACAATAAACTGGTGGTTTCCCGCGTAGCCCGTGTCTGCAAGGTGAAATTTAAAAAATGAAGCCATATGAGACATTTTATGGAAAAGGGACTTTTTAATCATTTTTGAATTAATTTTTTTTTAATTGCTCGTATATACACACACACACACACAGGTGTTCCTCTGTTGTGTTAGTGTAAGTCGAGATTTGGTGTCGGATGTTATATTTAAATTATACCTAAATTAACTCCTAGGTTACTAACACTGTACACAGAACACAGGAAGAACATTCTCTAATATGTACCTTTTGGTATTGGCCTGAGGCGTTGTGAGCAAGCGTGTGGTGAAGCTAGTTGCTAGCCGGCTAATAGCTACCTGGTGTGGTGTGGCGAGGTCTCACTACGCCAGTAACAAAGTTCTTGGTAACAGTGTGAATAATAATAACAATGTTGCTGCAAATTGGTTAATATGAAGGTCACATTATGTAAATGGAGCGTCGTTGGCAGTTTTTGGAGTTTTTTTCAGAAGGCTTTCTTGGCAGAATAGTTGTGTCCAATTACGTGCATTCTTAGCTGCCTCGTTTTAGCACAGAAAAGGGAAAGATATGTATGTTCATGTCTCACATAAGGATTGTGGATGATGGGCAAAATTCCCCCTAAAAATGAAGTTTTCCTTTAATGATGGTCGTGATCGTTGAATGTTTAATACCAAGATAATATAGGTGCCGCTTATCCTCGCTCATAGCTACGATGTTCATATTCACTTCCATGGTGATTTTTTTTGGTGACATTTCCACCGGAAGAGCCGACCTTATGGGAGACACTCATCCATTCCAGTGATCCGGTGTTTACAGACCAAAATTAAGTTTTTCATTCATTCATTTCATTTATGAGGGCGCATATGTAACCACGAAACACCACAACTCTCAACGCTGTAACTCAAGACCCACCTGTATTTGGGTCTCTGGACAGCCCCCCCCCCTGTTTAGAGAGGGTTTAAGTGTGCTGTAGTTCCTGATCCTCTGGGTGTTTTCACAGAAGCACACGATAGAGGAAGTATTTTTATTTCTTTAAAAAAAATGTAATTTTTTAAACTAAAACTGCATGCTGTGTCTCCTTTAACCACAGTTCTTGTTGCCTCATTACACTTCCTCAACTAGTTCAGCTGCTTGGTTGCGCAACCTGAGTCTCTCCACTTTTCCACGACTTGCTGGAGTGCAGGGTTCCCACGGTGAAAATGATTGAAATAGGCATACATTTTGTGATGAAAAGCTTTAAGAAATTTCAAAATTCTAACGATTTTTACAACACACAGTGGAACCTTAAAGGTTGAATGCCCTTCAGGCCGTGTAAATCTCAATTTTGACCAACGTTTTCTGTTGCACAAAGCTTCTACATACAGCAAACATGAAATAGTGCCTGTGCTTTTTCTTTGGATTTTTGTAGATTTTTTGCAACACTTGGTTCAAAAAAGAGAAAGTGAAGTTAAGGTCTAATTGCTTAACTTTCTTTTACACATTTTAAGAATGTTAAAAAGCCAGATGCATGAAGGGCATATGCGAGTGTTAAATTGTTTAACATCTTAATATTAACAATGGTTAGCTTATTTCAAGATTCAAGAGTTTTATTGTCATATGCATAGTAAAACAGGCAGTTATACTATGCAATGACATTCTTATTCTGTTCATTCTCCCAAGAAAAGAAAGAAAACACAAGAAAATGTCTCATGATAAGCATTCATCTCAAAATTTGATGCCTTCTTTATTTCTTTCATTCAAAACAACAATGTGGGGAAAAGCTCACAAATTTCAAGATAAAACCGTTTCATTTCATAAGAAAGCATCATTATGCAACAGAGTTTGTTTGTAGCAGAATACATTAAATGTGATTGAATTGTGTGTTACTATGAGCTGCCTCCGTTTTTACAGGGAGATGTTGGTGGTGAGAGGACGTTGCAAAAAAAGTGGACATCCTTCCTGAAGGCCAGACTGGAATGTCCTGTCTTGGGCTCGCAGCTACCGTACATTATCCAGGACACATACCGCTGGTGTGACCCCGATCAGCACTGGAAGAGTTGTTTTTTCTACGCCATCTTTACACCACAGGCGTATGTTGCTTGTTTTCAGCATTTGTTGACACACCTCAGGGCTTGGCTTATAATGTCTTTGTGTGTTTTTGTTCTACAGTGACACATCCGACCTGTCTGCTGTGTGCGCTTACCGTGTGTCTGACATTAGCCGGGTGTTTGCCGAGGGCAAGTATAAGATGCCGGTTACCGTGGAGACGTCCTATGTTAAGTGGGTGATGTATAGCGGAGATGTCCCCGTCCCTCGGCCCGGTGCTGTGAGTATGCCCTCTAATTTGAAGAAAAGCCTTATGAAGCCTATTTTACACAAGTGTTTTGCTCCGTTCTGCCCTTGCATCAGTGTATCGACAAGGTGGCTCGTGAAGCAGGCATTACTCAGTCTCTGGACCTCCCAGACCGAACCCTTCAGTTCGTCAAAGATAGGCCCCTCATGGACCAGGCCATCCAGCCTATAGGGAAGAAACCGCTGCTGGTGCGGAGGGGAGCCACCTTTACGTGCATTGTTGTCAACCACGTGCAGGCCGCAGATGGCCACAAGTACCATGTGATGTTCATTGGCACAGGTAAGTGTCTTTGTGTCTGCAGAGTCTGTTCCTGCATGAAGTTATATTCACTCGGCTGTGTTTTTTTTTTTTTTTTTTTTTTTTTTTAGTGACTAAACTAAATTCATGACAAAAAACGCATGTAACTGCTCTAACACTGTATGTGCATGTATGTTTGATTTTACTATATGTAGGCTACTGTATAGGACATGTTCTCCGTACCTGCAGGGATCTTTCCAAGGATCTTCTATTCTATATATGTTTTGTAATGGTGAAATGGAAATCGCATGGTTGTAATTGTAATATTATTAGGTATAGTGATGCTAAAATGGAAAAAAAGGACGCAAAAACCTGACAGGAATATCATGGTTTTATTGAGTGGCCGTGATATGAACTGTAATCGCATCCTGTAAAATGATTTGCAGTGGAATCCCTTATCGATGTGCTGTTTGCAAAACACGCACACAACTTCCGCTACACAGATAATATTGACAGAGAACAGCAACTTTGGAATTCTAATAAAAAATGCCTTTTGTGTCCGACAACATCACGCGCATTAGTTAGCACGGCTTCAGGGTTTCAGCTACATGCAATTGATGGTGGCACACCACCACTACAAAATAAAAGCCACCACACCTTAAAAATGATTTTTTTTAAACTTGAAAACAATGTTCAGTAATGTATGAATGGATATACTGTATATGCTATATAGATACATATATACTGTAGCTTATTATTTCTGCACATATTGACCACAATTAGTTTGAAAACAATTGAAAATGTCATAAAAATGTTTCACTGAGCTTTATTTTGGTAAACATGCACCGGAATCGCCTGTCTGCCGTGTTGGCACTTGCGCATGTGTGACCAGATAAAAGTATGCATCTTGTGTTGATGTTGACTTTGTTCCTTATCGTAAGAATGAAAAATAGTCCATAAAATGTGTGTGATCGCTCACGTTTCAGTCTCATTCGACTTTGCGGTATCTTTGTTTACACATTTTGCCTGGCTGGTGGCAGCTAACTAGCTCATTTTTGCCCCACGGGCAAGCTACAAGTGGCTATCAGGTTCATGCTAACTTACTTTTTGAAAGTGGCACTTAACAATCTTGCTCTCTTCTTATCATTATAATACTTACGGCTTGTCTTCAAAGCGCTACAGCTAAAAAGCAAGATGCTAGGCTATAGCAATGGGGCCAAATTACTCCACGTGACTAAAACTAATTGTGTATTGATATCTAAAAAAGAATGTGGTGTCCAAATCATCACAATTGTTATCACTGACCTTTTTTGGTGAGTGCAAGGTTTTATTTGCCACTATTTTTCATTAACTAAACATTGTACAGTTATCTTTTTATTTATTTGATTTTTATGATGCAGCGGTGATTGAACACTGCAAAAAATAAGTATGTTTTGAGTCACATCAACTTTACATTTTTACTCCCTTGCCAGGTTTTAAGTCAGCAGGTTCGGAGAATGTGTCATATGTTTATGCTCGAAATATTACGACTTCATTTCTGTAAAATTCCACATTGTTTCCATTAATATTATGACTTTTTTTTTCTTCATGAAAGTGAAATATTACAACAGTATTTTTGTAGTATTACAATTTTATTCTCATAAATGATTTTTTTTTTATAATACAAATGTATTCTCAAAAAGTTTTGCCTTATAATGCTATGCCTTCATTCTTGTAAAATTAAATATATTTTCCCCCATTATACTACGACCTTATTATGTTGTATTGATTGAGGAAAAGGCTTCTTGAGACGTCATCTGTACTTCTGTGAAGAAGGTGTCGGACGTTTCGCTCCTCATCCGAAGAGCTTCGTCAGCGAACTAATAAGTGCTGGTAACTTAGGCCTTAAATACAGTAAGAGTGGGCGGAATTGGTGTGCCAACACCCTCCTACTATTGGTTCCTTACACTAAGCCTGGGCGGAGTAGTGGTATAATCCTATCCTGCTGTTAACAATTCCTCGATGGACAACTCCTGTACGACTGAGAGCCTACACAGACGCGTTGTATTGATTGTATTTATAAAAGTGTATTAAAAAAAAAATCTTTAAATATTGCTATTCTAATTATTTTTTTGGGTTAAAATTTCGACATTATTTCCATATGCCTTTTTAGTTGTATAGTTGACAAGTTTATCCTCAAAATATTAAACTTTATTCTCGTAATTACATGATTCTCATAATCAGAACATTTCTGACTTTGTGATCATTGTGTTTTTGAATATTTTGAATATTGTTGAATATTCTTTTCTCGCCTGTCAGTAACATCTTTTTCCATGCATTTATGCAGAGGATGGCAGCCTACTGAAAGCAGCAAATTATGATGGAGAGATGTTCATCATCGAGCAAGTTCAACTTTTCCAATCCCCCCAGTCTATTAAGATACTGAGGTTTTCTAATGTCACGGTAATACTCAGCTCCGTCATTCAGAGTTTGTGTATGATATGCCGTGTAATGTGGAGCCTCGTCACAATCACAATGTTCATGCGCGCGTACTGTTCTAAATCATCAATCTTGCACCTTGTGTGTGACAGTTTAAGTGCCTTAATTCCAATGCTTATGTCCAATGCTTACAGGATCAGCTTTATGCAGGCTCAGACTACGGCGTAGTACAGGTGCCTGTAGCCACCTGTGGGAGATCCTTGTCCTGTATGGACTGCGTTCTAGCCCGAGACCCATACTGTGGATGGGACAAGGTCGCCGGGAGTTGCGTTGCCCTTTCCAGTACACAAAGGTAGTCTTTTGTTCCTCAAGTGAAGAGCATAGTGGCTATTGTACAAAGTGAATGATGATTGTGGTCTCGTTCAGAGAACTAATCCAGAGTGTGAGGGATGGAGACGCCTCTCTCTGCCCAAAAGCTGGTGAGTTGGTGCACAATGTAACAAAAGAGAACACTACTGTATATGCACACAAATATTTGGCAACAACAGGTTAAGATGTAAGAATATGTGTGTTCTAGTTCATCCCAGATTGATAAGCTTGTGGCCGGGCCTCTCAAGTTCTTCCACATCAAACACATCCAACCATGACTTTATGGACCTTGTACACTGGGCCACAAAAGTGTTAAAACTATTCCCAAAATGCCTTAAAATTGTCTCTAAAGTTGAACACAATCCATTCTGTCATACTAGTTGACTTTGTTGCTCAAAATAAAAAAAACAAATGTTTCCATAGAAAGTGAATTAATTTGTTTTAAACTAAGAAACCTCTAGCTGTACTATCAAAACATTTTAACACCCTTAAGTGTCATACACGTATACAGTAATAATTATATGTATAATTAAGCTAAATGAAACAAGTGAAAATAGCCATTCGAGACGCAGATCAGGAAGGTGTTTGCAGAGCAATACTGGCACCAAGTGTTGTTTTGAAGGTATTGTTGAAATTAATGAAGTCTTGTGATTAGGGGTGCCGCCGATCAGTATCGGCAGATTTCCGTGAAAATGCATGGTATCGGCATATGCCGATACTTGCTTTTTAACGCCGATCAGCTCTGCCCCCCCAATGCAGCAGCCAGCCAATAGCGGCCGTCTCCCGCCCACTTTCTCTTCACAAAGCCAAAACAAGCTCGTTCACTAATTTATTTCATGAATTACGTTACGTTTTGTAGTGTAATTAACGCACGCGCACCAGAGCAAGCACGCCTCTCTGTTATGATGGCAGACGGATCGGTTATCATGAGCACATCTGAGCACATAGCACAGTGAAGCACAGTTTATAGCGTCCCCACACAGTCACACAGAGTCTGACACTCTTTTCTAACTTCATTCTGACCTGAACACACACAGCAGTACAATTGCAACACCATAGAATGTATGTATCTCCAACTCACACACGTCTCTAGTCCGTTCATCCTGGGAACGACAATTCCTCATTGTCATTACAAGAGCGCGAGATGCATTCAGGGACACTCCAAACATCACAAAACAAGCTTTATAATGTGTGTGTGTGTGTGTGTGTGTGTGCAAATAAACAGGAAGATAAGGTAAGACATGAAGCGGATATTATTATCACCCACTTCATAATTCTTACGTTGGATGTACAATTTGCTACATTTAATTATGCTGGAAAATACACTGAAAACAAGTATATTAACATTAAATTACGTGATGTCTTTGAACGCAACCCCTCATTGCTCATAAAAGACATGGTTTAAAGTGTGATTCAAATGTTCTGCTACTATTAAAGAGGCTACTCTTAGACAAATAGATTTTTGGACTTGCGTGGTATCTTTCAGCTTGACTGACATATTCAGTTCATTTGGAGCTGTTAATACATACATACATACATACATACATACATACAGGTGTATATCCTGTCCTTTCATTTATCTTTCTGTTCATTAAATACAGTAAAAAAAAAAAAGGGCATATTTCAGGCATAGTTGATAAAGGTGATTAATCATAATTAATTTAAAAACTGATTAATCTCATTAAAATTTGCAATCATTTGACAGCCCTAGTAAATAATAACAATTACACATTAACACACATGTGCGCACATTTATGCACGTATATATACATGAAGACATGCACACATACACATCAACAGAGATACCAGTACACGCATACATACACACACTCACAGTACATGCGTACTTCCCCACACAACTCACTGATTTATCCATGGTGTTATCATGTTGCCGGTTGTTGTTTTCATGTTGTCATTCTGTCCACTATTATGGTTAATATTTTCATTACTACTGTTACCACTAATAACTATGACTGTTTCAATACAGCATTAGCACTGTGGCGCAGGCTATGGGATTTCTGCAGGGACACAAGAGACGGCTGCCGCTTTAAGCAAGGCAAGCTACTGAGCTAACTAGTTAGCCTCCAATTTATTTGTTCTAAACTTAAGAAAGGGTTTGAAACTGAGTGGGGAAGAAGGACAAAGTAAGAAGCCAAAAACTTACCACTTCTACATGGATGACTCCATGAAGTGCAAGTCAAGGTAATGTAATGTAAGGTAATGTGTCATCAATGTAACACTACTGACAGCTAGTGACCAGTGTAGAATGCTACATATGACATGTCTTTCAACATTTTTATCGTTTATTATTATTTTATTATGGTTTATTATTAATTTTTGAAAACCCGCGATAGAGTGAAGGAGTGATGTTCGAACCGCGAAGTGGCGAGGGTCAGCTGTACTGCGCATACTGTGGAGACACTGTGTATTTGTAGTTCTACTTCCACGGTTATCATATATTTTTCCCTTACCACCTCTGGTACACATTAAAAAAAAGGCAAAGAAAAAGCAGAACTTTTGTTGTCGCGTTAAACCTTGCATGACGTCATGCATAATGATGGTTTGACTGACTTTTTAAGCATATTTTTCGAGAAAATCTAAATGGAAATCAAAGCTCACATCAGCCCATATATTACAGAGATTTTTGTGGTTGGATATGATTGTAAGGAGACCTCCATTTTGCTTCCAGCCCCCGTGCCAATTGTGAATCAGTCAATCTTGCCCGGCGGGAACGTGAAGCTTCTCTGTCCTTCACCGTCCAACCTGGCAACAACCAGCTGGGAACGAGACGGTCGCCATGTGACTTCTTCGCTTCGTCATCAGCTCCTCCAAGACGGACTTCTCATCCTCAACGCCTCAGACTCTGACGTGGGCCGCTACCGCTGTCTTTCCGTGGAGCACTCCAAAGTGGACAAGTACACTACCCGCGTCGCTGAGTATCAGCTCGATGTGAAACGTGCTGCCACATCAGTTCCTCAGAGTCAGAGAAGAGGACCCTCTGTGGTGGGACTGCAGGCTGCCGTCGGGCTTCTGGTTGTTTCTCTCCTGGCCCTTTTGGCGTGGAACTTTTACAACGGCCATCTACCTCTGCCCTGGAACTGCAACGAGAAGAAGAAAGGACAATCTAATGGGTCACATGGCCAGGGAGGACACACATCCACTGGTAGCCATCAAGTTGCACTGATGTCCGGCCTGACGGAGGGCAAACCGCTGGTGTCTGGAAGCGGGCAGAGCAGGAGTAACAATAACCACACCGATAGAGAGGTCGGCTTCAGTTCTGGAGAGGACGATGACGCCACCAGGGTCACTCTTCCCTCTTTGCAGTTTATTGACGATGAGTCTGAAATTTAAATGCATTTACAAACAAGCTGTGGGAACATCCCCATGTGACTTACAAAGTATATACAGAAGTGTATGTAAGACGAAGCTAGATGTACTGTACGTTCATACATTTTTAATGGAAGACTGTTAACTCCTCAATCAGAAATCCCATGTGGACATCTTGCAAAGACGACAGTACAGTATCTCAGGAGAGCGAGTACACCCTCTCACATTTCAACGATTGAAAAAATATCTTTTCAAGGGACATAGCCATAGTAATTAAACTTGGATATACTTTAGTCAGTGTAGTGTAAGGGGTGCCAGTAGCGGCAGCTGTGCAAGTGTGTGTTAGTTAACCTCACCTTATTCAGTTGATAGCTCGATGCCTACCGCCATTGGCTCTCTGGTCAAGCCCGGGTGAAACTGAACCAGACAAGTTACACTTGTATGGCAGTGTAGACTTACTGACCACTGAAAATGGCTCAAAACAGCCATTTTTGTCTAAATAGCTGAGGGGTGTACTCACTCACTTTTGTGATGTACTGTATAAAAATAAAGGTGTACTAACATGGGTTTATACATTGAGGCATCTCCATGTTAACTGCTAATAGATATTTAGTTTTGTTACAGGGATTTTTAAAAAAATTATTAGCTGGCTCGTCTAGTTCAACGGTTTCTCATTATAGCCTCAAGGGTTTTCAACAAGATGTGACTTGCCAAGAATGTGAAGAACAGATGTGGATGTATTTCTCAAGTCACACAAAATCTTGTTTTGAAATTTCTTCACTTGGTCACTCCCAACCTGATTCTGTCAAACATTTGGTTTTTATGAAATGTGTTCGGGACATTCCTTGCAGCTCAGTAAAAAAAAAAAAAAGATCTATGCTTTTTCATTTGACGAGCATGCTGGTGTATTAAGATTAAATGCATCGTCTCAGACATGCTACCGTTTAGTTAGCACGGTGTGCCAAACACACAAAACAAGTGCAATTGTTAAAAAGAAGGAAAAGTCTTTAATGTACATTTTCTTTTTTTTTTAAGAACACATTGCATTATGAAACACTTACAGCTCCTATTGAGTGGACCCATCCCCAACAGAGATTTGGAATGACTTCATCTTCTGTAGCGGTACCTCTTGAAGTGGAACCACAGCTGAAAGATGCCGTTAGCAAACTGACAGCGGAAACCATGCCGGTGTGAGTACTCCCACTCTCTGTTTACTATCTTAAAAGCAATGTCCTCGTATGGCGGTCCTGCATGGAACCTAAGAATCCCAAAATCTTTGTTATCAGGACTGGGTTCGAGAAAGTACTGAGGGGTGGAGCGCTTGTCTATCAGGTCAGGGTAGAAAATATTAAACTTGTAGCCCTGCACGATCTTGGGCGGAGGGTTGTCAAAGTCATAATGGGTCTGGTTGTATTTGTTCCACTCAAAACCAGTGTGGACCCTGTTGAAGAAACGGGGTTTCCTGGGTCGGTATTTGTCTGCCCACAGGTACATCTTGCCCGTGACGGGAATCTCCACGCTGAACTGGGCCTCATCGTTGCCCATTCCTTCTTTGGCCCGACGCACAAAAACATCCTCGGCGCTCTCGCTGGCGTCCCCTGATGAAAAATGATCAACGATTTACAGCGATTCACACGATGAATTTTGTGCACAATTTGTATAAATGCTGACTGCGTAATGCTAATTTGTCTTGTGATTTGGAGAGGACAGGATGGGGTACCTGTAACCTGCAGCTGTCTGCGGGCTAGCTGCAGCCTGTGTGTGTCCTCCTCAGGGGTGATGGTGTGCGTGTCTAGTGGCAGGTCAGAGGTCGTGAGCAGTGTCGGACTATAGCGACCCGAATCATACTCCGCCTGGCTCTGCTGGATCAGATCCTCCTCGGTCAGCACAGCCTCCGCCTCCTCGGCCTTCTCGTCATCTTTCTTATCCTCGGTTTCTTCTCCATCCTTGTCTCTGCGTTCCGCTGTGGATGTGGATGTGGATGGGCCATCATCCTCTCCTTTGTTGATATTTTGCATGGACGTGGAAGAGCATGATTGGCCAGGCTCTTCTGATGACGACTCTCCTGATCGGCCTGCTGCTCTGTTGCCACTATTACAAAAATAGTTCATAGTTAATTTCCACAAATGTCATTGTACTGTATAGTACAGTACGGGCTTCTCAGTGTCGCGCTCAAAAAATATACAATGGTTGTAGGCCCCCTCCTCTCCTAAAAAAAAGTTTTCTGGAAGCCCTTTTTTTTTTAATGCTCAACTCAGACTCTTGACTTTCAGTCATGGAAGTAAAAATGTATTAATTTTTCCACTGCTCTGCCCCTCGTGTCTTCTGACACCTCCCAGGAAAGGCCAACCTCACACTTTCAAAAGCTCCGATATTTAGGAACCTCTAAAGTCAAATGCCCCAAAGGTTGTACAATCTGACCGAAATTTACTGTGTGTGGGGAAAAAAAACTTCTTAAGTCACACACTGTGAGAGGTCAGCATAGTGCATCGTGTGAAATCACACTTAAGCAAGCACAGGATCAATCCATTTTCTTCTTTTTTTGGTGTTTTTAAGACACTAAAAGACCAAGTTTGAAAAGGGAAGCGTTCACAAAAGTTCACATTTCCTCTCATTTTCACTGAATTACTGATAAATACCTAAATACATGGCAACTATCTTCTCTAACTACCCCGTTTCTGTCCCTAGCTTCTGGAAGGCATCTTTGGCGGCATCAAATACATCTTAAAATGAAATCACATCATGTTATGATTGTTGTGCACAATTATTTATTACTCATCCAAGATTTACTGTAGACCAGAAACCACCAGCCTGTCATCACACCTAACAGCGTAATCATTTTCATTAACATCATATGTTGTGTTCAAGCATAGTTTAATTTAAAACAGGGGTTCCCAGAGGCAGTGACCCGGTGCTGGTTCGTGGAGAACTTTCGGAAGCGATGATACAAAAAATAAAAATTTGAAAAAAGACACTATTACTCACGTATAACACACGCACACACTTTAGTTATGTTTGTTGTCAGCAAACAATAACATTTTGGCAAAGGTTGGCAACAAACGTTGGCTATCACTGAATCTATAGGCTATCATAACCAAAAAATGACTCCAAATTGTCTGTCTCTTCACTGAGACTGCATTGAGGTGAGTGAAACCCTTGAACGCTCATCATTTCATTCAGGCCGACAATTATGACAAATATAGACATTCATTTGCTCAGTCCATTCTGTTAAACCACTATTGGTAACACATGCTAGCCGGTGATGTTCTTATATTTTTTGGTTAAAACAAGCATCGTTTGCAGTCAAAGAGGGGCAGCACCTGTACGTTAAGACTGCTTTTCTGTCTTAATATTGACAGTGGCTAACTTATATTCCACCTGTATGATCGTTTCGGATGTTAAAATACTACTTGACTGCTGTTTGAGTCTGCATCAGAATGTTTATACTGTTGTCTTAAAATATGGACAATTGGAAGTCTACCTACCTCCCGAAATGTACTGAACCTCAGAGGTTCACTATTTTAGAGTGACTTACATGTCATCGCTCATTGGCTCCTCCTTAATGATGGGGAACAAAGGTTCGCTGTCGACGCCTTGTTCCTGCTTCAGCTTGAACAGCTTCTGACGCAGCACGTCCTGGTGTCGCTCTCTCAGCCTGTCACACAAAACATTTTTAAGTACACATCCACCACTATTCCAGGTGTTTACAGTAAATGCTCCACTTAACGCCTCTATTCAATTAACCGCCGTCTCCTATAGTCGCCGGGTGTCTGGTCTAAAGAAACAAATAACCACCATGTGTGCATGTGGCTGTAGGCAACCACCTGCTATATTTATGTATCAATGCCACAAGATGGATGGAGCTGCATTTGAAGTATCTTGGGTGGTCGGCTTTATTTACCTCTACATGCGCTTTAAAATGGTGGTTGCACTACTCAGCTGCTGGTGTACATGTTACCCTAGCCGTACTGTTGTTTACAAGAACTCGGCGGCATTAATGCTAGGTTGCTGAGTTTTCAAATGGAAATAACAGCCTCTCTCCAATTATCATCTGCATCCAACTAACACCCCGTCATCTTTGCGGTTTACGTGAATAAAACATACTATCTCATCATACCTTGCTCTCGCCATGTAGACTCGCACCTGCTGCAACAGACTCTCCCAGTAACCGATGTCAAGGTTGGATCCTCCGGCCCGAATCTTGGTCTCTATATTGAGATGTAGCGCCTGCAGCTGGCTGTACGTCTTTCCTTTGAACACGGTCTGGACGTCGCTGCTCACCGCTGTGTTGATGCCGTCGCGGCGGTCACCTGAAGATAATTTAAACAGACTCTATTGAGCTTCCGGTTCCACTGCCACGCTTAGGTTGTTATAAGGCTCCGTTTGTCCATGTAGAGGTAAAATAGTGGATAAAAAAGGAGAAAATAATGTACCTGGTCCTTTTCCGGTGGCCTCAAGTTTCCTCAGCTTGCTTATCTCATCCTCGGTGATGGTGGTCATGTCTCTCCAGAAGTCCACATTCTTGCCTTGTTCTAACTCCATATAAACCTGATAGAAGGACACTGCGTTAATACATCTCAACATTAAAACTCAACATTACTATCATCATCATCATCATTATTAAGGCCAACACAGCTTGTGCACTGAATCTTATTAGTGTTTTACAGTTTTATTTGCATATGTTGACCCAATATTTTGACTTGATAATGTAAACAAAATTAGAAATTCATGGTTACAGAGGACCACAATGTATCCCACCAAGCATCCTTCAATGCCATGACAATATGACAATAAAACTCTTGACTCTTCAAGAGTGTAGTATGCTATAACCTATTTGTAGCATAAGAGACTATAAGTGACAGTCATCTATTGTCAGCTGTAATAAAACTGACGCTGTATCTATGAGAAAGAAAATACTCCATTTAACGTTGCACCTTTTAGTGGTTTATCAATAAGACAGAAAACTAAAACTAAAATCTTGCTGGTGGTCAAATGACTAGGGTGGTTCTGTTACCAATGCAATACAATCATCTCTTGTGTATCAGACCCAACCGTGAAAAGTGAATTTCTGTGAAGTGGGATTCCTTATTTAAGAATGGAATGGAATAGTTTCGTAGTTAGCACATATAAAACTTGTTAACGACCTTATTTATGCGGCTTTTAACATTACTTGAGCCCACTAGACAGGAAATGCAATCACCTTTACACTCCTATTACCCAATATAGTAGATATAATCATCACTCATGCTTGCATGTGTTGCAATAAATGCGTTCCGGGCATGTGGGCAGGAAGTGACATCAGGGGTTCTCAGTTGAGTTTTAGCTGTATTACGGCCGCAACGGTAGCCCATAATAATCACAATGATTATTATTATGACAATGACTATTGTATGTTGTTATTATTGTGCCTGCTGTGAGATCATTCATTTTTTATTTTAAACTTGTATTAGTACTTGTATTGTATATTTCTTAGCTACCTTTTGAGTGTTAAGTTACTGTGTGATGATTTTAGCGTTCTTAGTAGGATGACACCATGAGTCAGACTGCTATATTGAGTAATGACCTCTGTTGACCTCTATTTCTGTTGTGAGTTTTCTCATAGCTCGTGATCGGGTCCTGTCAAATAAAGAGCTGCCTGGTCCTCGTGGACGCCATAATATGTCTTTGTATGACACGGACATGTGCAGTTTATAGTCCGGTGCGGCTTACATACAGTATACGCACAAATCTGTTTTTCTCTATAAATTTAGTGGGTGTGGCTTAAACACCGGAAATTACGGTATATAGTCAATACATAATGACAAGGCGTGTCGTAATGTGGAAATCAAAACGATCGTGTTGTGAATGTGATGTCGCCTATTGTCTTTAAGGCAGGGAATTTTTTTATATGATTTTTTTTTATTTCACAAAAATAAGTTTTTCCAGTGTCTTGGCATTCAAACCAAGTAAAATCAAAAGCAAATCAATACTTTATATTGAAATAAAGTATTAAATCAATTTAATATCAACTACTTGTGAGAAAGTAGTTAAATGTTTGTATACTTTATTGATGAGATGTTTTCTTTACGTAGGACAACTCAGTAAAATACGACATTTAATCTGCAGAAAATAAACCAAATATTTTCAACTAAGGGTCACTGAAATGCAGATGAATTCTGTTAGCTCAAGAGGAGATGAACTGTTTCAGAGGAACAGGATGAAATAAGGAATTAAAGGAAATAAAACCAAATAGCTTATTTGCCAATATAAGATCAAAATGGATCTCAGGGCGGAAATCTTTCTTTTCTTTTAGTTGCAGTGTCACACTGGATTAAATAGAATAATTGTGCTTCAAAAGATTTGTTCTTATTGCAGAGACGTTGCACCCCGATGACAGAAGTCAGACTCGCTTCCTTAGACAAGTAAACACAGTTTGGCGCCTCAGTGACTGGCGAAACAGCAACTGTATCGGTCAGGGGACTTTTTCTTAAAGCGATACGCACACCACCACGACACATGCGCCGATGAGTCGATATTCCCGGAGGTACATCTGGAACACGAACACACTCATTCGAAACTCTGCCGTAAGCACGCACCTTAATGTCCTCTAATAGGTCATCCATGTCTGTGACTGTCAGCCCATTGAGGAAGGTGTACGGTTCATGCATTTCAACAGCAAGATCATCATCTTCTGCACTGATGTACTTTGCCAAAAGGTCGATAGGCTTTGCACGGCCATCACGGATTCTAATCTTAGACCTGGACAAACACACACGCACGCATTATCAATTGACTTTTGTCAAAATAGTACACTTTCCTTCTGTGTTGACAGTCACATACCGCAGTTTGGCTTGATGCAGATGGAAGTTGTCTTCCTGTTCGGCCCACGTCTTGAAATGCTCCGCTTCTTTTTCTCTCTGCAGCATCTCCAGCTCCGTCTCCCTCATTGCCTTCTCTCGCTCACGCTCCAGTCGCAGCTGTTTTACCTACAGTGCAGACGCACACAGTGGTTACAATAGTAGAATGTTTGTGTTGACTTATAGCTTGCAAATTTAACTAAATATACTGTTAATATACTCTTAAAATATAGTTCCTATAATAGAAAAATAATTACAGTTTTCTCACGATGTAATACATCTGCTCACTGGTTTAACGCGCGGATACTTATATATCATTGCTCATACCTTCTGGAGCTCTCTGCGATTCTCCTCCTGTATGCGTTTGTTCCTGTCCTTGAGCTCTTTCTCTCCAAGGTGGCCAATACCTTTCTTATCCAGAGCCTGACGAAAGTAGGAACACGATTGACTATATTTTACTATATTTGTATTATATTACATACCAATATTTTGAAACTAATCGAGTGTTGAACTTACCTTTTGCCACTTAAATGTGCCCAATAAGTTATTATCACCAAAAGGATTGTCTGCATTAGTGTATCCCATGTACTCTTCACTCCAGCCCATCTTCTCCCTCCTCTTCTTCTCCTTCGCCTCTTTCTTTGCCAACCTTCTGGCCCTCTTCTCTTCTGGTGTTTCTAGGGCCTTCATCATCTCCTTTTGTTTTTTCTTGTCTTCCTTCTCTTTGACCGTTCGGCTCCCCTGATCGGAGCCTGAGCTGTCAGAGGAGTCTGCTGAACTGGATTGACGTCTGCTTCTGTCTTTCTCACTCCTCCCTCGCTCTCGTTCTTGACTCTTCCTTTTTCTACCTCTCTCTGAATTTTTTTCTCTGTCTCTGTCTCTGCCTCGGCTGAGGCTTCTCTGTCTTCCTCTCTCTCTTTCACTGCTTCCATCCCGAGAGTCTGAAGAAGACGACTTCCCCTTCCTTCTGTCTTGAGATGTTCCTCTTCGGACCTGCATGTCGCTTTTTCTCCCTCTCTCTTTATGATGATCTGAATCCGAACTGGAGAAAACATTGAATTACCTTTACAGTTAGGTTTATTTATTATTTCATTTTATTTTACTTATTGTTTCATATAACATTATCTGTAGACAACTGACAACCTATCGATACGTTCATGAATGTAGGAATTCAAAACAATGAGGGGGTAGCCGATATGCTTATTAGCAGAAATGCCTAGTCGACAACAGGAGATGATATTAACTACTAGGACACTGATATCGTTACCTTGATGACGCGGTCTTTGAATTGCTCCTGACACGGTGTAATCTTCGTCCACTTTCGCTCTCCGAGCTACTTTTGGAACTTGAACGGCCCCGATGTTGAGGCCGCCGTTTGTCTGGAGAGCTGCTGCCGGAGTCACGGCTATCGGCTCGTCCGCGGCCCCGAGCGGATCGTTTTGTGTCTGATAGTTGGCAATGCGCTCTTCCCTCTGGGGATCGCGACCTGTTTATTCTGGATTTATTTCGTCGGTCCCGAGTCCGACTTCTGGACAAGGAACGAGACCTTCGTCTTGATTTCGAACCCATGACGAACTTGTGGTTACTCGGGGTCCTGGGACGACTATGTCGCATGAATAGGATGTACCAAATGTTTTTTTCCACTCTGTCTGTTCTAGCTAAAGCAGATATAGCACCGTTTAATACACTAATACAAATGTACATTCTTAATGCAAAAACTCATTTTACGCAACATGCGGTGTTACGTGTTTTACTCAGGCAAAAGAGGGGCAGCTAAAGAGGTACTACTTCTAATAGTGGCTCATAATATATACGTCACATAGAGCTTCACTATTTAAATTAAAATTATTATTTCGTCTGCTGTTGTGTTTTTACACCATTACACGCCCAAAATCAAATCGACAACATCTATTGGCATTATAAAATTAAAAGGATTTCATTGTGAAACTAGGTCAGCGCGGCTTTTCGGAAACGCAAACAACACTCGCGTTGGTGTGACGTAGCGTATACTGGTGAATGTAGTTCAATGCATTTTTCCCCTGCTGAAAAAAAACATAACACAAAGCAAACCCCGCTCGCTTTAAATGTGTTTCATTTTATGATATATAACATGCCAATTTCTTGGTGTTTGTACTTGGATTGTTTATTGCTTGTCGCCATGAAGGCAATGTTTACAAACAACAACTGGACTACAAATCCCACTGCAGCACATTGCACAATTGCCTGTTTTCAGGGGGAGAAAGGACTTATTCAACAACATTCTTTACACTGGACGCCTGACATCACGGCTCTGGGCGTTTATTATGTAGTTTATAATAGTTTGAAATTTGTTGCTGCGTTTTCTCTTTAAACCTGTCACTTGTTTCCCAGCAGCGGGTCGTTGTAATCTGTTCGCGCCAAGGTAAAGTCGGCTCCAGCTGGTTGGGAGGTAGTCCTCGTTAGCTTGCTTATTTAGCCAGCAGCTATCAGTAGATTTTCGGCTTATATCCGTGGCTTCTTTGCCAGGTAGACTACGGCTGCTGAATTGCCGCAATGGTTTGTTTAGTTTACGACACAGAGAGAGTGGAGACACAATAATTGATAAGCTTTTGCAACTCATCAAGCCGCGTTTGGCTCCGGTGCGAGCGTGGCTAGTTTGGCCTTTTTTCATTGTATCCGTACATCGACAAACTCAGTGTCAGCTTGTTCGACGAGTGCGTCAAATTTAGCCGCGTTGCTGTAAACAAACGAGTCAGCTGTCGATTGGAGAAAACCTCAGGAAGCCAAGTGTCAATAATGGCGCAGCACGATTGCTCTCATGTCGCCAGTTCACAGAAAGCTCTCATGCTGGAAATGAAGAGTCTTCAGGAGGAACCCGTCGAGGGATTTAAAATAACACTGGTGGACGAAGCTGATATGTACAACTGGGAAGTGGCCATTTTTGGACCCCCCAATACTCACTATGAGGGTGGCTATTTTAAGGTACCAAATATTGTAGGGCATTAAGCAGAAAAACTGTATGACTGTTGTCCTATTTTGGTGTGTTTGTGCTAGGCTCGGATCAAGTTCCCCATGGACTACCCTTATTCCCCACCTTCCTTCAGGTTCCTCACCAAAATGTGGCATCCCAACATTTATGAGGTGAAGTAAAACACGTTTAATTTAATTCATTAATTTTCTATACCGCTTGTACTGAGGGTCACAGGTGAGCTGGAGCCTATCCCAGCTGACTTTGGGCGAGAGGCAGAGTACACTCTGGACTGGTCGCCAGTCAATCATAGGGTACATACAAACAAATAACCAGTCACATTCATAACTATGGGTAAATTACAGTCTCTAATTAGCCTAACATGCATGCTTTGGGGATGTGCGAGGAAGCCGGAGCTTCTGGAGAAAATGCATACACGCATGCATGAGGAAGGCGGGATAGGAACACTTGATCTCCTGACTCTGCAGGCACCACAATGTGTCAAGCTTATCAAGCTTTTGAAGGTGACATGACAAATCAATCAATGATAAATTTCCTCTTTCAGAACGGAGATGTGTGTATTTCTATATTGCACCCTCCAGTGGACGACCCACAAAGTGGAGAACTGCCATCAGAGAGATGGAATCCCACTCAGAATGTCCGGTAAGCAGTCGTCTTCAATATCTGTCGCCATCTTGACTCATACACTTATCACATGACATTGTTTTTTTCTCAAGAGGCGCACGTTGACCCGACACCATTTGCCGAAATGTGATCTGTGTCTCTCAGCAAACTTCTTCAATTTCACTGCACAATACATCAGAACTTCCTGAGTTGAACAGAATCCGTTGTGGGATTCTGGTTTCAAAACAAATTTTCCCATAGGGATCAATTATTATATTATACTAAAAAATAGTCTGTTCCAGAGTCAAGCCGTCGCAATCTTAAAATATTGTTCAATGGTTTTGAGTAACATCTTAACTTTCAGAGCTGCCACGCAAGTCTAAATGTCAGTCAACCGTTGTGTGGAATTGATGTTGCAATTCAGGCAAAATGGAGTACACTACTTGGCTACAACCAGCAAAGGTGCTGATGACTCAGTCTCAACTAGTTGGCTGTCTAAAGAAGCGCAACATCTCACCAGCTATGAGAGCTGAGTACAACCAAACTGTGGCACATCTCTCTGTAGACCGCAAAAGGAGTTCAAAACATTCAGCATTTAAAAATGACATTCAAAAAATAACAATTACTTGATGGCAATTTAGTCAAACACAGCTGCCTTTGTGGTGCACATACCATTATTTTATTTTTATTATTATTATGGTCAAAAAGGGCCTTAGAATTAAATGCACACACAATGCAATGTGGATTCTGTGCTTCTTTTATTACTAGCAATATCATACAGAGGAGCCATAACGCATGTCCATTCATTGTCATTTTGTGTAGAACCCCACAGCCTTGATGTGTCATTTTATAGTTTGTAGTAGGATTTGTCTTCAAAAACTGCTGTCTACTTTCTTTGATACCTGATTTGCAGGCTTGCAATGTGTTTTAAATTATTCTATAAGCTTGTGCAGCAGTCTCTGATTGTGTGACCCCCATTTTGTGCCTTTTTAGGACTATTTTGCTGAGTGTAATCTCACTGCTGAATGAGCCAAATACCTTCTCTCCTGCCAACGTGGACGCCTCCGTCATGTACCGGAAATGGAGGGATAGTAAGGGCAAAGACCGTGAATATGTTGAGATCATCAGGTAAACAGCTACACTGTCAGTCATTTAAAATGAATAGAGAAAACCTGAATGTCTTAGCACTGTATTATCACGGTGTTTCCCTTATATTCATTTGTGAAGACCCAACATAAATACATTTTAGAAGTCACAAATAGATTTGGTGCAACCTGTTTGTCCTCGCTCATAAACACATTGTAACACATGTGGTCTGCCAGAGAATAAGAGGACGACGGAGCAGGAGAGATTGCTGTTGCCAACTTAGTGACGTTGTCGCTATATTTAGTGAGTAATCGGACCCCTTCTTTAGACACTCTTTTTCACAAAAGCGACTTGTGACAAATGTAGTGAGGAATTGTTTGGAGACTCTGAAATGAAAGCACGTATTGCTCTTCTCAACGACCAGCGAGTGCTGCTGTGGGCCGCTCGCCCATACATGGGCACTCACAGGCGACTGAGTTTTGTTTGTGGCATTAACATTATTTTGAGACCAAATTAACCGCTAATGTAATTATAATATATAATAATAATAATAATAATAATAATAACGATAAATAACAAAGATTTTCTTTAATATGTCATCTGGTACACTGTGTAAAGTTCTGGAATTGCCATTTGTGGCATGAATTTTCTCACAGGAAACTGGTACTCTGTGAAACAAAAGGGATGGTAAGGATTTTTTGACATGAAGATGTATGACATCCCCATCAGCAGTGTAGTGCATCAACAGTGACTTACCCTCATTTGGTCCTGTGAGCCCGGTTCTGGTCGGATTTCAGTGAAGAGGAACGTACTTCCGGTTAGTTGGTGGGGCCACATACATAAAGAGTTTGACTTCTCAAAGCAATATGCGTTCAAAAGAGTAATACATTTGCATCACAAAAATGCCTCCTCAAAAAAATCAGACCTCACAAATCGCTCGGCGTGACTTTTGTCTTTTGTCGCATCACTGCGCGCTGTCGCCTGTCTATTCTTGTGTATATGATGAAGATGGCTATGACGCTCAGATCTTCATCCGCTGTGGAACACGTACTTAAAAAAGAGGGCTGCGATGCTCGCGCAGCGAATGAAGATGCAGCGTGTCGCAGCCAGCTTCATCACATACACAACAATAGACAGGCGACAGTGTGCAGTGATATGACGAAAGAGAAAAGTAATGCAGAGCGATTTGTGAGGTCTGATTTTTTTCGAGGAAGCATTTTTGTGATGTAAATGTATTGCTCTTTTGAACGCACATTGTTTTAAGAAGCCAAACTCTTTACTGAAGAGGCCCCAGTAACTAACCGGAACATTGTTCCTCTTCACTGAAATTCCATCAGAACTGTGCTCATGGATCATGTGGGAAGTAACTGTTGATGCACTACACTGGGGGGGGGGGGTCGTCTCCCAACCTGAAGGTTGCAGGTTCGATCCTCCGTCCTCCCATGGCCATGTCGAAGTATCCTTGGGCAAGATACTGAACCCTCCGTAGCTCCTGATGCTGCATCATCAGTGGGTAAATGTGGTAACGGTGTTAAAGCGCTTTTAGAGTGCCTTTTTAAATGTAGAAAAACGCTATACAAGTGAAAGTTCATTTACAGTACACTGTTGTCATGCAACTTCATGTCAAAAAATCCGAACTACCCCTTTAAACATGACCACACTTGTCTTTCTCTTCTGCACGTTCTAAATTAGGGGTCACCAACATTTTTCCTTGTGAGAGCTACTTTCACAAAATGAAAATGGCCAAGAGCTACTCATTTTTGTAACATTTATTTTCAGAGCTTATTTTAAACCCAAACAAAGCGAATATGCTTGTTTTACCAGAACATTAACAAAATGCTGGTGTCCACAACTCACATTTTGTATTTCAGAATGCATTTCTTTCTACTGTTCTTTCATGATTAACTGAAAACCTGAATGAAAAGCAGGCTTGCGGGCACCTCATGTGGTCGTGGGGGGCTACCTGGTGCCCGCGGGCACCACGTTGGCGACCCCTGTTCTAAAGAGTGAAAAACACCTGAAAAAAACAGAAGTTCCTTAATGTTTAAAATGATCAAAATATGGCAAAATACTTTTAAGTATTGCATGTTGTCATGAATATTCCTGTTAGGACATAGTCACAGCATGTATATAAAACTAAAACGTTGTGGAAGGTTTTTGAAATGGCTTTATAGTCGAAATAGGTGTGTCCCATTAAGTGCATTGTTAGCTCCCTCATGCTAACTGTTTTTCCTCTGTTTAGAATACACAGAAAAGGGAAAGACGTGTGTTTATGTTTCACATAAGGATTGTGTATGATGGGCAAAATTCCCCAAAAAAGTGCAATTTTCTTTTAACAATGTAATTTAATATCCCGCAGAAAACAAGTATTGGCCACCAAGGCTGAGGCCGAGCGCGACGGCGTGAAGGTGCCCACCACGCTGGCAGAGTATTGCGTCCGCACACGTGCCCCACCTCCCGATGAGGGCTCTGACCTCTTCTATGACTATTATTACGATGATGACGATGTTGAGGATGGTGATGGCGACTGCTGCTATGATGAAGATGACTCGGGCAACGAGGAGTCATGACATGCCTTTTCTCCAGCTTGACCAATCTTTGCTGACACATGCGATGTCCCTTTTTACTGCCAGGGTCATCTGAGAAGTCTTGAGGTCTACAAGTGAGAAGAAATATTTGACGCCTCCTGTTTGTAAACCAATGAAATGAGCTAATTTTACCTTAGCTTGTGTTCTCTTTGTTAAAGCTGAATTGATGGGCTGATGTGGATTTGCACCAGCAAGAAAATGTAATCTTTTCATTTTCACATGGAATCAAAAAGACAAACTAAATATCACTTCTAATGTAAAAGGTCATGTGGGATTGATGCCACTTTGCACTGATGCGAACACATTTGCAACTTCTTTCATTGCAACGATTTTCCCTTCCTGATTGTGGTTTTTGCTTACCAGTGTTTAGTCTCAGTGACTTTCTGGTAAAGTGGACTACAAATAATACATGGATTTGGACGTTCCCCAAGCGTCATAGTCTGCATGCCAGAGCACATTGGAATAATTTTTTGTCTCTTTTACGGGAGAACAGTTTGCAAACAATCGTCTGACCGTAACAACGCGCGTGATTAGAGAATCAAGCAAAGTGGACAGCAGACCAACTAGCTGGCTGGGTCAAACTGTCGTTTAACAATTTTACTATCAAGAAAATGATCTTTGCTGTGTCTCCCTTGGTTACTGTTGGGTGAGTATTTGTCATTTTGAGTGGGGAATGAATTACATTTACAGTCACCAGATTAAGATTGTGTAGGATTACCGAGGTTCTGCGGGAGGGGTTAGTATTTACTGATCACAGTTGTTTCTCCTCGGGTGAAACGCCTGACTAATTTTTTTTAATGCCCATGGGAAGTATGTCGTTTTCTTGTCTTTCGATTTCTGCTTTTTGCGAGCAATATTAGTCGATTTCTTTGTGGTTAGACTTAATGCCTGCAGCCTTGCTTGAGAATGTTTTATGTAATGAGATTATTAGGTTTGACATCTTGTGTAGAAAAGATGTCCAAGCAATGATGTTGCAGTGTCAGTCAGGACTATAAAGGATATTCAGCCTTGGAAGTCTGGATGTGAAAAAGAACAATGCCACCATATTTTATTTTACTGTTTGTGTTAGTGGTGAGTTGATGTATTTTGATATATTTTTTAGTGTTCTGTGTTTCTTCGTATGTATTTTTCATCACCAGTATTGATTGTTCCATCTGCTCAATTGGATTTCACACTGAATTTCTCAGGATTATTCAATTGCATTCGACATAGTGGATCTTTTTCAGAGTTAGAGACACCATGATTGATATGCACATGTAGCTGTATGGATGATCACCTTATTTTATTCACCTGTTTATTTTTTATTATTTTGGCTATTTAAAAGTGGAAAAATAAAGATTTATTGGAACGAAGTTTACGTGGAGTAAAGAATTAACATCGTTTTTCAATTTTCTCCATTCTGTATTAACGCACCTTGTTTGGCGCAAAGTGATGACGTCAGTAGAAGCGACGTTTAGGGGAAAATCCCTGTCTGTCTTCCGAATAGATTTTAACAAAGAAGCTCCTTTTAAAAAAAAACTGCTATGTCTGTGAATTATGCTGCTGGCCTCTCACCGTACGCAGACAAGGGCGTGTGCGGACTTCCAGAGGTAATATTCTACCACACTTGCGGGTCGTTAGCTTCCTAACGATCCGTTTTAGCTAGCAAGATAGCATTAGCAACTTGGCTTTATGCTGGGTCAGAGTTGTCATGGATAAATACTTTAAAATTAAATGTATATACTCGGGGGGGGAGGCCAAAACGGATACAATCAGAAGGTGACTATGGATGCTAACATCGTGCACATTAACATCTCACGGTTTCGAATGAGCCAACCTGTGAAACAATAATGTTGTACACAAGGTAGTATTCCAACATATATTCGGATTACAGTTTATGCCCTAATGACTTTACTTTTCTGTATTACAAAATACGGTGTAGTATGAATATAAATCTTAAAAGCACATATAAAATCCCTGTACTATTTTTAGACTGGATATCCAAAAAATAAAGAAAACCATTGTTCAAACTTTCTAAAATAACTTCGGTTATTTTTAAACCCAAAGTCAAATAAGTGATTATTACTGTAAATTCCTACATTGATAGCGGAAACAGAGATTGGGATGATCAGAAAAAGCGAGAAAGCGTGGCCCAACCCTGTTGTATTATTCTCAGAGGGGAGGCTTAGACCCTGTCTACACCAGAACGTTCCTGAGTTGTTTTTTTGGCGCGGTGCTGTACTCTGCACCCCGCTTCTAAACGATATGTGTATAAAACATTACATAGTTTTGTCATGACTCTTTTGTAGTCTTTAACATTTTACACCACTTCTGTGACCAAAGCCATGTTTTTTTTAATCACGTTATAACAGGTATTTGATAACCCCGAGGAGCTGAAAGCAAAGGTGGAGATCCTCGCTCAGCTTATAAAAGAGTCAAAGTATATGGTTGTGCACTCTGGAGCAGGAATCAGCACTTCAGCAGGCATTCCTGATTTCAGGTAAGAAATAATCACCTTAGTTATTAAATTTCTATTTCAGGAGTAGGCAATCTGCCAGCGGGGAACATCGGCCCTGCCAAGCGTGGGAAGCGACAAATGACTCCGATTGACTAAACTCATCCCCAACGCATAGCACACCATGCACACGGTAGGCGACGAGCGTCTGTGACCCTTGACACCCGAGAGCAACGTGTTCACATCCAGAGCGAATTGTACGAGTCTCCCACGGTTTTCATTGGTTGTCAGATGTGGAAGGGATGGTGTTGATTGAGTACTCTTGCTAGTACCGGATCTTACTAGTATTGAAGATAAAGTTACATAAATGTCAGTGTAAAATGAATGTAAACTTGCCCGATATGTTTACTCTAGTACCGCCGACTTCCCATGCCGCTTTTTTCTTTATATCTCTATATTCTTTTTTTAGAAATGTCAAATAGCGAAAGTACAGCAAACTGATTAGCATCCTGTCCGCTCATTGGTCGATCAATGAAACTCCCGCTGATTGGTCCTCGTCTGTGCGACAGCAATGAAAAGTTAAACAAATTTTCAGCATTCTGAGATCGCATCGCAAACCAGCGACGCACGAACACAGACTTTAACACGCACAAATTTTGCGTGTCAGTTGGCTGGAAAGTGACGCGATAATCGCCCTGTCGCGCAGGTTCCATTGAAAATTAATGGAGTAGAGGCGATACCTCCTGTGGATGGCGCCCATTAATCTGGTCCGCTGGACATTTATCAATGAATATTAAAAAAAAAACATAGAAGGTGTAGCTGCAAATATGACAGACCTATTGCAATTAATTGAGAGGAAGGGAATTTGTTACAGACTTGCGACATAAGATACTGGATAACAGTACTTGATAATTTGATTTTTTTTTTTTTTTTTTTTTTTTTTTTTTTTTACATGCCCCCATCTATTTAGGCCATTATTATAAGATTTTATTATTTCTTTACTAAGAAATTAAAAAATAGGGATGTCCAATTAAAGCATTGATTGTATTTTAATTAATTACAGTCATAGTGAGTACAGTCAAACCTGTCTTAGCGGCCACCTTTATAGAACGGCCACCTGCCTATAGCAGCCATTGAAGAATCCCCCACAGCAAATTTACATAATATAGACCCTGTGTATAGCAGTCACCTGTCCAACGCGGCCAGCGGCCACCCATTTTGTCTCCCTTGGTCAATATCTGACTGCATATAGCGGCCAAATTACCAACTCAAGTAGAAGCTTCATGCACGAAAAAGTTTTGTTTTTCAATCAATGAAGCCGTCGTGTGTAGACTTTAATTACTGAGTCCTAGCTCAGTCACAATCATTCACAAGATCCACACAAACTGTCAGTTGTTCCACATAAAAAAGCCGTCTTCTTTTGAGCTTGCTATTTCCTGGTCAAACATGTAACTTTAAGAGCATTTGCACCAAAGCATTACCGCAAATTAGGCTGGGAACAGGACGTGCTCCCAGCGACGCTACAATAAAAAAAAAAACATATGCGAGCATGCATGCGGCAGCAGGGGCAAAACTGAGTTCGGTTGTACTTAATTGAAGTATTTTAGAATGTACTCACGTTATTTTTCATCAATCCTCATCCACAAATCCATCAAAGTCCTCATCTTCTGTATTCGACACAAAAAAAGCCGTCTTCTTTTCCATCGCTACTAGTTTGTTAACTTGTCAGTGTTATTCACCTCCGAAGCAAAGAAGGACACTTCTCCTGTTGCTTCTGCCAACTTTATTTACTGAACGCGTCCACCAGACAGCAGCTCAGAACACACACACATCGCTCAGCATCGTCTCTCCTTCCTGCTTGCCCACAAGGCAAAGGTTAAACAAGCCCAACTACATAGCTGTCCAGCCAATGCCTGTAAGAAATGACACCGTTTATTTCCCGGTGTGCACTGGTCAATACTGTAATGCCGCTTGTTGTGGGGAAGGAGAGACTCACTTTGCCGATGCACTTTAATCGCTTTATTAACAGCGGAGAACACTGCAGGACTTTACATCCACCCCAACATAAACACACTTCCCAACTCTCTCGAAACTCACAGCTAGCACTGAGCCTAGCTCTCCTGCTCGGGACGCCCACCGTCCCTTCCCGTCACTTCCTGACGAACTAAAGCTGTAGTGACACTGCCGTATAAAAAGTAAAATATAAAAAACAAGCGTAAGACATTACTAGCACAGCTTTGTTCTGTGGGTCGTGGATATATTCTATCAGTTATTATTAAGCCTCTAGCTTCTTAGTAAGTAAAAACCTTGGCTATGATTGCACTACATTGTCATGTAGACCTACAAAGTACACTTGGAAGAACAAGAGGTGAATAAATGTATTGCAACTGATGTGAAACTGATGAGGGGTAGGATTAAATAAGCTTTGCTTCTTCCTACTCCTTTTTGGACATGCAAAATTGTGAATTGTACTATGAGATGTGCTACTGTTTGACTCATGCATGTTCAGGATTAAAACCATGAACCATGATAATAACAAGCCTAGTAGTGCTGTACAACTTTTATCCGCAGTCCACAGTGCCCTCTACTGGTCAACATTATTATTTTTCCCCCCTTTTTTTTCCTTTTTTTCCTCTACTGGTCAACATTCAAACTGGATGCCAACCTGTCTATAGAGGCCACCTGTCTATAGCGGCCACTTTTGCAGATTCCCTCTAGTGGCCGCTATAGACAAGTTTGACTGTATTTTTATTTTGTTAATTGAATTTTTAATCTCAGCTCAGATGAGACATGGAAATGGATTAGTATGTGGGAGTTGTTGGACCAATGAATGGGAAATTTACATTTCAAAAACACTCCGATTGCAACATAGAGTAGAGTGATACAGTACATCTTCGTAAGGCGTTGGCCTGCCACATCAACGCAAAGCACCCACTCACGAGTGCAGCCACAACTAACATGAACAGCGAAAACATTAGAAATTTTGCGACCCATAACAACGTTGTTCGCCAAGCTAAACTCGAAGAGCACGCCCTGCGTTTCAGCAAGTCCGCAACGGACGGGCTGACGAATGTTCTTACCAAGTGGATAGCGGTGAACTGCTGGCCAATAAACATGGCAGTAGACGAGGGGATAAATTGCGTCCAAAGACTCATCATACAAACCAATGTGCAGGACAACAGCGATGACCATAATCGGCAAAATGTGCAACGGTGAAAAGAAAAACATACTTAAGATTTTGGTGGAGAATTCGCCCAGCTGTGTTGCTATAACCCAGTGCTTTGACTCTAGAATACACTTGTATGCTTAAATGCTGTGCATTTTGTTGCATTCCAAAAAATAATTGAGAACCACTGCTATAACCGGAGGTCAGTGGATACTTGTACTGCTCAGAAAAGTGTTCTTAATGCTTTTTGATGGGTTAACTTGAGGACTTAATGTTTTACTTATTTTAACCTAATTTGGAGATTGACAGAAGAACACAGCAATATTCCCGCCTGCTGGTCGAAACTTTATAAAGCCACATTTGTTTTTATATATCAATATTTTGATCTGCCACAATAATGTAATGAATTTAAATAAAAATGCGTCAAGGTTCGGGCTTTCGTTGGCCATTTTTAGGAGAGGTTAAAATAGATTAATGAAATCAATTTATTACAGATCATTTATTTTGTAAAATTTCTTGACTGCACTAAAAATAATTTTCTGTTGTCACGTTCTTTGCAATTATGTATACAGCTTCACATGTTTGGACATTGACATTTACAACAGTTAATTGCCAGAAATAATTGATTTAAACTATTTGTAGTAATGAAGTTGTCAGATTGTTTTTCTTTTTGTAGAATTAAAACCTAACACAACATTTTTGTCATGCAAATGTTAAATGTGTTTGATTGTGATGTTACAATGCAAGAAAACCAAAAATCTTGTGGTTAAAATGAGTTATGTCTTCTCTTGTAGTGCAATAGTTTGAACAGATGAGGGTGGTAGATTTTCAAAACCAGCACCGCTTTGATAAGGAAGCACACATTCACACAAATCATCGATTGAAAATACCTGCTAAACCACCAGGGCATTTTATTGACCCCTCTGTTACGTTTGAAAATGTGCATTTGTAATGAATCTGCACTCATTTATTCATATTTTACCATTTTTCGTGCACCAATAATGCTCAAACTGGACCATTTAATATGACTTGTTTGCTTGCTTGCTGGATCAACCTTTTGGAAGGCAACATCATTATTAAAGCAATCAGGTTGTCTAATGATAGTCTAGATTCCTATTGCTGCTGATGGGGAGACACACACTCTAGCACAGTGATTCCACCTGGTATGTTGTACCCCTAGTATGTACAGTATGTACAGAATTTAAATGTATTGGATTTATATACAAGAGAATAAGTCAAGGCTCGCTTGATGGTGTGCTGTGTGATTTTTGTAATGTCAAATACCACCATATGTGCCTTGGCTTAATAAATACTTAATAAACATTGCTGTAGCAGACCCAAATCAAGATTCATATTACTAAAATCTCCAAATCATATGAATGCAAAGCTTCACAGCTCGTCATTGCAGCATTTCTTCTGTGGTGACAAGCAGTAATAAATGACATCAACAGGGTTGTACTTTGAGGATTTGTATGATGAATTCTTCTTCTGCGGCATTAAGATATGTTTTGTAATAAATTCCACCTCCGGGGGATGTTACAGTACACTGTATTCAGTTGAGATGCCCATTACTTACGTGAGAGAAACGAGAGAAAATATTGATATGTCATAAATTATCCATATACTACAGCAAAATATTGACATTTTTCTTTGAAATGCAAGACATTCCACTTGCCTCTTTCATTTATTTATGGTCAGTACTCAAATTGGAATAGGACTATTGTTAGACATAGAAAGAGAAGTTAAAAGAAAAAAAAATAGGTCAAAGCCCAATTGCAGAAAACAGAAATCCTAATAGTATTTTGAAATTGTTATTTAATACATACTGTACATTCAGACATAATCAGCGATTTATTGATTAACAAAGAATCGCAGTTCAGTGTTTTCCACAGGACTGCAATCTGTTTGTGGTGGCGGTTTTGCCTTGCTACATGACGTCATTGTTGATTTTGCATACCATAATTGGCCATGACGAATGTGTATGTAATTTTTATGGACGTTGTGGGAGACAAAAAAAAAAGATCAAAACATTTGATTTGGTGAATTCATGGGACATACTGTAGCATTGTGATACTATCATTATGATAAGCAAAATATCATGACAGTCTTATTTTCTCTCAGGGGTCCAAAGGGTGTGTGGACACTGGAGGAAAAGGGCGAGTCACCTCACTTTGACACCACGTTTGAAGAGGCCCGGCCCAGCTTGACTCACATGGCTCTGCTCGGCCTCCAGCAGGCCGGATACCTGAAGTATCTCATCAGCCAGAATGTGGACGGCTTACATGTGCGATCCGGCTTCCCAAGGTGACTTTGCTTAGCACCACTACACGATCAGCAAACAATTTTTTAAAAATACATATTGTAGGTAATTTACTCATTTCAGAGAGTCCCCTTTGTTGTATTTTCTTGTAATGTTCATCATGTTTTAGTGGCTATGCTAGACATCCATGTTTGTTAATAACTACTTTTAGTGTTGTTAGGAGCCTCTTAAGCAGAAGTCCCACAAACTAGCCATACCAATAGCAGAAGATCCAGAAATAAGTTGTCTTTTCTTGTTACACAGAACCCAGCAAAGGCGGGATATTACTGCATCTGTGTGCACTTTTATGCAACGACATCAGACATATCAGCCAGACTGTGACATTACTTTCAACATGACAGGCAAGAGAAGGGAGTTGTACCGCCATTTCGTTTTACACAGGCACCGTGTACCTCTGCTGCCTCCGAAGGTGGGATACTGGCGGTACATATTTCCACAGCAGTACCATACAGAACGATGACACAGATAAATACCATCTCTAGAAGGCAGCGTAAAATGGGGTTTTGCCAGAAACCTTTTCATGATTTAGTAGGTGTTTCCATTATGTTTAGGTTATAAAATTGATGATGTCATAGACTTGATAAAAAATGAAATAATACTCATCTTTTATCTGTCAAAGGTCATTTAATTGTAACAAAATGTGCTTTGTCGATTTTAACTGGAATGAAATTTTAATTTGAGTCCAATATATAGTCCAATATATAGCAATTTAGAGTGTTTTATTTTTATTTTGTTTACAAAGCCGGTTCCTCAATTTAACTGCTTCAGTGGCCAAAAAGGATGAGAGGAAAATGGAAAATGGAAAATATTTTCTCCAACTTTTTTTGCCATGGCAATGCACTGACCCCAAGCAGCAAATCCAATTTCCCACTCAATCTAACCATCCAGCCTGTAATGGAAGACCTGCTCTCCCTGGAAGCACTTCCATACATCTGCTTCCCTCCAGTCCATTTTTGTTCTGTCCTTTCTAATAACACAGCCTTGTCACGTCTGCAAGAGAAAGTCATTGAAACGTGAGAATGGTTGCCGCAATCTGCCATGTGGAGCATAGTAATGAAACCTATTGGCCCAATATTTATCACAGAGCCTACCGTCCACGTAGAGCTTGACAATGTACATGTCAGACACTGATCTAAGTGAAAGTTGTCTCTGCTCCTAATAGGGATTTGTTGTCAGAGCTTCATGGAAACATGTTTGTGGAGGAGTGTGAGAAGTGTGGCAGGTACGTTAACACACACCACACATTCTCAGATTTTTCCAATTTTAAGAACTCCCTGTTTCTTTGGGGTAATTTCTCTGTATATGACTGATCAAACAAACAATCTGTCATTTGGCTGCTGTGTAACACATATAGATGGCTAGATAGATAGCAGATAGATTTCTTTTTGTACTCCAATGTGAAGATTTTATGTTATATCTTAAATAAATAGTGAGGCTTTGTGCTTTCCCAGGCAGTATGTCAGGGAAAAGGTGATCGGTGTGATGGGGCTCAAACCAACAGGACGTTACTGCGATGTGGTGCGCTCCAGGGGGCTCAGAGCCTGCAGGTAAACACACACACACCCATTATTATCTATGTTATGAATGAAGCTGTTCACATCTTGATCAGCGTGTTTTGTGTGTTCTTTATGACCACAGAGGGAAGTTCATCAGTACTATACTGGACTGGGAGGATGCTCTTCCTGACAGAGATCTGAACAAAGCAGACAATGCAAGCAGGTAAAGTTTGTTTTTCCTCAGATGCATTTAAACCACAGTCCACCTTGGGACTCAACAGCAAATACGTGCATATTTACTGTAAAAAGCCTCTTTGGTGTTAATGGATACATAAGTGTCCTTTAATGTCCCCATTTGCCATCTCAATACTGTATTTCCATTCCAGCTTTTCTTCAGGTAATGGTTTTATTGTGTGCTGAGTGGGCACAGTGAACTATGTGTTTGTTCCATCTCGATGTACTCAGTCAGTGACTCATTAAATACTTGATTACCATTTACTGTACTTGCCGAAGAAGATGATTCACGCTCCAGCAAGTTCATAAAAATGAAGTGTGTGGTCTGCATAGTGTTCCAACTGTGTTGCTGTGTTGGCTTATTCAACTATGCTGTTCCATATGAGTTAAATGAGAATTCTGTCAAACACCTGCTGTGTTTTGTATGCACTAGACTAGCAGACCTGGCACTGACGCTGGGTACCTCCCTGCAGATAAAACCCAGCGGAGACCTTCCACTCGTCACCAAACGCAAAGGCGGGAAAGTGGTCATTGTCAACCTGCAGCCAACCAAGCATGTATGCTCATTCCTGTACTTTCTGCACACTTTAAATACTGTGTGGGAAATATATGGACGAAAGCGTGAACAAATTTAATAATGATGGAGTAGACCTTTAATTCCCTCCACAAGATTGGACTTTATCGTAGAAGAAATTTAGTGAAAATTAGTAGGGCAGATGCATGTGTTTGGGGAAGTTAACACTAAATATTTGACACTATTTACCCAATAGAGGTGTTATTTTTTTGGTTTTGTTGTCCAGCTTTAATGATCCTGATGTCGTTTCAGCCATTGCAGTAAGCATTTCTGCAAAAACTGGTGTCATATAAAAGATACTACAGGTGGTCCTCTAGTTACGGCTTTCCGAGTTTTGGTGTTTTGTGGTTACGTACGCGTTATTTTGGTCCATAAAGACTGGACTCACTTGAGAACTAGTTTCAGCACGCACAGAGGATGAATACGCGCTGCACACTGCAAGGATGCGTGTGTTCATCTCACGCACTGTGGATGCATCATTCAAATCTACAAAGAGTGAATAACATCACTTTAAAATGGAAGTGAAAATGAACACCACACCCCTGAAAGCGGAGAAACACACACCAATATTGGCAGCACTTTTGGTGTTAAACGTTCGACTATCACAACCATCATTAAGGATAAAGATTGCATCCTTCAGCATGTTAAAGCATCTGCTCCTATGAAGGCGACATTAATAACTAAGCAGCGCAGTGGGCTCATTATTTTATTTGTTCTCCTGCCTCTTCCACTTCCTCCTTCCAATAAGCCACAGAGTAAAGGTAAGGAGTTGTTCTCCTTTTTTAAAATTAATGTTTAATTTAATTCTTGTATTTCACATTTTTATTACTGTATTTGTATGTTCATGTGTTCTGTGTAAAGTACTAGTGATGTAGGAGTTAATTTAGGTATAGAATCCGACACTAAAACTTGACTTACATCACAGTGTAGGATCAGAACTTGTACGTAATGTGAGGACCATCTACGTATATTAGCGTGAACAGAACATGACTTATGTAGTATTTATTGTAATGAAGAGACTGTGATAACTATACCCATGGTCATGATGGATTTGCTAAAACAACAAATGGAGAGACTTTTGCAATGTATGGCATGCTTCCAACTTTGTGGGAACACTTTGAGGAAGGTCCTTTTCTGTTCCAGCATGAAAGCAAGGTCCATAAATACATGGTCGGAGCAGTACGGTGTGGAAGAACTGGAGCCCTAAAACCCATCAAACACCTTTTGGGATTAACTAGTACGTAGATTATAAAACAAGAGTTCCCCTCTCAGGTCCAACATAAGTGACCTCTGACCTCACAAATGATTTTCTGACTGAATGGACAACAATTCCCACAGAAACACTCCAAAATCCTGGAAAAAAGTCCTACAACTTGTGTCTTAATTTGTATCTGACATTTGCATGAAATCCGAAATTGGTTACAAAATGTGTGCTCATTACACTCCCATTGGGTGTCTTGCAGGACAAGCATGCACACTTGCTTATCCGCGGCTATGTAGACGAGGTCATGAAGCAGCTCATGGAGCGTCTAGGCTTGGACATCCCAAAGTGGGAGGGGCCAACCGTGTGCGAGAGCTCCATCGCCGGACCCGTAGGCGCTGCCGACATTAAGCCTCAGCACGCTCTTACTGCGGATGTGAACGTCAAAGGTGAACTCATGAAGGAGGGGAGAAAGAGAACAGCAGAGTGTCCAGAAGACCGAGACACCATCAAAGAAGAAACTGTGTCTGTAAAGAGGGAGAGGGCAGATCCTCCAATAGGGATATGTGACAACAAATAGCCTCAGGTACTTTCCTCACCAAAACTGTCATGCCTCCAAAAAGAAAGTTTTACACAAGAGGGTCACCAGTTTGACCGGCGCTACAGAGGATGCTTCTTTTCGTTCCTTTTTTTTTGTCCACGACTTCTTTTTGGTTGAACCTTCTTTGTCGATTTCCACTCTTTGAGCAGCACCACTTAAACGAAGACTCCTCAGCTCGAAGCCTCACAAAACGACACTCAAGCAAGGCGAAAACAACTTTGAAATTTTTAGATATGTGGTCAGAGATCTGCCAGCATGTTTCTTGTGCCATGACGGTTTTAAAAATCTAGAACACATGGTTGTAAATAAACCTTTTAATAAGCTGCAGCGAGGTGTCAGTACGTTATTAAAATGTATATTTTTAACATTGCGTTCTAGTTTTTGGCCCTCTGGTAAAGAAACAGCTCAGCGTCTCCTTGTATGAATGACGTACTGTATGTGCACAGTAGGATCCTGTACTATTATGTTACTTCATGTTGTAAATAGACCATTGTTGTTGCTAAATGACATTTTTTAAAATCTCAGGGAGAATGTTTTTTTGTTTTTTTTATACACCTGTGTTTTGACAATAATTCCAAGCATAACCTTTGTAGCATAAGTTTGTTTTACAGCCTACTGTCTGTAAATCAGGGGGGTCCAAAGTGTGGCCCGTGACTGAGTTTTTTTTGTTTTGTTTTTTTTTTGGCTCTGCACCTTTTAAAAAAAAATACAATTAAACAAGAAAACTAACAAAAGCATTCGGATAAGGCCATAATGTTAATGTAAAAAATTGTAACGTTCACGGCAAAAAAGATTTATGAGCATAACGTCGTAATAGTATGAGGGGGAAAAAATAATTTTCACAATAATTTGCCCAACAATTTTGGCCATATTATTAACAAAACAAAATAAAATTGCAATTCTTGGAAAAAAAAAAAGGTTAGAATATTGTGGGAATAAAGTCACAGTGTTATGAAAAAAAACTCAAATTGAAAAACAGCAAAAATACAAATAAAAAACAAACAAGCAGTGGAGAAAAAGTACTAATACACTTTGTCATCTGGAACTGAATCTTGAAATATATATATATACTGTAACTTTTACATGCGTTGTTTTACAAAATGTCAAATATCAAAGTGGACCCATGTGTCATTTGATTCTACGGTATGTGGCCCGTGCTGGGAAAAGTTTGGACATCCGTGCTGTAAATTGTCAGGGAGAAGTGGCCTACTTTCAGTTGAAAGGCAACATTATAAAGGAAATTATTCATCTGGATTCTACATAATGATATGATTTATACTACCGTGGGACCTCATTAACATCTTAGGTCAGCGTTGACATGCTCTTTATGCACTGATATCACATGACAATTCTCTGCGCCGATGATGAGAATGAAAGCATGTAGAGCACGTCCTTACTTTTTGAAGCGTTAACATGATGGGACCACCGATGCTTGTGTGAGGCGATGCACTGCAGCTGTATCTCAAATGCTTAGTTCCGTTAAGCCAAGATAAATAGATAAATCACAATCACCTGTCTGCCATGTACAGAAAATGGGCCATTGCACGCAGTGTCTCTGAATGCATTAACCTTGCTGCTACTTTTATATTTATTTATATTTATTATATTATATTTTAATATATATTTATATTAAAAGTATTTATACTTTTATTCTCTCTAAGTGCTGCTTATCATCCGGTGAAGTAGACAAGAACATCCAGTGCTGCAGACAGACTAAACGTTACCTATTAGAAAGGTGTATACTAGAGCAGTGGTTCCCAAATATTTTACAGTCAAGTTCACCTTCAGACATTTGACCTGAAGCCATGTACCCACTACTGGTGCAGACTTAAAAACATAAACCATCCATCCATCCGTTTTATATACCCCTTATCCTCACTAGGGTCTCGAGGATATGCTGGAGCCCATCCCAGCCGACTTCGGGCTACAGGCGGGGAACACCCTAGACTGGTCGCCAGCCAATCGCAGAAGACATAAACCTTTTATGTTAATTAACTGGAAATATCGAACATACTGTAATTGTATGGTTAATTAATTTTATAGTAATCCCACGTCAAAAGTGTGTATTTTACATGGTCACATTTTGATAAAGTTTCACATGAACACTCAAATCTTTTATTCCAGTCTTATGTTGGCATCCTTCCTTTTCAGTGGGTTGAATTTGAGCTTCACTTTTTGTGTCCACTCACGATGGCTATGGCTTAAGGCTGCATATTAATTTATAATGATAGTAATAATAATGGATTAGATTTTATATAGCGCAAAGTACCCAAACCGCTTCACAGTGAAGTGAACCCATTATTCATTCACTTCTCAGTCACACACTGGTGGTGGTAAACTACATCTGTAGCTGCGGCTTCCCTGGGGTAGACTGATTGAAATTTGGCTTACAATTCACGCCTACGGCCTCTCCAACCACCTCCAAATATCCATTCACATTCACACACCAATGTGGACAGCACTGGAGGCAAGGTGGGTAAAGTGTCTTGCCCAAGGATACAACAACAGTGACAGGATGGAGGGTGCGAGGATCGAACCGCCAACCTTTCTGGACGACCTGCTCTACCTTCTGAGCCACTGCTGCCCCAATTTAACACCAATGGGAAAGTCTAACGATCATGATAAAGCAGTATGCGAAGTACAAAAATAACGATAAAGCCTAATTTTCGGGGGGAATCCCCACTCAACTTTTCTCTGGGTACTCCGGTTTCCTTCCATATTCCAAAAAAAAAGCCCTAAACTTTGGTGGTGAAATGGGTTTTCATCCATCCATCCATCTTTTTACGCTTATCCGGAGTCGGGTCGCGAGTGCAGCAGTCTAAGCAGAGAAGCCCATACTTCCTTCTCCCCGGCTATTTTTTTCCGATTCTCCCAAGGCATTCCCAGGCCAGTTGAGAAACATATTCTCTCCAAAGTGTCCTGAGTTTCCCCTGACGTGCCCAGGCATCCTGAACAGATGTCTTAGCCACCTCAACTGACTCCTCTCAATGTGGAGGAGCAGCGGCTCTACTCCAAAGAAGGACGAGAGGAAATGGGTTTTCAGTGCTGTGAAAATGTGTCATTGGTAAAGTTCATCAACACCATTAGCCATTATGCTTTCAGCTACATGCTATTTACCGTCACATACGCTTAATGAAATTAGTCTGTGCATGTAATTATTGTTGTTTTGCACATACACTCCTGATCAAAAGTTTAAAGACTAGTTGAAAAATTGCAAGAATTTACGATTTGCACTGTTGGACGTTAAGAAAGTTCTAAGTAGAGCTTCAAAACGCAAAAGGAAGAAATGGGAGTGAGATTTAAAAAAAAAAAAATTTAGTAAGCAGTATTTTGCAAACAACGATTAAAGTGAAATACGATTTTCATCAAGTTTAAGACCACAGCCTTTAAAAGCCAAAATCTTGGCAAAAAATGAGGATTCAATGTCATTTCTTGATGTCAAAGCTGCCTGAGCTGCATAAGCAAGGCCTCCCGCAACTCTGAGGTTGGACGCAGTAAAATTCTTAAAAGATCTCAAGCGTTATAGAATAAAAAAGTCAAGTGTTAGACCCAAAAAAATGTCACCGGCCCTGAGCCCAGGAATCCTATTGGCTGTCCGTCAAGACACAGGACAATCCGCGGCCCAAATTAAGGTTGGTATTGGGGCCGAGTGCAGTGCAACATCCATCAAACGGCATCTGCGAGAGAAGGGCTTTAACAACAAAAACATTTTCAAAAGGCCTCGTCTCTTTCAACGCCACAAAATTGTCTGTTTGGAATTTGCAGAGGAGCACCAAACATGGGACACTGAAATGTGGAAAAAAAATGCAACCTTGAGGGTCCTGATGGCTTCCAACGTTACTGGTATGACAAGGAGATCCCACCTGAAATGTTTTCCACACGGCACAGTAGAGGAGGCGCCATCATGATCTGAGGTGCTTTTTCCTTTAATGGAACAATGGAGCTTCAGGTTGTGCAGGGGTGTCAAACGGTGTTTGATTATGTGGAGATGTTGCAGGGGGCATCCCACATGACTGAAGGACATTTCAATAGGACAACGCTGCAGTTGACAGTGTCCACCTGACAAAGGACTTCTTTCAGTGGAATAACGTCACTCTTTTGGACTATCCAGCGTGTTCTGGGTTTTTTATAGCTATCATCTTGAACTTTTGATGAGCTGCTCAACAGCCTATTTCAGTTTAATGGTTGTTTTCAATAAATTGCTTACTCAAAGTGTTTCTTTGACTCACTCCCATTTCTTCTTTATGCATTTTGAAGCTCTATTTAGAAGCTCCTTAAGATCCAACAGTACAAAATGTGAATTCCTGCAATTTTTCAACGGGTCTCAAAATTTTTTTATCAGGAGTGTATTGTACTGAGCGACGAGACTAGTTTTCTTATGTCACAATAAGTTGAAATAGGTCAGTGTTTGTTTTGGGGTTGTTTCCCTCTTTGCCAGTAACTGCTACACTTATGTGGTGGCAAAACACTTGTTGAAGTAAGTTTAGTTTAGATCAGGGGTGGGCAAACTGCGGCCCGGGGCCACATCAGGCCCGCCAAAAGTCGTAATCCGGCCCACCGGGCATTTCCACATTCTTTTTTTTTTTTTAAACCTTTACCATCGAAACTCTAGCTGGCAACATGACTTTCAGTGCTATTGTGACACACTTGAGTGACCAAAATAGTCAGATACAATCTGTAACTTGTACAAAAAAGCGATCCAAACAACACAACACGCACAACACACAAAGTAACCTACCTTCTGCACCATGTGGGCATACAAATAAATATCTACACATAATACCCATGCCTATAAAACACCCATATATTCCAGCTGCAAGGCATGCTGGGTAGCTTGTGGTACTCTCTTCCAACATTTTGCCGTGTTTGTCGCATTTTTGCTTGATTGCAAAATATGTCGCAGAGAAAATACTCGTTTGACAGTTAAATCCACACATTGCATGTGCTTCTAGTACAGGTCTAGTAGATTGGATGTGTCCATGTTCATTATTTCCTATAGGAACATTGTATATTCATGTATGTGAGATACTTCAAGAATTAGAGGTAGCCACGTAATGCAGTGTAAGTGTCAGGGCCAAATAAACCACTTTGTGGCTCAAAATGAATGGAACGATGTTTTTTTTTCTCCTCATCATCAAGTGTGATTGACAGTCTGTGCCTCCATGGATGCTCATCACTTTCAACAAGCTCCTCCTGGGAAATTTTCAGGTCAGCTGACCTGTCCATGTCCTATAACTTGACATGTAAAGGATGAGATGTATTTCCTCTGGTGGTTCTCTGCACAAAGTAGTTCCCTGAAGATGAAAATGAATAATAATGTGGAGAATTGAAACATGTGCTGGCAAGAGCTCTGACATTGAAATTGCAACTGTGCAGATTATGAAGTATCTTTACAGGGAGGTGAGGCACATTGTTTTTTTTTTTAATTCATTAATTCATCTATTTTTTTATAATGCTTATACTGTTCAGTGTCATAGAGAAGCCGGAGCCTACCCCATGTGATTGTGAGCAAAAGGCACACTACACCCTGTACGGTTTACACGTAGAGACGTCATCTGCAGTCTCTGAGCAGCAATCAATCCCATGCTGGCTGCATGTCATCAGTGACCCTCGTCATGTTCTCCTGTGCTGAATGATCGTGTTTCTGTTTTTCAGGATAATTGCCTCCATGGTGCATGCAATCATGATGCGGGGGTCTGAGGTGTGATACGTGTATTTGTGATATTTACATCGCAAGCTCTATATGTACAAGCAGAAAATGATTCATATTCTGACTTGAAAGGGCAGAAAACATCATAGCCTTGAGCACGGCTCGACTCATTTTGCTCCTCTTTCATCATTTACTGGCTGCTGATGTGACAGATCGCTTTTCATCACGACACGCTTTTGTCCCGTGTTTTTATTTCATGTCACGGTACATATGTTTTTACAGAACAAAATTACAGTGCTGCACACTCGCAGGGACATGGGCATGGCGCATACCAGTATGCTGGCGTTACAGTAAATGATGGTGCATTAGAGGAGTGTGAGGTCAAATAGTAGGTCACACAATAAAAGCACAATGGGAGGCAATTTTCATCGTGGTTACTTGCGTGGGCGCTAGAGAGGAAAAGTCTCAATTAAAAGCAAATCACGTTTTACTGCATTGATTGGTTGAAGCGGTAAAAGTGATTGCACTGTTTGATTAGGCCTATTTTTTTTTTTTATCTGGAGGCTGGGGAAAAAATGACAGAAAAACATATAGTTGAAACTCAAATGTCAACCAAGTTCAACCAAGCTTTTTTTCTGGAAAAATATGCATCACAAGTCGAACAAAACCTGGTATTAAAACCATCATCATGCATCAGGCAGAACGGGATTCATTGCCACACGGCATGGTTGTCACGCTCATATTCGCCACCACAAGACACTGTTTCTTAAATCCATCCATCCATCTTCGATGCCGCTTTTCCTCACTAGGGTCACAGGTAAGCTGGAGCCTATCCCAGCTGACTTTGGGCGAGAGGCGGGGTACACCCCGGACTGGTCACCAGCCAATCGCAGGGCACATATTGTATTGTATTGTATTGTATGTACTTTATTGATCCCACAGCGGGGAAATTTACTTGTTACAGCAGCAAGCAAGCAAGACAAGTAAAGAGAACAGTAAAGTAAAGCATCGTGACTACAACATGGTTCAGGTGGTGCAGGTGTTGTAGAGCCTGACAGCGGTCGGTATGAAGGACCTGCGGAACCTCTCCTTCTTACACCGTGGGTGTAACAGTCTGCTGCTGAAGGAGCTGCTAAGGGAACCCACAGTGATATAGATACAGATATAGACTGATATAGACAAATAACCACACTCACATTCATAACTATGGACAATTTAGAGTCGCCAATTCAACATACATGCATATTTTTGGAATCTGGGAGGAAATCGGTGTACCCGTACAAAACCCACGCACGCACTCCAAACGGAGGTTCAAACTTCTCAAATTGTGGTATGAAAATCTGTGGAATTGAGATCAGAGCCAACCTACAAAATCTTCTCTGAAGCTGAACTTGAGATGAGAGGACTTTTTGTGTTTTTCATGTCAAATTGTAAATAGTCAGCTCCTCGGTATTTGTCTTTGAGGGGTTTTAAACTTAAACAGAAAAAGTGTGAAGGGAAAGCTTTTGTTTAACTTTAGATTGTTATTAGCTAGCTGGTTCGACACTGTTGTTAGCTTTGTTGTTAGCAAGGTTAGTGTCTTTCTTTGTAGTTAATTACAAACACATATTTCAACAACTTCAGCTTCAATTTAATATCGGAATGGTTGCTGAAAGATGTTTTCTATGATGAGAAATTCACACGAAAGTAAGAAGTGCGACAACCAACCCCGTTCTCGCCTACGTCTCGCAACAAGGATAAAAAAGGGTTTTGCTTTTCTCACTTTTTAACATTCATGAGTTAATTTGCCACTTTAAAGTATTGTACCAACAGGTACCAGGAGCAACTTATGATGCCACAGAAAGATACCAGTGAAAAAAAGAATGATGATAACCATAGAAACTGACATGGAACTTTTAAATATCGACTACAGTCATCCCTGGTTTAACTTCAGACCCGATCGCGATAAGTGAATTTCATGAAGTAGGATTAAATATTAATAAATGGAATATTTTTTGCAGTTAGACCATGGAAAACCTTTTCATGACTTTCTAAAAACAGTTTTTACCATTATTTTAGTCCTGTAGAGATGATATAACACCCGTACAGTCACCTTTACACTCCTATTATTCTTTGTTTACATCACAATCTACGGGATCACTGCAGGGACACATGAGACGGCAGCAGCTTTAAGCATCAGCATGCTTAACTAGTTAGTTAACTAGTTAGTCTCAAATTTATTTATTCTGAACTGAAGAAAGGGTTTCAAACAGAGTGGGGAAGAACGACAAAGTAAGAAGCCAAAAACGTACTACAGTACTTGCACACGGAATGAGAAGAGAACTCTTCAATGTAACATTGCTGACGTCCAGTGACCAGAATACTATGACTGACGTGTCATTCAATATTTGTTAAACAATAATAGTCAACCACGAAACAGCAATCATTAATTCATTCATTCATTTTTGAAAAACTGCGATGGTGAGGGAGCGATGTTCGAACCACAAAGTGACGAGTGCCGATTGTACATCCACAAATTCATTTAACTGAGCAGATGTGAACGTAAAAGCTCCAAGCTAGCATGAACGTGACCATAAAAATGAGCAGTTTTACTTTGTTTTAGTTGTATTACACAGTGATTTATCTCTCTTTATACTTTTGACATATTATTATAAAATATTTGATTGTGGTAATAGTTTTTTAGTTCACTCACAAAAACAATAGTTTGATTTTAACTTGAAAGTCATCTGGTGTCATTGAACAGATGTGTTCAACTTTGGAGGTTCCACTGTATGTTATTTATCATAGAATATGTCCACCTTGAGAGATGTGTGAGATGTATTGTGGCGCCTTCCCTAAATCACACGTTGTCTTTGTGTATCATCACCAAACTGGGGGGTGCTTCCTCCACTCTCTTCCCCCTCACAGCATGTGTGAAAATGTTCCGGATGGAGAGAGACACTCGCAGAAGAAGCTGCTTGAGTCCAGTGCGGTACTCCCGGCGGATGAGGCAGTAGAGGACTGGGTTGAGGCAACTGTTTGCCTGGGCCAGGCACACGGTCAGGGGGAAGGCATAGGCCTGAGCGTTGTAGAAGGCTTTGCTGAAGGGCACCAGATCAAACTTGATCAATATCCCCCACAGGGTCAGAGCCTGGTTGGGCAGCCAGCAGATGAAGAAGGACAGAACTACGATGGTGACAGACCGGGTGACTTTGGAGCGGCGGCGGTGGCGGCCTTGCTCGCCTTCGGACCTCTGTGCGGCAGCCCCGCCGATCACGCTGCACACAACACGCCTGTTCAGGATGAACCTCAGGAGAAGGAGGTAGCACACGCTGATGATGATCAAAGGAACAACAAATCCCAGAAGCACTTTCTGCATTTGGTAGAGTCCGAGGAGAACTTGAGGATCCCAGTGACCGGAATCTAATTCGGAGAACCTCACCAGGCAGAGCTCATCATCAGCAGACACCTGGGAACACAACAATGATTGGTCACCTACTGTAAGTCACATCTGTTTTCATATAAAGTCTACTTTAATCCAGCTTGGTTAGGTGTGCTGGGCTTTTTTGCGTTTCCATTGTCAAAAATGTAAAAGGTAAGAATCCATTAATACAATAATCAATTAAGCAATGTGTGAAATTGAACACTTAAGCGCATCTTGAAGACACAAAATTGAGAGCACCACTTGGCTGCAACCAGCAGAGGCGCTGTTGATGCAGTTTCAACTACAAGACGGACATGACGTCCGTAGGGCCACCACTAACGATTTGTTTAGTCGGTAGCTGATACTGAAGCTTGTTGTTTTGATTAATGGAGTAACCGGTTAGGCCTTATTTCAGGGGTGCTCACACTTTTTCAGCCTGTGAGCTACTTTTAAAATTGAAATAGAAAATACATATATTTACTATATTTATAAATATGAGTATTTATATGCTTTGTACATGTATATCACGGGTGCATACTCTTTTCCAGCATGCAAGTTCCAAGTCGACATGATCTATCTCTTACCATAATGCATACAACATACATATACAGTCAAACCTGTCTTAGCAGCCACCTTTATAGAACAGCCACCTGCCTATAGCAGCCACTGAAAAATCCCCCCCAGCAAATTTACATGTTATAGACCCTGTGTATAGCAGTCACCTGTCCAACGCAGCCAGCGGCCACCCATTTTGTCTCCCTTGGTCAATATCTGACCGCATATAGCGGCCAAATTACCGACTCAAGTAGAAGCTTCATGCACGAAAAAAGTTTCGTTTTTCAATCAATGAAGCCGTCGTGTGTAGACTTTAATTACTGAGTCCTAGCTCAGTCACAATCATTCATAAGATCCACACAAACTGTCAGTTGTTCCACATAAAAAAAGCCGTCTTCTTTTGAGCTTGCTATTTCCTGGTCAAACATGTAACTTTAAGAGCATTTGCACCAAAACATTACCGCAAATTAGGCTGGGAACAGGACGTGCTCCCAGCGACGCTACAATAAAAAAAAAAAAAAACATATGCGAGCATGCATGCGGCAGCGGGGGCAAAACTGAGTTCGGTTGTACTTAATTGAAGTATTTTAGAATGTACTCACGTTATTTTTCATCAATCCTCATCCACAAATCCATCAAAGTCCTCATCTTCTGTATTCGACACAAAAAAAGCCGTCTTCTTTTCCGTTCGCTACTAGTCTGTTAACTTGTCAGTGTTATTCAGCTCTGAAGCAAAGAAGGAAACTTCTCCTGTTGCTTCTGCCAACTTTATTTATTGAACGCGGCCACCAGACAGCAGCTCAGAACACACACACATCTCTCAGCATCGTCTCTCCTTCCTGCTTGCCCACAAGGCAACCGTTAAACAAGCCCCACTACATAGCTGTCCAGCCAATGCCTGTAACAAGTGACACCGTTTATTTCCTGGTGTGACACAATGTGCACAATGTGTGTCAATACTGTAATGCCGCTTGTTGTGGGGAAGGAGAGACTCACGTCGCCGATGCACTTTAATCGCTTTATTAACAGCGGAGAACGCTGCAGGACTTTACATCCACGCCAACATAAACACACTTCCCAACTCTCTCGAAACTCACAGCTGAGCCTGAGCCGAGCTCTCCTGCTCGGGACGCCCACCGTCACTTCCCGTCACTCCCTGATGAACTAAAGCTGTAATGACACTGCCGTATAAAAAATAAAATATTAAAAACAAGCGTAAGACATTACTAGCACAGCTTTGTTCTGTGGGTCGTGGATATATTCTATCAGTTATTATTAAGCCTCTAGCTTCCTTTTAGTAAGTAAAAACCTTGGCTATGATTGCACTACATTGTCATGTAGACCTACAAAGTACACTTGGAAGAACAAGAGGTGAATAAATGTATTGCAACTGATGTGAAACTGATGAGGGGTAGGATTAAATAAGCTTTGCTTCTTTCTACTCCTTTTTGGACATGCAAAATTGTGAATTGTACTATGTGATGTGCTACTGTTTGACTCATGCATGTTCAGGATGGATTAAAACCATGAACCATGATAATAACAAGCCTCGTAGTACTGTACAACTTTTATCTGCAGTCCGCAGTGCCCTCTACTGGTCAACATTATTTTTTTTTCCCCCTTTTTTAAATTTTTTTTTCCCTCTACTGGTCAACATTCAAACTGGACACCAACCTGTCTATAGAGGCCGCCTGTCTATAGCGGCCACTTTTGCAGACTCCCTCTAGTGGCCGTTATAGACCAGTTTGACTGTATATAAAATCTAAATGGTAAACTTTGAAACTACTATACTAAATACTAATGATTACTATTTCATATTCACAGTTTTTAGGGCCGCATGGTGGCCTAGTGGTTAGCATGTTGGCCACACAGTCAGGACATCGGGAAGATCTGGTTTCGAATCTCCGTTGGGCATCTGTGTGTGGAGTTTGCATGTTCTCCCGGTTTTCTCCGGGTACTCCGGTTTCCTCCCAGATTCCAAAAACATGCATGTTAGGTTCTAAATTGTCCATTGTTTGTCTATATGTGCCCTGCGATTGATTGGCAACCAGTCCAGGGTGTACACCGCCTCTCGCCTGAAGTCAGCTGGGATAGGCTCCAGCATACCCACGACCCTTGTGACCATAAGCGGCATAGAAGATGGATGAATGGATTCACAGTTTCAAAGTTTACAGGTAATCAAAGTAGTTGATGTCATTCAGTAAGTCACAATTCAATTTAGTATGGCAATAAAGATAATTACACATAATTCCTCAATAGTCGTGCACATAACCCGGAGTACCGGTAATACAGTATGTCAGTCAAAATAGCTACGCAGTGTTCATTAGACACACAGTTCTTGCATTAGCATTTGCTATCACAAATATACAACAAAATAAACTGATTATTATCTTATGCAAAAGACAATGCAGCCGAAGTCAAGGCAACATTGAGAAGGTTTCAGCACTTTGGGCACATATTCCAATTAATAATTCAATCATACTTTAAGAAAAAGAAGTGCAGAAAACACACGTTTCTATAGTGGACTTCAGGACGCGGAGCAAAGCCATCAAACAATTCAAGTTTTTTTCTACATTTCTAGCCGCTACAAGTGAACGGATAACTTTTGGTATAGATATAGGCATCTGACCGCTGAGTTAGTCTATCCGTAATCGGAATAATAAAGATCAATGTTGCATCTCCGTGTGTAGCTTGCGACATCTGTTCACCACTTCATCTTTGCCAATAGCGAATCAGGAGGAGAGTTTAATGTCAGCTGACTGACTGTTATAAGACATCTACAAAGTGATGTTTGCACGATCGACCCAAACTACCTTTGCGATCGACCGGTAGCTTGCGATCGACGTAATGGGCACCCTGCCCTAGATGGACCAAAGCAATATAAACCAAACACAAACAGTTAGTGGTCAAAGCTGATGTGTGTGAATATCTTATTTTGCCTAAAACATAAAGATAACAGGGCTGCTTTCATGGATGATTAAGGACACTAAAAAATATTCACATTTGAGAGGCTGGAATTAAATTTATATATATCAAAACACAATTAATCAAACACCAAAATAGTTATCAATTAATTGGCTAATCGATTCATCCATTGGTTGTTGCAGCTATGGAAGTAGAGCTACACCCACCATATAGCAACTCCTCCGGGTAGCATTATTCTGCTCAATACAATGCATGGAAACAGGAGTTCAGAATATTTAGAGAGTTTTTGTCCCATATTGTTTTTTCCCCATAACTGGTCAACAAAATGTAGTTAAATGTCCCTCGAAGACTACCAAAATAATGGATCTGTGCTGTACCAATTTTTTTTAGAGGGTACCAACTGCAGCGGTACAGTACCGAAAGGGTGGAGCTAAACACCCTGCAGTCTTTTGATTGGTCGCTCAAGAGAAGATGACAAGAACGCAAACCATGCCATTAAAAAACACTTTCATTTCTTCTATATGAAAAATGTCGTAACTGTACAATGTACGGATTCTATGCAGTGGAAACATATTAATCGTTCCAAAACTGTACCATGTGGTAGAAATAGTCGTGATATTAATTGCTGTGATTGAGAAGTGATCAATTCAGGTTTTATTCAGCTTTTTGTCCAAAGTCAGCTGTATATACTCCAGCTTCCCAGTGTCAAAACCCGACTGGATTAGAGATACAGAACATGGATAGATAGATGGATGGATGGAAGGATGGATGCTTTTGAGGTCAACAAACCTGAACTGTGGTAGAGTAGATGGAATGTGGCAGTGTGGCCGCCAGTGACACTACCCAAATAGCCATACTGGCCCACTTGGCTCGAGCAGCAGCCATCCTTGGACTGGCTATCTTCAGAGAGGTGACCAGCGAGTGGTAGCGGGTCACGCTCATGGCGGTGAGAAAGAAGACGCTGGCATACATGTTCATGGTGGTGACCGAGCTCACAATCTTGCACATGACTCTGCCAAAGGGCCAGCGGAAGTCCAGCACCGTGTCCACGGCCCAGAAAGGCAAGGTGAGGACGAACTGGAGATCGGTGAGTGCCAGGCTCATCACGAAACAGTCAATGGAGGAGTGGTGGTGACCGCGACGGCGGAAATGAAGCAGAAAGAGTGCCAGGAGGTTGCCCACAAGCCCGAGGACACACACCACCAGGTAGACAAGAGCGATGAGGACTCGCACCTGGAATGCCACACAAACACATTTATATTCACCATCTGATACAGGATACAACACAACATGAACCTACGTACCTCCACTGGGGAGGCTTTGGAGTGTTTACATGGGTAAACTATTCCATATATCTGTCAAGTCACATTTGATTTGAACTCAATTTGTGATACATATGCAGGATCAACAAGTTTCATGTAAAGCTTCACCCAGTTTTGATCCAGATTATACATTTTGTAGTAATCCAAATGTGACTTCAATCCAGATCTCATCCAGATTTCACATTTGGTGACAAAATAAATATTGGCAATGCTATAAGATGTTTTGCCTAAAGCCCTGTAAAATCCTATCCCGTCTACATAAAATGTATATAGTGTATACCTACAAGGTCAGAAACCAAGATTCATCCGGATTTGATCCTGATTTCACATTAAACCATTTTAAGTTTAAGATGTTAACAAAATCTCACTGTAGACAGTGTTGTTTTCGTCAACAATGATGATAACAAAATTAGTTCGATGACGAAGCTTTTTTTCATGACAAAAACGAGACGGTGACAAGCTAAACATGGCTCTTTGATGACTAAAACATGACAAGTCGCGTGTGAGTTTTCCTTGACAAGACAAAACTTGGACAAAAATCATCTCTTTGTGTGTTTATGTTCTGTCAGCACGTTGAGATGTGTTAAATAGGTGGGGTTTATGTGCTTTGGCGACTCTAAATTGTCCATAGGTATGAATGTGAGTGTGAATGGTTGTTTGTCTATATGTGCCCTGCGATTGGCTGGTGACCAGTCCACGATGTACCCCGGCTGTTGCCTGAAGTCAGCTGGGATAGGCTCCAGCATGCCCCCACGACCCTAAAGAGGAGAAGCGGTATAGAAAATGGATGGATGGTTTATGTGCTTTCTTATCATGTGTAGAGTCTGCTAGCTTTGGGCCATAAGTCACAAGGGTATGTCAGTGATGTCATGCAGCCCCTATGGTGCGCTTAAAATAAAGTTGGAACACACACGCAAAAGAAACTCAACAGTACCGATACATTATAATTTTGGCCATCGCTCAGAAAGAGCTTGTTTGATAGTTAAAGCAATTGTATTTTTTAACATGCAAGTATTTTGTCAAAGTTTTGTGCAGAATAAATACACATGTGTAATATATATAATATATACACACACGCATGTGTATATTATGTATTTTAAGATATGCTATACCTTCATTTGATTTTGTATTCACCCGTAGACCTTTACAGGAGGTGTACTTTGTATACAGTGAGAGAATAATTGTATCCCCTCTTTGTTTGTTTTTTTCCTCATCCAATTTCCAATATTAAGACATAAATTATTTTTTTAGTTGGTAACCATCACCATAACCACAAATTATCTTTGTCTATATGTGCCCTGCGATTGACTGGCAACCAGTCCAGGGTGTAACCCGCCTCTCGCCCGAAGTCAGCTGGGATAGGCTCCAGCATACCCCCGCGACCCTAGTGAGGATAAGCGGCATAGAAAATGAATGGATGGATGGATGAACTGGCTATAAAACTAGCCTAGAATGTTTGTAGTTTTCGTCGCCTAAAACGGGACTAAAACGATCAGCTATAGAACTGACTGTGTGCGACTAAAACAAGGAGCATTTTCTTCCAAAAGACTAAAAATAAAATGGCTGCCAAAACAGCACTGACTGGACATTTTTTAGACAATTATATCTCAACTGACAAAATTTGCCATGTCAAAGTTTTATCCAGATATAATCCAGATTGAGGATTAGGCAGTACAGTATTTTAAATTGAACATGGGAAATCTCATGAAGACAGATATAGGTATATTTACATAAAAAACTGAATTGGATTTATGACATGAAACCCAAATATCAATCTTGGAGGCAAACTTACCGCCATGTTGGCGCTGTCTCCATGCTGGTCCATAGAGGACTCCTTGGAGAGGATGTGGAGCCAGCAGTTGAGGGACAGGTTCAAGGCGGCCAGGTTGGACGCTGCGTTCGGGTTGACCAACTTGGACAGTTCGCGGTCGTCCTCCTCTCCCCCACACACGCTCAGCGCACCCATGGGCGCTAAAGAGCTGCTGTTGCTTTGCATGGAGACACTTTTACCACAAGTTGACACCCATCTTGTCATTAACTTCGAGAGTGCGCAGCGTGCACAAAGAGCTCCATTACCCCTTTCTTGTACCACTTAAGCCTTGGAAGTAATTTGTAATGAGTGATCTTGAGATAAATGAATGCAATTTGTATTTTAACTAGGCTAACTAGAAGAATCCATTCACAAGTGTGCCATGCAGCCCTCTCCTCTGTCTCCTCTGATGCTGACTGCGTCCTGAGGCTTTTATACTCACTCGTATTCCGCTCTTCTCCATTTGGTGGCGCAATGCTCAGAGAGACTGCAGCGAGTCCGTTTGGATTCTGTAGTTACAAAAACAGATGCAATTTATGTTCTAGTTATGAAAACGTTAACATCTGGTATTTAAGTGTTAAATTAAGTATTTTTCTCTTCCTGTGATGAAATAATCAGCTTATTATATATGCTCATTATGCACAATCTATCGGGCAAACATTGGCAAACAGGTGTACAGTATCTTAAGGCTGCATGATTTTTTTTCTTTTTAAGTGTATTACGTTTTTTTTCACATATTGTGTTTGTAAGCTCAGTTTAGATTGATACTGTCATATAGCGGTAGTAATTTAGCAATGCGGTTGTAGTTTTATCTTACTGTGAGAGTTGATTCAGTATCACAAATATTAGAAAAATATCAATTCATATCAATTCTTTTTCCATTCAGCAATAAATTATGCTACCAAGTTTTTGTGAGCCATAATGTAATATCTCTAATGTTACATCCAAATGTCACCTTTTACAATATGTTCATGCATGTGATGGGGAAGTAAGATTTTCCAGGCTGATGTGTATAGAAAAGGATTCTTTGGACTCCAAGGGGTTTGGTAACGTGTACGTGAAGGGATCAGAGGAATGGTGCATTTCAAATAGTCAAAGGTAGAAAGAGCAAGCTGTGGGTGTTGATTTGCATTTCTTACACGCCACGGTTGGTTTGTTATTATTAATACAATCAATACACCTGCTGTGTCCAGTTGTGCTAGATGGAAAGAAGGAAGATGGCAACAGGATGGCATTTAGCACTCTTGTTTTCGCTGTTTGTGCTGGTCAAATATGCTCCTCTATTAGCTTTTGTGTGTCATTTAACACTAGCACTAATAATATGCTCCAGCACCAAGGACGTTCAGTAACATACAGTGGTACATTGGTTTTTATTACTAATTTGTTCCAAAAGGTCAGACAAAAACAGAAATACACCAAAACTGAGGCAATTTTTCCCAAAGAAAATCATGTAAATTCAATTCATCCCTTCCAGACACCCATATATGGTGTGAAAAAGTGTTTGCCCCCTTCCTGTTTAATTTTTTTGCATGTTTGTCACACACACTTAAATGTTTCAGATCATCAAAGAAATTTAAATATTAGTCAATGACAACACAACTTAATACAAAATGCAATTTTTATATATATTTTTTATTATCAAGGTAGAAAAATCCAAACCTACATGGTCCTGTGTGAAAAAGTGATTGCCCCTTAAACCTAATAACTGGTTGGGCCACCCTTAGCAGCAACAACTGCAATTAAGTGTTTGCAATAACCCACCAAACCATCTATAATATGGTTCAAGTCATTAGATTCATATATAAATACATTTCTTTGGAAATACAAACTGGCACGAATAAGTATCAGAACGTTACAAAAATCTAAAGAATATGGGGGCTTAGAACTCTTCCTTGCACACAGGCTACAGTATACAATAGGTCCCCAACTTACGAACATCCGACTTGCGAACATTCGGAGATACGAACGCAAGCTGACTGGTGTATATTTTCATGTATTTTGCCTTGTAGTAACTCCATATTTATACTGCTACATGCTTGACCAGTAAAGGCACTGTGACACTACTAATGGGACCAACAGGTAGAGGAAGGCGCTGGGGAGAGAGTGTAAGGGAGAATTGGAAAGCTAAATTGTAGCTGTACGATGCCACCCGGACAGAGCGTGTGATTAAAAGTTTATGAAGAGTTAATAGGCCTGCTTAATTCTACACCACCACAGAACACTACCTCTTTTAGAAGAGTCTAACGACGACGACCATTTCTCCTTTTTTTTCTCAATATCTCCTCCTTCACCACTACCAACTACGTATGCTCAACCACTCCTCTTCAAAGGTAAATAACATTTATCATTATGTATTATTATGTCATTTTTATTATTGTTTTTTTAATTAATTATCCTCGTTTAATATTACTACTGCATCCAAACTCATATTTACATACATACGCATATACTGTATATGTATACACGTACATGTAGTACCTATATCATTGGTAATATTACCTTTTGTTGGACTTACGAACAAATTGACTTGCGAACGGTCGTCTGGAACCAATCGTGTTCGTTAGTTGGGGACCTAGTGTATCTTCAAATGGATCAAACCTAACCCAGTGGATTATTTTTGGCTAGACATAGAACAATCACTTAGCCAAGAAATTCCAATTTTTAACTTGCCCTTCATTAGCCAAATCCTCCGGAAAAATAATTGTTTTAAAAGTATAAATATAAGCACCACTCTGATAGCTTGGTGGAAATTTCTAAAAATGACTAGATCCTTGCTCACACCTTGCCAGTACACTCCCATCTTAATCCTGACATCTTCCTTATAAAGAAACCATTATACTTTCCGACATGGCACGAAAAACGAATAAATTGTATGAAAAATATAAAAGGAAACAACTTTATCTCATATAATGACCTTGTTACACAGTATGGAATAAACCATAACAAATTTCTTGAATACATACAAATTAAATCTATAATTAGAACTAGTTTCGGTAATATATCATGAGAAAGCAATTCCACCATTGACCGATTTTAAAAAATATCTGCCCCTAAAACATGATCTAAATTACATATTCTATTTTCAAAAAATGACAACACAGTCGGCGTTCTCCAAATGGAAATCAGATTTATCTACAAGCTGCGACCCTGAATTCTGGAAGCAAACATGTCTCAATGCTTCCCTGTTAATCAAAAATCCCAACCTACAGTTGGTTCATTATAAATCCTTCATAGAGTAGATTACACAGGACATAGAATGTTTAGAATGGGCTAAACTGACTCTAACATCTGTGCACACTACATAGAGTAGATGACTACTTTCACTCCATATTGGCCTGTGCTCCCATTAATCATTTCTGGCACGGAGTGTGTGAGGACCTATCTTTGGCACTTGGGATCTTCATTCCTACTTCCCCTTTACTATGCTTGTTGGGCCATCTCTCCACAATCAATGTAGAAACAAACCAAACACAACTTCTCATCACTGTATTAAGCATCGGCAAGAGGGGTTGGCCTCTCCCCTCGGTGGGGGCACGGGTGCTTGTGCCCAGCTGTCTCTGCAGAGCTGTCTCCCCTGGGTAGGAGGGTGGGTTTATTTTTTTAATTTACTTAGGCGTCGTCTGTTGCTCTGGGGACCATGTCGGCCCAGAGGGCCCTGTTCTTCTTGGAGCCTGCGTGGTGGAATACCCGGGGTGCACGTGGGTGGGGGGTCTATGATGTGCCCCTTGTTTTTCCTCTACTGCTGCACCAGTTCACATACATATAGGACTTTGGGGGGTGGTCCACGGTCGGGCGTGGCGGGGGAGTGGAGTTGCCTTACGGCGGCTCCTTTGCCCCTGACATGCCTCTGACTCTGTCGCCCCTCAATTTTATTCACACTATGGGCAGGTGAGGGGCCCACCTGAATGTCAGATGTCCCCCAATTTTAATTGCATCGTTAGCTGCCATCCACATACACCCCTATCATATACATGCACACACATACACCCCTCAGGGACACAGAGACCAGCCTTCAGAGCTGTGGTCTTTTATTTATATTTTTAATTGCATGATAGACGCAATCCCATCTTATCACATACACAGGTGGAGTAGGGTCCTTTTTGTTTCTGTTTTTTTGCTATTTTTGTCACAATTGTTGTTGTTGCTGTTGTCCTTGTCTCTCTCTTTTTTGTCCACCTCTTATCCTCACACACCCCCCCTCTGTTTTCTTTTCTCTTCTTCTCTATCGCCTCCTGCTCCGGTTAGGCCGCTCCAAATTTGCATAACAACAAAACATCAAAGTCAAATAAATTCTGTATAGCAGGGGAAGTGTATCTCACACTTTTCCCTGACAGAGCAAATCTGTTGAGCACGTGAGGGCATTTAGATCAACAATACTATCTGCCTTAATGGCTGGACAGGACAAAAAAAGGGTTTGCAATCACTTGCAATGAGTCACTCTGTGGAGGAATTTTGGTCCATTCATCTTTGCAGAATTGTTGTCAAGCTGAGCTGCATGCAGACAGGACAGTTGACTTTGCTGATGTTGTTTTGGCGTGGTTCGGCCGAGAGTAGCCCTTTTTTGTTTTTGCAATAAAGAGACTGTTGATCGACCACCTCCTCCTCCTTACAACATTCGGGTAGATGTTACATAACGATCTTTATCCTTAATGATGGTTGCAACAGTCAAGCGATTGACACAGGTGCGGCCGATTTTGAGCACAATGTGTATTGTTTCACGGTGCACTGCACTTTAACTAGTTCTGGAACAAGTCTCGTGTTTACGGACCAAAATTACATTTTTTATTAATTTATGGGGGTGCGTATGTAACCATGGAACGCTGTGAACAGAGGACCACTTGAAATCATAAAGAATTTAATGAGGACCATCGTGGTTAACTTTACAAAAAGCCCCTGTGACGGCTCATGCAGACTCACCACCATGAGGCAGGTGACATGTGAGTGCGTGACCTCTATCAAGTTAGAGGCAAACCTTTCAAACAGGACTTTCTTTCTGTTGTTTGTGTGTTCTCAGAACCTCACTTCAGTGTCCGCAGTGACAAAATGCAGCTCAAAAGCAAAAGCAATCAGACTGCTCATTTGGATGTCACGCTTGTAAGCCCTTGTTGTGTCTTTCCACTTGGGGATTTGCAGATATCAGTGGTTGTTGCCCATTCTGTGATCATCCAAGGAGGGATGATGTTTCAAAAGCTTCTCCATTAGACTACTTAGGGACTCCATGCTCCATGAGATCGAGAAGAGGGGACGAGTAGCAGCGACCTCTTTCACTTCGTTGACCGACTGCAAGGAACGTGATACCACTGATACAAAAACATTGAAAGGAGGAACGTAATGTTATTTTTAGCATTTGTGGAGACGATCCACAGCCAACGTTTGTGTATTTGTACTCGCCTGAGGTCTCTGTGTACTCTCCTTGGCTGAGTTGGTTGTACGGATTCGGTTTCATATTTGAGGAAATGATGAGAGAGAAAGAGAGAAGCAAAACCTGCACAGAATATAAACATTTAACATAAATTACAGGCAAATGCAGAAGAGGAAAGGCAATTATTAGACCCAGCATACTGAACCCAGCATACTGAGCACCCAGGTGCTGTTTAAAAATTTAACTTGATTGAGATTGAAAAAAAAATAAACAACAGTGGAACACCGGCAAAGATTTTTTTAATCATGTGCTTTGATGCTCTTGTCTGTTGGTGCATTTGTTATTTAGATGTTATCAATAGTTCAGGGAAGACAAATTAATGTAGAGTGCTGTCTAACTCACCAAGAGACAGGTTCCTTTTTGTGTTGTTTTGTTGGAGCTGTTAGGAAGGAGTGCTTGCAGCTGGCTCAGATGCTCCAACAGAGCACTGACAAGCAAAGAAACACAAGACAATGACAGGGACATATCATATGGAGAGTTAGAGCTTGAGTCTTGTAGTTACACACTCCGCAAATACGCCAGGCTTAACTTGTTGAACCTGCTTCAACCTTCGATTTCAAAATGTCTGTAACGTGATGTTGCTTAAAACTCATCCCAACCCATCTCTCTGACAAAAACCTCACAGTCATCGCTGAAATAGTCAGCATCAAATGATTCTGGCAACCTTAACATCCTTCAACCATCTACTCAACCGGAAGATTTTCATTATCACTTAGCATCCCTTCTCTCACCTTCAACCATCTCTTCTGCCTTCAAACTGTCCTTCCTTTGATATCAGTTTCTTAATATTTACAAAAAGAAGCCACTGACATCCATTTATTTCGAGTTTCTCTCCACAAGGGTCTCTACTTGGCCCCCTCCTCTTCATAATAAGAGTAATCAAATAATCGACCAGCATCGACTCAAGTATCACTCCATCACATTGCTTCCCAAGTCTTACCACTCACATAGCGTTGACAAAATCCATAATGAGCCGACAAGGAACGCACTTGGCAAACCCATTAATGTTCGACTTCTCTTGCATCTTTCTTTACATGCTTTGCCTAGTTCTGTCCGCAGTGTCATGTTCCGCAGGACAGGAGCGAGCGCCTCCTGTCGTGCGCTCTTATTTTGGCGGGCTGTGCTTCCTTCTGGGAGGAAGCGGCATCCACTTTACTCCTGGTTAACGCGCAGCTGGCAACAATTAACACGTGTGGCAGGTAAAAGGCCATTGGTTCGTTGTCAATGTACCTTGTCTCCTCACCGGTGCCGTCACTTAAAAGGTTCTTACCTGTTCCTACTGCCCAAGACGGCCACGTGTGTTTTTTTTTTCCACAGAGCTTTTCCACTCTGTCGCCTTTTGTTGATGTATTTTTTTTTTGTGCTCTTGATAAGTCTGCCTGCATGGCTTGGCATCCGCATTACTGCTGGTTGCAAGGAATTTTCATTTAATTGTGGAAAAGGCTCAACTGTGTAACTTCATAGGTATTTAATTTATTTTGTCTTTGAGAGGATATTTTCATTTATTTTATGGAAGAATTGGCGTTCACGAAACAGCCACAGACATCCAACTATACAACTCATGCTAAACTGTTGCCACTACATTGTATTCCTTATAGACAATATCATCTCTGATGTCTAAAATGCAATGAAATGTGGATGCTTGTGATGTACTCTGTATGTTGATTGGGGTCAAAGGGCAAGAGCAAATATCTGTCAAGTCTAAGTGACCACTTGCTTAACATCACCATTATTTCAGGAGCTCTTCATCAATTACATGTTAGGGTGCTGTGCCCTCTTGTCATCACCCTGGAAATGTTGCTATGATGCTGCATGTTTTACTTACTTGTTTGTCTCCTCCAGTTGGTGGATCTTTCTCTGCAGCTGGAGGTTATGAGCGTTACACGCAGACATTCTAGAGAAGAAGGGAAGCGCAGATACAATGAGGGAAAAGGGTATCAAAAATCTGATGATTGTACAGCCCATTGTCTCTCCTCTTTTTCTCCCTTGCCAATATCTGTCTGAGTGTTATCTCGCACCCCTTTTCTGTCATCCACTGACTCCAGCCCTCACTCCTTTCTTTCTTTCTGCTGCTGCCTCCATTGTTTCTCTTCATCATCGTGAGTCATCCTCCATTATGACCCTCCGACGGAGCAGAATCACAACTGATAACAGCACCCTGTTGATATGCTTTGCTGGTGGCTGGCTTAATTACCAATAAATGCTGACTCTGCTCGGCAAGGTTCTAAACTCTCATGTGCCCATTTGATGGAAGTCTCTACACTTTAAAGTTGCTGTGATTTGGAAGAGCAAGAAACCCGAGATGTCTAATGTAATTATTTAGCTTTTCCACACAATCACAGTGTGTTGCTACAAATACTTTCAAAGATACCTGAGCCAAGCGTGGGGGACAACATGGTACAGTATGCTAACCACATGCTCCACCCTTCTATAGCAGCATTATCCATGCAAAGCGTGAGATCATAGCAGCAACAAGGCACAACATGCAGCATTCTGTGTTCCTTCTTTTGTGCATGGGTCTGTCCATTACAAGAAAAAAGGTGAAGGTGCATTTTGCGCTTCTCCCATTCTTTTCACATTGTTAGTGTGTCTATTTCTGCACTTTAGGTACCATACCCCTGCAGAATGTACCAAAACCATGCAACATTATTTTAACAGTAAACTGAATTGTACCGCCAGGCAGAAACACCATAGGAGGCGAGTCGAACGAGGGAATCCTGTAACCACAGGCATAGGACGCAATGCAACACATATGATTGTGATGATGTTTGCGGAGGTGTGATGGGGCAGAAGTGGCAACGTGTGGGAGGCAGATAGCAGTAAAGAGGATTAGAAAGTAACAAAGATTGGTAAGTACAGAGGTAAGGAGGTGGCAGTGGAGGTGGTATACTAAATTGGACACCTTCTGTGGCTGCAACGTGACTTGTAACCAGTGGCGGTTCTAGCTATGGGCCACATGGGCAGTTGCCCAGGGCGGCATTCTCTCGGCGGCGCCGCGAGGGGGGAAAGAACAAATCCTATTTACTAATGCTCAGCCCTCATCATGTCCTCATCAAGTCAGTGCATATGTGCGGCAGATGGGCGCCCTCTACAGGCGGGATACTCGCGCCCCCAACTAGTAGCAACCACTGATCTGTACTCATAAGTCTGGATACACCATACGTCGCACGCGCCCGTGCAAGCCGCTGAAGCCCCAGAGAGGCCATCTTACCACTCACATCTCGTACGTAGCAGACTACATTCGCACAGCGTACATAGTGTACAAAGCAGATGAAGAGGCTCGCAGGCATCTATTTTAAATTAAAAAGCGGGGAGATTCTCCCATTTCTTCAAGTAATGCAACCTTCGTCTCTTAAAAACGATTTGATAAGTTATTCTCTATCTTTTAGCAATATTAAATGTACTTTTCCCCCTTCCAATTCTCATTGCCTTTGGGACAAAATTCTACTCTGCACCCTGGCTCAGCACCCCCCTATAGCAATGCATAGTTTTACTCCTCTAGAAAGAGATTTTAATTTTAACTGCATATCCCATCCCTTTTTTCCACTAAAATCCATGGTCATGATCCTTTACTTTTTTTTCTTACTTTCATACAATTCACTATGCTCTCGTCTGTACAAAATATGAATCATAAAAGAGAGTGACTTTGGACAAGTTTTAAAATCATTTAACATTTTGCTGATTTTTTTTCTGATTTTATTTGTTTGTGTTATGAAATAGAAATAACCTTTTTTCTGATATAGAAATATATTTCAACAAAAACCACAGGAATAATATGTAATGTAATATGTAATATTATATAAACATTTTCTCCATATGGGGGTTCATTTGAAATTCGGGTAAACAAAAAAACCCATATTTTTTTATATTTGCAAGCAACCGCAAATTATTTAGTAGTCTAGGAGGGAAGGAGGGACTTGTGAGTCTATATGAGTTGGTTTAGCCTTGCCTGCTGGTTGGATGACGTGGGAGATGATGAAAGTGCCGTTAATTTGCCAACAAAACATGGAAAAGACAAAGTCAAAGCCATCAGGTGCACAATTTCGAAAGAAGGGGAAAGACGAAGAGGACAAACGGGTCAAAGAGAAAGGTCTGGAGCTATGGCATCACTTTATTTACACCACATTGCCGAATGTATATGATCAAATAAGCTAACGTTGTTTGGTGGCTATAGACAAACTGCTGTTCATTTGTTTTCTTGATTGATATGTAAATTTGGATTTAAGTCAAACGCAATTTAAGGGGAGCTTGTGAAATATTTTGGACCACCTTTCTGTAGTTGGAAAACAACATTTGTTAACAACAGTTGCAGGAGTGTGTGTTGAGGTGGAGGGAAAGGGAGCTTGGAGGGGTTGAACTTCAAGGATTTGTGCACTGCAAAAAAAATAATTTTCCATTCCATTTGCTTCGGTCCGCCCAGGTCATCATTCAAGCCAGAACCGCCACTGCTTGTAACATTTACACATCTTCAACGCTTTAGCTGGGATACGGAGTGACACGCTCTACTATGCATTGTCTCAAACTGGGCTCTTAGTGTATAGAATAGAATGTGTATATAGCATTTTTTCCAGAAAATGTAGATATTTGACTGTACTGTCATGAATGGAGCCATTATGTAATCTCATTCTGTCCCACAATCACAAGCATATACCGCAGTAGGAATGTTCAAGTCAAGCACAACAAAAGTCAAACAAAACATGGAGTTTGAAACCGCCATCGTGTGTGACGTCACGCATGTTTTGCTTCTTCTTTGGCATTTTTTGTGATGCTCCAACGAAAGAGTACCGGTGATGGGAAAACTATGACGTGAAGGTGGTGAAAGTTTTGCCTAGTTTCACTTTATTTGAGTCTTATTTAGCTTTTTCTCTCAGCGGTTAACGTGTCTTTATACTTGATACTGATTTTTATGCTGTTTTTATAGTTAAACATTATTTTCACGTTACTCAATTTTGTGAAAGAAAAACGTATAAATTTAAAGGATCGGGGGATTATACAAATAAGGCCATTTTGCACTTCCATCTACTGCCTTAACTATGACAACGAGTTGATAAATCATTTAAAAATATCTCTATACATTGTTTATTCAGAGAAATGCTTCTTTTGTGAGTCTGGTCATCTGCTCTTCTGTTTTCCATTCACGTTCACTCTACCACATTAGTGGACTGAATGACTGCAGCACATTTTAATGATTCTTAAGGGTCAAGGTCCACTTTTCTATGCCAAGGTACGTAACAATGATGTCATGTCAAGCTGTCAAGCAGCTCCTACCTTTCCTCCAGACTATCCACATATTCCCTCTTCTTTTTGCGGCTCTCTTGAGCTGAGCGCTTGTTGCGTATTTTCCGCCGGATCTTCTTCAAAACGCGCTCTTCAAGCTTAGATGAAACACATGGGGAGAAAGATGTGAATGAGTTGTAGCAGCTGGCCGAGGCCGTGTAACTTGGGATTTAGATGCATATAAAAGTGTGTGAGTGAGTGTATGTGTGTGTCTAGTTCACCTTGGAGAGAGGCAATTTGCTGGGCAAGTTAATGCCTTCCTTTGCCAGAAGTTTCTTCTCATCCTCACTAAGCACCAGTTCTTGCAGTGGATGCTGGGGAATTATCTGTGCCATTGAAATGGATGGATGACATACTGTACTGTATATTTTAAACATAATAAGTTGATAACTTACTCAGAGACTAAACTGAACTCAACCAGATTTCCTCATTTCATGCTACAATATACAGGTGTGCTCAACACCATTATAGGCACCTACTGTATATAAATAATGGACAGTATTACATTTTTTTAAAAATTTGGAGTCAGTAACAATATTTCTTTGTCTTTGATTTTTACAAATTGTTTATAATGACCATTTTGTTTTATTACTATACAATGAATCCCTGCAGATTTGCAATTCAGCCTTCGCATCCCTTCAACTTTGCGATTTTATTTATTTTTTTTGGTAAAAACAAGTTATTTTTTATTTGAATTACAATGGCAAGTGAAGAGTGATGGGGAGTGTTATTGGAGCTGAATCAAATTTAATAATTACAACAGTCAGTATTGCAAATGTTGATCCAAAATCGGAGGAGAACGTTAATGTCAAACTAGCCAAGCTAGCAGGAGGGTTTGGAGGGCGAAGAGCAAGCTGGCGTAGCGTACGGTGGCACCTCGATGCAGCAACATAGCCCAGGCTTTTTTGGAGTGGCAAATTTTTATGGGCGGTTCGATTACTCGCATTTATTTGCTATTTGTGGATGGTCTTGGAATGTAACGACAGCGAATAGAAGGAATTTACTGTATTTATATTTTCTTTCGCCCTGGTAAAGTGCATGGAAAGTACAGGCCGCATTTTTTTAAAACTCTCCAGTTTTATAAAGTAGTAAACCAAAAACCGCTATAATTCTGAACGCGTCCTACACATTATTTCAATTTAATGTCCCTACTAGTAAGTTTTTATTTGAGAGGCAATAGCTCAGTCTGTAAGGGTTGTAGACTTGAAAACAAAAAATTAAGGAAAAAAAACAAAAAACTGGTGCCCAGTTTTATGTGTTGAGTGCCACCAGAATGTGCTCATAATCCCCAACCAGAATGTCCCCATGGATGTTAGATCAAGTTTAGAGCATCAAATGAATTTACTGAAATGTTTCTTTGCTTACTTTCTGTCCCAGGTTGGATAAGAGTAAATCCTTCACTGTGACGGTCTGACTAGACGACATTGCAGAACTTTGACTGGGCGTGAGATAGTATGCCATCCCCAGCTGCTCCTGCAGGTCGCCAGACTCCCAGCCTGTAAACATGGACGCTATAAGTAACCATTCAGGATAAATGTTCTGCTTTTAGTCTTACAAAGCAAGCCTTTTGGGCCCTGGTGCTTTGGTACTTTTTGAGCTCTTTTATACTTAAATTTGCAAGAAACCATATTTGGTAACAAAAGATGGTGATGACAATACTCATCGTGAAGCAATAGAACTTTTATTTGCCCTAGCTAATTAGTGACCATAAATACAGTACTCCAGCGTTTATCGCAGTTAATTGGTTCCAGACTAGACCGTGGTAAGTGAATTTCCGCAAAGTAGGATTTTTTTTCTAGGATTCTCTCGATAGAAAACCTGTTTATGACCTTCTAAATACAACTTTTAACATTATTAGAGCCCTCTAGGCTTGAACTAACACCCCATAGTCATGGTTACACTTGTATTATCCAATATAGTAAACATAATCAGAGTAAATAAGCCATTTAAGCCAGTCCAGGGTGTACCCTGCTTCTCGCCCGAAGACAGCTGGGATAGGCTTCATCATAACCTAGTCAGGAAAAGCGGTAGAGAAAATGGATGGATGGAAGCCATTTAAGCGGACTCAGCGGAATAGCGGGAGGACAGGAAGTGAGGTCGGTTGTTCAGAGTTGAGTTTTAGCTTGTCGTGGATTACAGCCGCAACAGTGTTTCTATTATAAATTTTTACTAGAGTTTATTGTGCCTGCTGTGATATCATTTAAACCTGCAATACATATTTTTGTTTTAGTTCATTTATCCTTTTTTATGCTTGAAAATGCTTAATTTAGGTAAAAAGTCCATAAAATTTGCTTCAATATGCATATGTTTTTAATAATAATGGCATGACAAAGCATGATTTACTGTATTAATCAATATACTTTTGACTTTTTTAGTGATTGTGATAGAGAAACCCCAAAATTTTAAATGCAAAGTGGCAAGGGGTAATTGTAGTGATGATATTGCAAACTAGTAAAATGCAAGAAAAATATTATATTTTACATAAAAATACATATTTTTTTAAACTAAAAATACTCATTTAAATTAAAAATTATTTTATATTATATTTCTATACTGAATATATTCAATTAAATGCACTGGTAGCGTAGTGGCACACGCTGCTGCTGCTGCTACTGCTGCTGACGACCTCTGCAGTGGCGGTCCCAAGCCACTGCGGTCATCAATTTAATGTAATACTGTATAATGATTATATTCTGCTAAATTAAAATAGTGTTTACATTTTTCCATATTTCAAGGGTTAAACTTGCCAAGAATCAGCAATGACGGAAGGGTTTAGTAGTCAAATTATTAATTCATATTAATTCAATGTTATTTTTATTAATGCTAATTTACATATGGTCTACCCCTTGAATAGACACTTGATGTTCATTATTCTACAGCAAACAATACACATGATTAATTGCCTCTATTTCTAATTGTAGTTGTGAGTTTGTGTAATGACAATCTTACTTTCCTATCATTTTACATTGCATCATCTCTTGTAAATGTAAAAATGTAGTGCTACCCAGATCAATTGAAACATCAGATGCTGTCCCAGTTTCATGCTTCAGGGATGGGAGGTGAGGAAGTGACTGTGTGTGTGTGTCCAAGGCTGGGAAAGTTGTGCAAGAGGACATTTGTGGGCTGTCAGTCAGGTGGTCCTCACACATGTCGCTGCCAGGGGTGCAGGGTGACCACAGCGGGGAGGTCGGTGCTGAGGAGGACTCGCTCCCAGCCAGCAGGGAGTCCAAAAAGTCCTCTGCATCTTTTTCCCCTGGGCTCAGGGTCTGAGGAGGAGTTTTTTTAATGTAACGTTTAATTGGCAGTGTTGAGACAATCATTACATTCCGAGTCACAAGCACAGAAAAGCAGCCTGCTAATTTCCTCGTAATGCAGACACATAAAAAACACAATTACACCGTAATTGAACTCTCATATTGATGTGAAACCTTTCAGCTCAGGGACACACAACCCTCGTTGTCTTAATGAGATTCCAGGAATCTCAGGCTGGGATGATGTCCCGTAAGAGTGCTTGTTTTCAGAACGACCACCACTACTCACATCATACATTGTGATGGGCCACGGTGGGTTGCCATGGCAACTGGTGGTTTCATCTTTGGTCCTGAACAGCAGGTCTATGAGATCCATCCCACTTCACCTGGAATAAGGAAAATGATGAATGCTACTGTTTTGGCAATGACTTTTTCAACAAAACCACTCATACCTTCAGTTTGTGCTTTGCATACTGGACAAAGACAGTTTATTGAATTGAAGCCTCTTCACATCAATATATACGCATTTTTGTCTTTACAAATCGTATCCCTTCTGTCAGTTTGCTTCACCCACACTCCCGTTTTGACCACTTTTAAGAAGTATATTTGTTTTTTACTGAATGATCAGACCACGACTTTCTTGTATGTTGCTTTTGTGGGGACAGAGGACTCTAAAAGAGGGTATAAGAAAAAACAATTGTATGTATTGTTATTCCTGATTTAGTCGTAATGCTTTAAAAACGGAAAAATGCACCAAATTATAACAAATGTATTGTAACATACTGCAATATTTGTTGGGGTTTTTTTTGTTATTTACAGTAACAAGTGAGCGGTCCTCGCATGAAATTAGCAGGAAATTGTACAAAATGTTAAAACTGTACTCATATGTCCCCAGGCTTTGAACACAGACCCTCCACATTTGCCCTGAAAAGGTATAATTAGTATAATTAGCCCTCGATATTGACTTTCTTACTGATATCCACAGGCATCGCCAGGCAAGGCAGGCAACTGCTTGAAGCCCCAACCCAGTTGGGGGCCCCTGAGTGCTGACAAACTTTGAACTTCTACAGCAGTGGTGCTATGCAAAAGGGCCCTCTGTGAATTTTGCCTAAGGCCCCAACAGACTCCAGAATCACCTCTGGATAATCAATATTGTCCAGCAGTTCATCACCCATACCAATATCAACCGATACCAATATAAGCATTAGCTCTTCCCTCAAGCTAATGTTGAGTAATGGATGAGCACATTACGCTTCTATTACTGTGATGCCACTGGATGCATTGGTGCAAAACGAGATAAATACTGAAATATGAAGTACAACTTATTGAAAAAGTGCTAAAACGCTGCGTGTGACTTCGGGTGATCCTTCCTGAAGTGTGATACTACATTAGAAGTACTGAATAAAGCCTTTAACCCATGCAGTCATATTCCACGTGACAGGTTGGACTATATTTTTATTTTTTATTTTTCATGTTGTTTCCTATTTTGGCTCTTATTTTGATTGTCTGTTAGTTTCCAGCTGCTTTACATTTGCTGGAAAAGGTGTGCAGTGGTACCTGTCATTGCGAATTGCCTACTTAAAATCCGAATCCGAAACCTGGAAATAATTCCGGACATACTGAGCTTGTTTCTCTGTGGTGCACATCATCATTTGCGTGCCGATATGATTACTGGCAGAAAAAACAATACCGAAATGATCCAGTAGCTAGTTTTCACGCCATTATCGCCTAATAATATTGGTCGGCCAATATTATCTGACATCGTTGGTTTTCTCCTATATCCTATTTCATCGTACTACCGAACAGAGAGGAAACATTACTATTCATTCCTAATGGTATTTTCTATGCCCATACAGCCGAACTAACCATAAAATGCTAGAAACCTATCAATTCTGGCTCAGTTAGTCTATTTGATTGTGGTTGTCCTGTCTAAAAACATGAATGTGACGCATTCTTTTACATAAATGATAACTTTCGGAGTAATTTGTGTCTGTATAAATGCTGGCATACACACTTCGCCACAATCTCAAGTTCATATCAATTCACACTTTGTTGTCAAATGACAAAAAATGTAATTATTTTGAGATGAATCACTAAATCTGCTTGTACTTACTGTTCTCTGAAACTTAGTTGTTAGTTGATTTGTCCTCAATCAATGCTGTATGCTGTGAGTTCTCTCAAGGTGAAGGCGAGCGCGTCACACCTTGTCTGTGGCCAGCGTCATTAATCCATCAAAAAACTGATGAAATGACAGTGAAAGAGTACAGATGATATGAAAACACTCCGCCAGATCAATGCGTTCGTATGAGACTGATTCAGAGGACAAAGTTGAAGTGCCATATCACTCAAGTGCATTCCCCATCCCAGCTGATCAGCATCCAATCCAGTGTTTAGGGGACAGCCCAGTGAGCCAATCAAAACAAATTGGAATGATAGATTGCCCACTGTGACCTTTGGCGTCACTGCAGAAATTCTAACTTGTGGTTTCACATTCTTTTGTTGACTTATTATTTGAATAGAGTGTGTATTTTTTTACATATACATATACTTTCCGACCTGTCCATGTTAGTTAACAATCAAGTCCATTACTTCCACCAAGATGGTTTTGTTTTGATTGCTGTTTTGATATTTGGGATGAACCAAAAATTGATTTCCACAGAACAACCCATATCATCTTCACGTGTGTATACCGGAGTTTATTGTCATGTCTTAAAGGGACTCTTTGCAGCCGTTATGCGGCTGCCTTGAGAGCGGTAACTTTCTAATGTGCTTCAAGCCTTATATCCCATCCTCTTCCTTCTCCAAGCACTTAGACCACGCTGCATGTAACATACACGCAACTATCATTGAATATATAGCCACTCAATGCAGCCGAGAGTGACAGCCATGAACGCCAGTCACGTTGTTTGTCCCGAAAATTAGGTGCTTGACAATTTTATTGCAGTTTAATTTAGAATTGTGAAAAATAAAGACATTTGTTGTACAATCGGTTCTTTTAAACCACCAACTGGAACTTGAATCGATCACAACTGGACTGTTCAGGCTGTCTTAGAAGACGTTTCACCTCTCATCCTAGCAGGCTTCATCGGTTCATGCTCATCAACAAGGTGGGACTAGGTAGGCAGGGGCGTACTTAGTCATTTGGTAGCATAAGGCCAAACCAATCATTGGGGCCCTACACATCCTTGTAGTATGTAATATAGGCCACTTTTTTCCATCTTTTGAAATCTGTTATAGTTATTTGTCAGTTTTAGTTGCTAGGTACATGGCCATGTTTATATACCCCCCCAAAAACGATTTAAAAAATTATGTTTATCATCTGCTAACAAGTAGGGATGAGCCAGATACTCGTTTTCGACGAGTATCCGTTATGGATAATACATTCGCCAAGTACGAGCATGCAACGAGTACAGCTCGTGATCTGTAATCCTGATGAAAGAAAATCTTCACTGGGTAACTACTTATGTACTCACTCGTCACGCTCTGTGATTGGCCAGTCACACACAGCGACTAAACAGACTCACTCCAGCCAGAGAGAGGAGCCGTGCCTTGTTTCGTTACGTGTACGGTACATTTGACAAGACAGATTGAAAACTGCTTGTGTCACGTTGGTCACTGCCTCCACTCAGAACTGTTTTTTTTTTAGGTTTTCCTCAGCTCAGCTCGTATCTAAAGCTACTTGGTAAACTTGTTTTGTTACGTACACGGTGCATTTGACAAGACAGAGCTGTAAACGGCTCATGTTGCGTCGGTCACTGCCGGTGTTTGTTTTTTTTCCCATCCGCTTGCTTCTAATTTGGCTGGTGACATGAAGTCAGCTGGAAAAGTTTGATCGTAGTACTGAACGCGGTGCCTTCAAAGGGAACGTTGAACAAACATGATAAAGCAGTGTGTCCCCCAGAACAACTGAATTTGAATAGCTCTGGCCCAAGTGTACCTAATGAAGTGACCACTTGTTATAGTCATGCATGTTTTCCTTTGCCTCTATTAGCTAATCTGCCTCGCTAATCACATGTTGCGTCAGATAGTGTGCTTAAATTAATATGAAGCTTGATTTGACTAAAGAAGCACAAACATGGCTAACAATGTGTATCAAGGCTGTCGTTGGTCTGTGCTCGGTAATGTTCTTGACTGTTGCTGAGGTCTCCAGAGAACACATTCTGTTCCAAATAAACCAAAAAGTTCAAAAGTACTACCCAAACATATTGATTCCGTTAAATTTATTTTAAAAAACAACAACAACATACACACACACACACAAGCAAAATTGTTTGGAAAATTGGATAGAGTGAGCTTTTTCCAAACATTGTATTATTTATTTTTTGTCTCCTAGCGGCAAAAATATATTTAACAATTTATTCCAGTAGTGTAGCTAGTCTCAAAGCGTGGCAACGTCAGTTTTGTTTTCTGTGTTATAAAATGACTCTCAGTCAGAGAGAACTCACCATGCCCCATCTTTCCTTATCTTTACTGCCATAGTAAAGGACATCTGTCTCAGGTTTTATTATTAAAGATACACCCCATTAGGGCAAGAATTACATAAGATGTTTAGTAAGACGACAGAAACATGCACACTTTCAAAGGTGTACTATCTGTGCGTGACAAAAAGAAGCTATTCATCTGCACTACTCTTTCATTACTGCCTACAAATTTATTTGAATGCCACACACGAAGCAGGTAAAAACATATAAATTTGGAGTATGTTTGATATTGTTACTTCCAGAAGACAAAGATACATATTAATAATTAACTAGCACCACAGTGAGTAAAATACTGTATGATGGCTGGCTGGATAGCATACATACATACATACACACACATACACATATATATACACATGCACACATAAGATTGTATGAATAAATGACAGGACCCCAAGGCTTTGATTTACGCGCTTCTCCAGCTTCTAAGGCATGAATTTCACAGCTCATGTCAGTCGAAACACAATATATAGGTCATGTATATTTATGTATTTATATAGGTAACAACTCATGTCCATAAAGACTTACAGAAAAAGGTTTTTTTTATTTTTTATTTTAAAGAGCATCCATTTCTATTTAATCAAGGAAAACACATTAAGTCATAGTGGCCACTGTATGAATATCTATCTGATTATATCCTTCAGTCTATTGGGCACTTGCCTACTAAGGTGCATTAAAATCCACTTTTATCTACATCCTCATATTATCAGTACAATAATAAGCCTAATAGCATGGCAGCAGGGCTTTATTATCTTTATTGCAGCCTTATCTCCAGAGTGGAGTGTCTCAAAGTACATTTAGATATGACCTAACATGTCAAGCACATCTTTCAGCACTAAGAATAACAGATAACTGTTCCCTTACTACTTACGGAATGTCACATTTTCTTATTTTGTACTGTACCAATTGGATTTTCCTTAAATTACAGCAGCTCAAGCCCAGCTTGATAAAGCGGTCTGAAGTAAGAAAAATGTCTTTATTCATGGATAAATACGAGACAAGAGGATAGGTTTGTTTGGTCCTGACCCATCTAAACAGGTGAGCAGGTGAGTGTATAGGCTGTAAGCATAAAAGGTTATCACCAATACCAATGAAATGCATGTTGGCTTGCTCTCACCTGCTTATTAGGGATAAGCAATGTGCAAAAACTATATTGCTTCTTCTGGAAACGCAAAGTGGGACACTTAGATGAGAGAATTGAAAGTAATTTAGCACGCTGGAGTAAAATATTATTTTCAGTAAATAAATATAAATTCATCAAATTTCCCTATCCAAGCAGCACAGCAGTTAATCAAAATTTCCGTTCAGACAATAAATGAGACCATGCAGTCCAGGGTGTAGCCCGCCTCTCGCCCGAAGTCAGCTGGGATAGGCTCCATCTTACACATGACGCTAATGAGGACAAGTGGCATATAAATGGATGGATGGATGATAAATGACATAAGGGAGCTCCCTGGCGAAATATTTCATGTTTCATAGTTTCAAGTGTCATGTAATTTGCTTCTTCATAATAAGGCTGAAGATGAATGTAAAGATACAACGGCTTCAATGACAATTGATGATGACTCTGTTAATCGGGATTATTTAAGGTTTATTTCTGTATGCCTTCCCGGATTTCTTCATGTATTTTCTGTGTTGTCTTGTTGTACAGTAATATATACACTCAAGGAGCTCATGACAAAAAATATCTGCTTCTAAAAAGCTGCTGTAAAAATATTATATATTCATATTTTTTCACTCAATGAGTCAACCTTTTAAAAGGACTGCCTAAAATATACATATCAAATATTAACTAGATTTGGATTTGGATTTGGATTTTAACCATTTAAAGGTCAGTACGTTTACCGTATTTTCCAGACTCTAAGTCACACTTTTTTCATAGTTAGCTGATCCTACATGTGATGATACTGGTGGTAAGTTACTGTTATGATACGATACTGTTATGATGCTGTCATGAACCAAGGAGTGAACATTACCGTTACAGCCACGAGAGGGCGCTCAGGGCTATTGACGCAAAGAATGTACACTCTTGGGCTCGATGAACTTGCTCCACTTATTTTTTTTACATACACCCCATTATCCGCATCGGTAGCAACACACACTTAATATTTCAGTAGCATTTTAAAATGCTCTAAATAGGAAGCGCCACCTGGTGGGCAACTATAAAAATGAAAAATTGAAACCCATCAGTCCAAAGTGAATTTTTTATCTTTAGGAACAAATATGTTTCTTTAGCGATAGTGAGGAACAGAAAGCCATTCACAGATGGCGAATTTGCCAGAATATTCATGCTTGATGTGGCGAATGAATTTATCTTAATTTATCATGAACCACACACTGCAGCGTGTGGGTATTACCGTATTGACCATATTTGGCTCTACGTATGCACGTGAGCAGTCCTTCTTACATCTAAAAAAACATCAAGACCAACCTACAATCACGTTTAACGGATTGAAGCCTCAACTCCTGCATGAAGCTTCAGTATAGAGTCAGTATAACAACATTATTAAAAAGAATAAATGTAGAGACTTACTATATTGCCTAAAAATGCACGCATTTAGTTATATTCAGTGTTTAAAACAATGGCTCTCACGGAAATACCTTTTTAAAAATGTGTCTTTCATGGCTCTCCCAGCCAAAAAGGTTTCCGACCCCTGCAGCAGAGGAGCAAATCAAAGCTTCTGCACCAAAGGAAAAAAAAACATTAGGCACTAACAATCACTAACACTAATCTAATAATAATTATTAACTAATAATCATCCATCCATTTTGTCATTTTCTATGCCAATTATCCTTATGTCACGGGGGTATGCTGGAGCCTATCCCAGCTGACTTTGGGCGAGAGGTGGGGTACACCCTGGACTGGTCGCCAGCCAGCCAATCATGTAGACAAACAATCATTCACACTCACATTAATACCTATGGAGTAGGTATTAACCTAACATGCATGTTTTTGGAATGTGGGAGGAAACCGGAGTACCCGGAGAAGACCCACACACGGGTTTCCCAAGCGGAGATTTGATCTTCCCGATCTCCTGACTAAATATATACATAAGTCTGAAAAGCTGCAAATATAATATAGGTAGTACAGCTCTTTACCAGTGGACACCATATTTTTGCATTTGTATGAGTAACTTAATTAAATTGCCTGCACAGGATCTCATGTTCGCCAGCCAATCACAGGGCACATATAGACAAACAACCATTCACACTCAATGGGCAATTTAGGAGAGAAGGAGGGGAGAACATGCAAACTCCACACAGAGATGCCCAAACGGAGATTCAAACCCGGATCTTCCTCATCTCCTGACTGTGTGGCCAACATGCTAACCACTAGGTCACCGTGCGGCCCTCACTAAAGATCAAATAACAAAAATTCCAAGCAATTCAGCACTACTGATAGCAACAGCAACATTTTGACACCCACTTTAAAGGAGACCTATTATGCTTCTCCTCTTTTCTGACCTATAATTGTTACAATGTTGTACAATGTATTGTCGTGTTAAATGATGTCAACGCGTCACATAATGAGGTTTGCACATTTGGAAGTGAGACCTGAAAGTAGTTTTGGATGGCTCTGATGACTCTGAGTTTTTTGTAGCACAGAGTTCCACTGACGTCAATACAACCCGGACTTCCTTATATGGGCATACCCTGTCTTCAACCCGCTCTGCTTCGCTCTGCTCTGTTCACCGTGGTAGCACGTTTGGCTCCCAGGAAATGTTTGTTTAGGTGTGCCTAAAGAGGCAAGCAAAGCATCAGGCAGAAGTGGTTGGAGTTGCTGATTGCCGGCCAGCAAGAGAAAAATATGCTCATCTGTCAACAGCGCTTCACATGGGACTACTTTTGTGAACATGGGCCAATACGCAGCTGGACTATTCGCCAAACTATCGCTGAAGTCTGCCGCCTTTCCAACGTTACTTGGCCGTGTTGAAGAGTCAGAAGAGCAACCTGTAAGTAACAACTTATCAGTGTCTTAACTGTGTTTATTTTGCGTGAGTAATCGGACAAAAGTGGTTGTCTGTGTAGCATTATAGAGTGCGCATACAGCGAGCGGAGGGAGTGTGACCGATCACAGCGGAGTGGGCTTGGCGGGAGGTGTACCTGGAGGAGGGCCGGAGGTGAAGTAAATTATACAGACCGTTTGGGCGGGAGGCAGGAAACCCAAGGAAACACTGCAGCGTCTGGGAGATCTAGAAAGCTTTCTGTGCGGGTTATCATGTGTAGCTGCTCTATAGGACTCCACAAGTCAATACAAAGGTCCGAAAATTCGTATAATAGTTCCCTTTAACTATTTCAACTTGGAGCCTGTATCAGTTGCTAGAAAGTTCAGTAAAACTGGCACAGCCGCCCACATGTTCACAATTTCACTATGAAGTACTATAGGCCGACTCACCACTATTTGAAGGGCATACGACGAGCCTTGCGCACCGCAAACTCATCCACGATGCTCTGTATGTCCATGTTCTTTGCGCTCTCATTCTCTACGGACAACATGGCAAGTCCACTTCTGTCCCACTCTGCTCCTCAAGTGTTTTTTAATGAGTTTTAACTTGGAGAATGTGTGCTCAGAGATTGCAACGGTGCAGCCGCTCTAGGGTGGACGTTAGGAAATGTTTATTCTGTTTGACAAATGTAACTTTTCCAGGGTCTTCTTCTGTAACTCTTTTCAGCCCCCCCACCATTGCTTGTCCTGCTCTGCTCTCAGCTAGTGGAGGTCTGCTACTTCAGCAAACTATGACCACAATAATACATGTTGATAAATGAATACTTCTCTGAGATTGTATTTCAAAACTGAGGAGCTCATACTGGTTCTTTTGGGTTGTATTCATAGGTACTGAATCACTCTGACCCGCCACCTCAGACCGATTTCTTCAAGCTCCTCTACCTGATTGGTGACTCACAAAGGGAGCTGTCTGTGCAATTTATAACTGTGCTTTTAAAAGCCAAATTGGAATTAAAAAAAGACAGTAAGGGAGTACGGTACTTGGCCACAGTGGCAGTGGTCTAACGCTGCTTACCTCAACATGTAAAACATATTGTAATCCAGGGGTCTTCACCAGGTAGCTTGTGAGCTACCAGAATGTGAAAAAAATAGATACATTCTTCACAGTTACAAGTTAAAATGAGTTTTGTCAGTTGTCCCAAAAAGGGGGAGTGGCATTCTTGGCTGTCCCTCACTCGTGGCTCGTGCACAGGCACATGCTCGTAGTGTGTGCGCACATACACATACAGTCTCAGAGAAGCTATCGACAATTAGCAGTCATGGCTGAGCAGGAAGAGGGTGGGATGTACTACGTACAGCCGCACGTACTGGAAGCAGCACAGCCAAGAGACACGCCACTGTGAGGATAATAGACTGTTGGGAATTAATGAATACAATTTCATGGAAGAAATGCTAGAAGTTAAGTTTTAAATGTAAGTCACTGCGTCTGATAGTGTTTACTGGCCCTGACTGCACACCACTGGTCTCTTGTCAGGCCCCAACAGCAAAGATCGAGGGTTTCAATTTACCATGATAGCGTTTCTCCGTAGCTGCAACTGCAACGTCCTGATGAAACCGTTCCCCATTCCCAGTGCAGTTCAGTGGGAAGAAATCCTAATAGGAAGGTAGAAAATGTATCTTCAGTGACATATTACAACCTAGTAGCTTGTCAAATTTCAGGAAACTGCTACCAGTTTCTCATAGTTCTCAGCATAACTGTTCCCTAGAAACTTTGCTGCCATTGCTTGAAATGATTGCTAAGCCTACATATCCTTTCCACGCAGAAGGGAATCAAAGGTATCATCTCTGAAGGAAGGAAGCTGTCATCCACTGTTTCTGGAACAGAGGTACAGGAAGCAAAGCTGACATTTCTTCTTTCTTGATATTCCTTTGGCAATAGGAGGAACCATACAGATATAATTGCCGCCATGGTCTTTTGGCTATCTCCAAACCAGCCACTGATGGAGATTAGTATAGCATGTGTTACAACAATAACGTGGAGCCCAACTCTTGTCCCAATCCCCTACTTTACAACCGAAATAAAGTTGATATATCTTTTTATGTGTTAGCGTTATACTACGCTTTTGGGATGAGAGGGTAAACTGCCCACAAATATAGCAGAAATGAACTATTTGAGTGGAAGTAAAATAAAAGTATAATTAAATGTTGCCAGTCATATTAATACAAGTAGGTCTCCTCTCCTTTCACTTTGTCAAAGTAGCTCTTATTGTCATGAAATCCTAAAAGAAAGGGGGAGTGAGTCCCACAACGTACACGACACGCCCATTAACACACAAATCTGCAGAGCAGCACCCCCTGCTGCTCCACCGTGGCACTGCAGCGCCTCGCAGTTACCACTGTACCGCAGCCTGGCTGAAAAAGCTGCAGCGTCTCTGCACGCACCACCGCGGCTGGCTGCCTGTCATCACCGGCGGCGTTTTGCAGCAATAATATTAGGAACACACACCACCTGTAGGCAAAATGGTGAGTCTGTGTCGAGTTGTGTTGTTGTCTTAGCGCGTATCGATGAATCTTGTCAATCGCTGTACCGAAATAACCGTAACGTTTTCATGGGTAAGACGCAACAAGCCGCTAAAGAGCCTGTCAGGGTGTGTGAATGTGCGTTTGTGACATGGATGCCAATGCTTTGTGGTGTTATGTGCTTAGATATGTGTGTGTGATACAACATTGACAGCTGATTAAAAAAAGAGCGCTGAAGGCTGCTCACTGGGCCTACCTTCAGCACTAACGTCCATAGCAAAGCATTTTTATATCCTGTATGTACTGTATATCTCAGCATCATGGCGTGTTTAATAAACATGTTACTAAACCGAACCCTAACATCGCGTCCCTTAACAAAATGCGTCATGTAATCAAAATAGACGCTTGCATAAATTCAGGAAGTAGCAGCTACTGCGCATTTTATATTATGTTTTAATTGTGAGGAGGAAAGTGCCAGTAAATACACAGCAGCCGGGCTAAATGAAGACAATGTGTTGAACAAATTACACATGTAATGATTGTATGTTTTCTCCTCATAAGTTGGCCACAACTTTAGTTACACCCACGCTATCTGTGCCAATGCAAAGAAGCATTCCTGTCACGTATATGTTTATTATTTGGTTGAATAGACGACAGCTGCATCATTACAATGTTATATGTGGTGGTTGGCCAGAGTGTGATGGCTTCAGGGGATGTGCAGCAGCTTGAGAAAATAAAAAAAAACATTTTTAAACCTGATAAACTAACTTCATCTATGTTGAAGGTAAAATGGATGGATTTAGACACAACAGCATGGTAACAACAATCACAGCGACAGCAATAGACATAATAATAACAATAAATAATAATACATATTCAAATCTCAAAGGCACTTTACAGTAGGGCAAGCAATGCAATCAATTCAATGTACAATAAAGCAATAAAACAGGACATATACAGTTAAAATGACAATAACTAAGCAAAAAATGGGATTAAACATGATAAGCAAGTTTGAAGAGATGGGTTTTAGCATGAGTATTAAAGGTGAACAGGTCAGTGCAATTACGGGCGGGTGCGGTGAGGGAGTTGCCGAGGGAGGGGACAGTGAAACTAAAGGCTCTGTTGCCCCAGGTCTGGTGCTTAGCCATTGAGGGTGGGGACATGTAAAAAAACATTTAAAATGTGGACCATATACACTCAACAAAAGTGTAAACGCAACACTATTGTATTTTGCTCCCATTTTTCATGAGCTGAACTCAAAGATGTAAAACTTTTTCTATGTACACAATAGGGGTATGGGGCGCGGGGGTGGGGTGGGGGTAACAGTCAGTATAGGCTTGGGCGGTCTGGAAGTTAGCATGTATCACAATATTTTTGGGATGTATCACGATATGACAAAAAAATTAACAATTAAATTCAGCGGAGTCTTGGATAAAAAACTCCAAACCTAAACCCATATAATTAAAAATAATTACATTAAAATTAAGCTTACCAATGGCACTGTGTAGAGCAGGGGTCTCAAACTCGCGCCCCGCGGGCCATTTGCGGCCTACCAAATCGTATCTTGCGGCCCGCGAGAGGACATCAAAGAGTAGTGTAACTGCAGCCCGCAACATCCGGGCAAGCTCAGTGTTACTTCCATACTTACAGGGGCAAGTAAACACCAACACTGAACTAACAGTGGTGTTATCACATGGACCGGGGGAGGGGTGGCCCTTTAGCGTTATTGTGAGCCGTGTATTGTGAATTGTATCGTATCGTGAGGTTCCCTGAGATTCCGAGCCCTACTCCCAATACTTGATGCGGCCCAGCCTCACCCAGACTCTACCTCCAGTGGCCCCGAGTGAAACTGAGTTTGAGACCACTGGTGTAGAGAGTGTCCAAAGCAAGCCAGTCTAGTCCAGTTCTTCAGGGCAGCTGCTTTCACAACATTAGATTCACTGTCAGTAGTTACTAGGGGTGTAACGGTACACTAAAATGTAATTTCTGTCTTGAAGTGCTCAGTTTGGTTAATATTTGGTACAAAAAAGCCAGAAAAAAATGTTTTAAAATGCTTTTATTTAAAAAAAAAATGCAAACAGAACTTTTTTGGAATAAATAAAAGCGACCCGTTTGGGTGATATTTCAAATAAATTAGACTGCCTGAGTTTTTTTTTAAATAGAAAAATAATAATAAAATAAACTGTTGTTTTTAAACAATTGTTTAAACATTGTGACGAAATGTACTGGACAGTTACAGTTAAATAGCTCTCTGTTGCGTGTGAAGTCCAACCATCTGTCGTAAGTGAAATAGCGGACACATGTGGTAGCTCGTTGACGACATCACTTTTAGCTTTTTCATAAGGTGCTGGTATAACTTTCTGGCTTTCTGGCTAAAGTGAAGACGTGATGGTATTTCGTAGCGAGGTTCAACAACTTTACTCGTATAGAGTCATGGAAAAAATGATTAGACCACCCTTGTTTCTTCAGTTTATTGATCCATTGTAATGCCTGCTACAACTAAAGGTACGTTTGTTTGGACAAATATAATGATGATAACAAATACAGTTTAATTAGAGTTTAATTTAAGAGCTGATATCTAGCATCTTCCGTAGTTTTCTTGATAATATCCAAAATCGCTTAATCGTAATCGCTTCTTACGTGAATAGCTGTAGCATTGTACTGCCAAAAAATGTAATTCGTGGAACAATGTTGACACACAACTTTGGATTTATCTACTTGCCTTTGTCCATCCGTAATTTTAGCAGGGAAGTCAAAGTGTTCCCAAACAGGAGACCGTAGTGAGATTGGAGGGTCTTCCAGCTCAGGCTTCTCGCTTGCATTTGCCATGATGCCATTTGTCACGCCCGCGAGCTACTAGCTTCCTCCCCCACAGTCATTAGTGTCCGTCACTTTGGGGCGTCCATGTGGAAACTCTCCCAGGACTTTAGTCCCGTGAGAAGCGCGTAAATCACTCTAGTAAGAAATTGAATGCGAAAAATAGCATAAAATATAATTGAAATGGTACGCAAGTGGACCGAGCCGAACATGCAGAACCGAAACGGTTCAGTACAGCCACGTGAAGCGTCACACCCCACTTGTTTCTTCTCATCTAAGTCTCATTCCTGGAGAAACTCCTTCAACTCGCTTGCGATGTTTTCACCTGTGTGTTCCTCCGGAAAAAAACTTGTTTGGAGACAGGACGACTTCAAAGTCCAGTCGCTGGTCATGTGAGGCTAATATATTGTTGAGTCGCTCAGCTACTCCACATGTCTGTACGACAGATGTCGAAAGCAAACCACGTCCACATTACAGACGTACCCTCCCGTTTTGCAACAATTTCTTCATCTATAGTCTCCGCTTCTCCTCCGCCTTCAGCCATGCTAATTTTTTTCTCTTTTGTTGTTTGCTCTGCTTACTTCGCCACTACTGGACCATTCCGTGGCGCTGTCACAGGAAAAACATGTCATCAACTCTGCTTTTTTCCATTGGAAATGATGATTTAAATGATCATAAATGATGATTTATCCCGGTATAAGTAGGGCCCTATGATTTCCACGTTAACGGAATCACGGACAGAATTGAGGAACTGGCCAATAAAAATTAAATTTACAGTTTAATGTGGAATCTCACGGAAGTTGACACATTGACACATAATGTGAATGAATGTTGTCATCGTGAGGAGAAGGACCATTTGTGTGGGGGAGTATTTCCCCGGTGGATGGCGCAATCGTGGCAGAATGTCATTACAAACACTAAACAGCCCCCTCCCGACCTAAACATGTTGAAATGGCGATAAACACCGGCAAAAGTTGGCGGAACCTCCTCTTACCGCGTTGTGTTTTATCGCTTTATGTGAGGAGCGTTTTACAATGCCCAATGACGACGCGCAGGTTTGGAGTGAAAAAAGATGAGAAGCACGTTTATTTTTGCACCCAGCTTGTCTTAACCATAAAAAGACTTTCTCAACACACACGGATCACAAGAACACACTTCCGGCCTTCAAAATAAGAGTGCCATTTGCGCCATGTAAATAAAATAATAAAATAAGCGTGTCATAAAAAATATCTTACATATGCAGTTGGAATGGCCGCACGGTGGTCTAGTGGTTAGCATGTTGGCCAACACAGTAACAGTCTGGAGATCAGGAAGACGTGGGTTTGATTCTCCCTTGGGCATTTCTGTGTGCAGTTTGCGTCCAAAAACATGCATGTTAGGTTAATTGGTGACTCTAAATAGTCCATAGGTATGAATGTGAGGGTGAATGGTTGTTTGTCTATATGTGGAGACCTCGCCTGTCGCCCGAAGTCAGCTGGGATAGGCTCCAGCATGCCCCCGCGACCCTAGTGAGGAGAAGCGGTATGGATGGATGGATGGATGTAGCTGGAATTGCACCTACCTTAATCACAAGCATGGGAATTGCAGTTGGTTGAAGATTTTGTAAAATGTAAAAAACCGAATACTAAAAATTTAAAATGGAAAAACGGAATTTGGAGAAAAAAAATGGAATTTGGGAAAAATAAAACGGATTTCATAGAGCACTATATAAGTCATTGTCTTTTCATTGGAAGAATTTCTAACGCTATATAAAAATTATCACCCAACCCTAATCTGGTGTGACCACCATTTCCCTCAAATACCGATCCAGAGCATCCCAAATATGTTCAGTGGGTAACATTTTGGTTGAAGTACGCTGGGCAAGTACTGGGATGTTTTCAGCTTCCATGAATTGTGTACAGGTCCTTGCAGCATGGGGCCGTGCATTGTCATGTTGCAGCATGAGATGATGCTTGTGGATGAATGACACAGCAATGGGCCTTGGGCTCTCGTCACAGTATCTCTGTACATTTAAAATGTCATCATTACAGTAAAATGAACCTGTGTTGTGGATGGGGTGACCCATGGTGGCAGTGGGGTTCTGGTATGGGCTGGCGCGTATGGTATGAACAACAAACGTGCATTTTATTGATTGCATTTCGAAGATAGTGAGCATGTTTGGGATGCTCTGGATCAACGTACACGGTATTTGAGGCAAATTGTGGTCACAGCAGATACTGACTGGTTTTTGGACCCTCCCGGACCTCCACAATACAGTTAAACTGCACACTAAGCTGCACATTCCATCCATCCATTTTCTATGCCGCTTATCCTTAAACTGCACATTTCGATGCTAATCATGCCGTCTCATCAGCATTTTGATATGCCACACCTGTGAGGTGGATAGATTATGAATCATGACTGACGATGGTTCTTTGACACACATTTAGACAGATTTGTGAGCAACATTTGAGAGAACAAGACCTTTTGTGTAGATAGAAAAAGTTTTGATCAGTGAGTTCAGCTCACGAAAAAATGGGAGCAAAAACAAAAGTGTTGCGTTTATATTTTTGTTGCAGGATAACTGAAGTTATTTTTTCTTTCTTTTACTCAAGCTGCTGCACCTCCAAGGGGAGGTCCACTTCACACTTTGAAAACCCCTGGTATAGCCCATTCTGGTTTAAGTAATACCTTATTATTGTTGAGGAAGCAGTTGCCTGAAGCTAGTATGTGAATGGAGAATGTTTGGCTCAGTACTTCTCGCCAGCCTGATAGATTCAGTTTCAAAATGACTTTCTTTTTATAACTCCACTTGGAACGGTTGCAGACCTAGTGGACATGGATTAAGGGATCATGGGTTCAGGTGCACCTCTACTTGTAGTAAATATAAGGCTGTGTCTCCACCCAACCAGGTTAACTTCACTGTGGATCAGATCCGAACCATCATGGACAAGAAGTCCAACATCAGGAACATGTCTGTGATTGCTCACGTGGATCACGGCAAATCCACGCTGACGGACTCGCTGGTGTCCAAGGCGGGCATCATTGCCTCCTCCCGTGCTGGAGAGACTCGTTTCACAGACACGCGCAAAGATGAGCAGGAGCGTTGCATCACCATCAAATCAACGTATGTTCTTCCAGGTCATAGTAACGTAAATACAATACAAGAAATCGGAGTTGTACTTCCTGGTAACGTTGATTATAGTCACAGATTAATGTTCTTCCTTTAAGAGTCCACGGATGCAGCAGATTAATTCTGGAGACTCAATACATATAAACTCTATTAAATGAGGAAAATTAAGGCATCAGGCCAGAGTGACACTGCATTGGGGATACTTGCATCTAATGTGACCCAATATAAGAGCTGCATCAAAAAATCAGCTATTACAAATCTGACAGCTTCACCCACCAGGCTATCAGGATGCTAAATTCCCACCCATCTGCTCACAATAAGTCTGCAATAAGTATGTCCACTTCCCTCTGCCCTCAATACCCCTCATCAGTAAATCTTCTGCTAACCTACCTATTGTATTTTGAACATGCATTTTTAGCCACTGGCTGCTCTGCTGACTGACGTAAATTGTCCACTTGTTTCTGCCTTAAATGGTTACAAGTCCAATATTGCTGTTGTTAAAGGGCTATCTCCATGTACTATGAACTCGGCGAGAAAGACTTGGCCTTCATCAAACAATGCAAAGACGGAAACGGCTTCCTCATCAACCTCATCGATTCTCCCGGTCATGTTGATTTCTCCTCTGAGGTCACGGCAGCCCTCAGGGTGACCGACGGAGCCTTGGTGGTGGTGGACTGCGTCTCTGGTAGTTAGTCTTCCTAAAACGCTGCTTTCTCCTTCGCACATTGATGTTCTCCAGTTAGGCTGACCTGTCGTTTCCTCTTGCAGGGGTATGTGTGCAGACCGAGACTGTCCTACGGCAGGCCATCGCTGAGCGCATCAAGCCGGTTCTGATGATGAACAAGATGGACCGGGCCTTGCTTGAACTACAGCTGCAGCCAGATGAACTCTTCCGCACCTTCCAGCGTATCGTGGAGAACGTCAACGTCATTATTTCCACTTATGGCGAGGACGAGGGAGGTCCTATGGGCAACATCTTGGTAGAGCATTAACACCTCAGTCATACTTTATGTTATAGAAATTGCTCATCTATATTAAGATCTGTATTTTTATCCTCAGATCGACCCTGTTATAGGTACAGTTGGCTTTGGGTCTGGCTTACACGGCTGGGCTTTCACATTGAAGCAGTTTGCGGAGATGTATGTGGCCAAGTTTGCTGCTAAAGGCGAGGCTCAGATGAGTCCAGCAGAAAGGTGTAAGAAAGTAGAAGACATGATGAAGAAACTGTGGGGAGACAGGTAAAACATGCTCACATGAAAAAAAAGAAAGAAAGAAATATCAGTCATGTATTTTTCCTTTAATAAAACATGACATGACATTTGAATAATATGCAGTGGCGTAACATAGGTTGCCAGCGCCGACGGCGGGTGAAATATTTGTGCCACCTTAACCTGACAGACAGGTATCCATAGTGGTATAATGATACACGCTTCTGCCTTTCATAGCAGAGCACTGGGTTTGATTCCCGCCGAGGGTTGCGTCAGGTTGCAGCATCGGTGTAAAAACTAAGCCAAAACCATTCATGCGATTGACTGACTGTGGCAACCCCTGACAGGGAAAAGCTGAATTGAAAAAAAAACATCTTGGCAGACAGCTAGCACTCCCGAGATAAATATAGTACATGGCTAAAAAGTAATAAAAATAACATCATTACTCCTCCTCTGTTGTTTGCTAACTTTGCCCACCTGTGAGACACCTTTTTCAATTGGGCCTCTTTCGAATGTCAGGAAGAACCGGTTGTGGAGAAGTTTCTTGGCACCACCTGTTGGTTTGCATGCATAAACCTGTAGTCCCAAAGTATAAGAATATAAGATGACCCATATAATCATCTTTTTCAGTCTTTTTTCTATATATACACATATTTCTAATGGGCCGCGCAGTGGATGAGTGGTTAGCATGATGTTGGCCACACAGTCAGGAGATCGGGAAGACCTGGGGTTCGGATCTCTGCTTGGGCATCTGTGTGGAGTTTGCATGTTCTCCCCGTGCGTGGGTTTTCTCCGGGTATTCCGGTTTTCTCCCACATTACAAAAAGGTTAATTTGCGACTCTAAATTGTCCATAGGTATGATTGTGAGTGTGAATGGTTGTTTGTCTATATGTGCACTGTGATTGGCTGGCGACCAGTCCAGGGTGTGCCCCACCTCTCGCCCAAAGTCAGCTGGGATAGGCTCCAGCATACCCCCGCGACCTAATTAGGATAATTAAAGAAAATGAATGGATGGATATGCTTTTTCTCTCTGAATATAGGCCGTTTTTTCTGCAGAAAACCCATCTCACTCACCCTCAGTAAGTAATAATTCATAAATTACGTTATAATAAAAGATAACACGGACAGCATATGTGTATGTAATGACAAGATGTGGGTGTAAGATGGTGGCACCCTGTTGGGCTGCAGCAGACAACTTTGTTACACTGTGGCCTCAAAGCTTATGTAGACGCGGCATTGGATGAACACCTGCATCATCTTGAACTGCTAGTCTGTTCTCCAATTGATCATTTTTCATTATCATTCATTACCGGTGCATACATATACATTTTACAATGTCAAATAAATGCATTTAATAAGTGTGCGAGGCATATTATAGGCCATAGAGTGGCAAAAATAGCCATTATTCACAGTTATTCGCTATTCGTAGGGTTTGCTGTGCTACTTCTACATTTGAAATGTTTTGAAATTTTTGGCCCCTACGAATTTTGCGCCACGCCCAAGCTTCCCTACTATTTATACCATGAATTCATTTGCTGCTTGCAGATATGTTGATCCAAAAACTGGCAAGTTTACTAAGACTTCTAACGGACCTGATGGCCAGAAATATCCTCGCTCTTTTTGCCAGTTTATTTTGGACCCCATCTTCAAGGTGAAAAGCAAATATTTGAGCCACTTCAAAGCTTCATTCAAATAAAGCAGCAAAGGATTCACATCCAAACTGCGTTTCCTCCATCAGGTGTTTGACGCCATCATGAATTTCAAAAAGGACGAGACAGCCAAACTCATTGACAAGCTGGATATCAAGTTGGACTCGGAGGACAAAGAGAAGGAGGGGAAGCCCCTGCTGAAGGCGGTGATGCGTCGCTGGCTGCCTGCTGGAGAGGCACTGCTCCAGATGATCACCATCCATCTGCCCTCACCCGTCACTGCTCAGAAATACCGCTGTGAGCTGCTCTACGAGGGGCCAGGAGATGATGAAGCCGCCATGGGTGAGTCGTACATTTCTAGTCACCTCACAGTGCATGTACAGAAAGTGACAGCTTACTATATCTTCCCAGGCATTAAGAACTGCGACCCCAAAGGTCCTCTCATGATGTATATCTCGAAGATGGTCCCGACGAGTGACAAGGGTCGTTTTTATGCATTTGGCCGTGTGTTTTCCGGCTGCGTGTCCACCGGCCAGAAGGTACGCATCATGGGGCCAAACTTCACTCCTGGAAAGAAAGAAGATCTTTATATTAAACCCATTCAAAGGTGAGCACATTTATCAAAAATGAAATGAAAGTGATGCTTTTTCTCAACATGTGCTTTATGTTCTCATCCAGGACCATCCTGATGATGGGCCGCTATGTGGAGCCTATTGAAGATGTCCCCTGTGGTAACATTGTAGGTCTTGTTGGAGTTGACCAGTTCCTGGTGAAGACAGGGACCATCACCACTTATGACCAAGTACCACTTGATTCTATTAGTAAATCGTAATTTTTTTTAAACCTTAAAACCCAGCAGTGATTTGGTTAATTGCCTCTGCAGGCCCACAACATGAGGGTGATGAAGTTCAGCGTCAGCCCTGTCGTTAGAGTTGCCGTAGAGGCCAAGAACCCAGCTGACCTCCCCAAGCTGGTGGAGGGCCTGAAGCGCTTGGCCAAATCTGACCCCATGGTGCAGTGCATCATTGAGGAATCGGGAGAGCACATCATCGCTGGAGCAGGGGAGCTGCACCTGGAGATCTGCCTCAAGGACTTGGAGGAGGACCATGCCTGCATTCCACTGAAGGTACAATATAATGAGATCCAATACGTGCCTTCTATGAAAAAATATGCTTTTCGAAGATAATAATGCTCAGTTTAAACCTGACACTGCCCAAAATGTACCTGATCAGGTAATACGCAGTCAATTGCACTGCATTGCATTACGAAACAGAATCTAATTTTCTTTTAGATAGAAATAATGTAAATCCATTTAATCTGTTCCAGACACTGCATTACCTTAAAACAAATTTCACAGATAATAATGAAAAATAGTTACATTTTTAATAATAAAAATTAGTTTTGCATGCACAAATACATAGAAATGTAACACATTTAACACCACTTTTACCTTTATTGAAGACTTGTTGGTGAACACGGTGATGAGTGGAGGGAGGAGAGTTTGGGAGGGACACAGACACACTTAGTCCATCCATCCATTTTCTATGCCGCTTCTCCTCATTCGGGTCGCGAGGAGCCTATCCCAGCTGACTTTGGGCGACAGGCGGGGGTACACCCTGGACTGGTCACCAGCCAATGGCAGGGCACATATAGACAAACAACCATTCACACTCACATTCATACCTATGGACCATTTACAGTCGCCAATTAACCTAACATGCATGTTTTTGGAATGTGGGAACCGGAGTACCCAGAGAAAACCCATGCACGCACGGGGAGAACATGCAAACTCCACACAGAATCGGGAGAAGGGAGAATCAAGAATCTGGAGAACCGTCTTCCCGATCTCCAGACTTTGATTGTGTGGCCAACATGCTAACCCCTAGTCCATTACAAACTTAACTTTAAAGAGTGCATGGTTAGAGATGCATACTTGCTCACGTGAACTGAACTTCAGCAGCAGGTGCAATCATCATTACACACACGGGCCCAGCTCACCATGTGTAATGTGTCTCCCTTAAACTGTTCCCCCTGTAACTTGTGTTAACGGTTCCTACCGTTAGATTAGTTCAATTCAGTTCAACTCAGTTTATTTATATAGCGGCATATCACAACAACAGTTATCTCAGGGCACTTTACACATGAAGGTCACACTGATAAATGCAAAAAACAGAGAACCAAATCAAACCCCACACGAGCAAGGGCTTGGCGACATTACAATCCTGTTGGAACGGATGCGACCTTTGTACTTTACTATGACACCTTTCTTAAATGAAGTAGTGTTTCTCACCGTCCTTGTCAATGTTCTGGAACTTGCAACAATTTTTGCAGCCGTATCTAATTTAAAAAAGCAGATTCATCTAACACTCAGAAATATGCACTGCTCTTGAATGCCATTGGTGTACATCGCACTGTGCTAAATAGAGGAAAGAAGGAGACAATTATGCGTTTTTCATCGTTCTGTGTGCTTTCTGTGAACAAATAAATCGCCCACACACATAATAAAGATGATTAAAGGAATCCCTAGCCGAAGTCTGTCTATAGTGTCCCAACTTTAAAAGAACCACTATCCATTCTTCACAGAGACTGAGTCACCAACGTGCGAATGCTTTGTTTGGGCTCTCGATTTCACATACTAGTTTGTTAAGCGCACTTTTTGGCTCTTCCTATGATTGTGAAGCCATTGTTCACCCACTAATGGGGAATGTGAGCTGGGTTTAGACCGTCGTGAGGCAGGTTAGTTTTACCCGACTGATGATGTTTGGCAAAAACCGAGACTTATTTTCAGCAATAATTTTCCTCAAAAACAAATCCTACGAAAACGGAGTTTCCACTGTATATAAAAACAGAACCACAATAATAAACATATTTTTAAATTGATACAGCTCTGTCAGGGTTGCAAAGCCAAACAAGTAAATCAAAAAAGTTGAAGGTTGACAAAAACGTAGCATACTTTCTTTCTCTTTGCAGAAATCAGACCCAGTTGTGTCTTACAGAGAGACAGTGACAGAGGAATCAGACCAGATGTGTCTCTCCAAGTCCCCCAACAAGCATAACCGCCTCTTCATGAAGTCCCGTCCTTTCCCAGAAGGCCTCGCTGAGGATATCGAAAAGGGTGATGTCTCGGCTCGGCAAGAGCTCAAGGCTCGCGCGCGTTACCTGGCTGAGAAGTATGAATGGGATGTGGCCGAGGCCAGGAAGATCTGGTGCTTCGGTCCAGATGGCAGCGGGCCCAACCTGCTCATAGATGTGACAAAGGGGGTCCAGTACCTCAATGAGATTAAGGACAGCGTGGTGGCTGGTTTCCAGTGGGCTACTAAAGAGGTAAAGCACACATACAATTCATTTCTTGATTATCGACTGTGATTTTTAAATGGCGGATTGCGTCGTCGTGCTCCTCGTGCAGGGTGCGCTGTGTGAGGAGAACATGCGCGCGGTCCGTTTTGACATCCACGATGTGACACTGCATGCCGACGCCATCCATCGTGGGGGTGGACAGATCATTCCCACAGCCCGCAGGGTTCTGTACGCATGCCAGCTCACTGCTCAGCCTCGCCTCATGGAGCCGGTGTACCTGGTGGAGATACAGGTATGCATGCTTCACGCACACTTGCAGCTTATTTGGTTACATTTTGGGGAGGCATTCGAGCCCGTTTTATTTATTTATTTTTTTAAATGTAGGTTAGATACCAGGAAAACTACTATTCTTTTCCAGATCACACGTCTTACATGTGCTTGGCTTGTTGCTAGGTAGGATTTGTGGAGCTCATAAGTAAAAAAAAGTGGCATCTTGAGAAAGATACACACAAACACAATTACTCCATTGCTCTGTATTAGACATAATATTCATGTTGTATGGAAAGAAAAACATTTGCTTGCTTTCGTGGGGTATGTGGGGTCCCAATGTGGAGCTGTCTGTCTTGTCTAAATTGTCTGTCCCATTTTTACACCTAGTGTCCCGAAGCCGTGGTAGGTGGGATTTACGGTGTGCTGAACAGGAAACGAGGTCATGTGTTTGAGGAATCTCAAGTGATGGGGACCCCCATGTTTGTGGTGAAAGCCTACCTGCCTGTCAACGAATCCTTTGGTAGGTGTTCTGCAAAGTCATTAAAATGGCAGTGCTTCTCAAATAGCGGGGCGGGGGTGGATTGAGGACAAATGCAGGGGGGACTTTCAGTATTAGTGCAGGCCTGCCAACACGTACGCGTTATTTGTTCTCGGCACGCATTTTGACCCTTGAATACGCTTGTATGCTGCGCATTTTGTTGCATTTTCCTAGTTTCAGTTTAGAGTGCAGGCTGTGAAATCTGGATAATGTTCTTGTCGAGGCACCACTCCCAGCACTAGCACTAGCTCCTCCCTGCAAACCCTGCGTAGCATGACATGCGACTCTGAAAAAATTCTAACCTTGTGGACCGTGAAGGCCGTGATTGGTCAACTTGTAGAACCTTATTTCCTGTGTGCATACGATTCCCTCAGAGGGTGAACAGCCGACCTCCGCGAATGCCTTATCTGATTTGGGACCAACTGAAATGTCGATAATAGCGTTGTCTTAGTTATAAGATTAAAAATATATACATGTACATGTATATCAAAGTGGCTGGCCAAAATGTCTTAAAGGTTGGCAGGTCTGTTAAGTGCCTTCATTCATGCTTGAATGATGCCTGTACCAGCAACTCATACAGTTGTTTGTACAGATAGCTCAACGTCGTTTTTAGTACGCCCCATCTTCCGTATAATTTGGTTTCCGTTGAAACTTTTCGCAAAAATGTTGCCTCCGTGTTTGCACTTCTGTACAGTATTGCACATGAAGTAGTCCATTTACCCTGGACTGTATCGTTCTGCGAAATCAGGTGCTCAAACAAAGCCGCCTACGTGTTGCTAACTCACTGTCCGTGCATTTTTTGTTGAGTGCCACTGATAAATGAACTGCGATGGGTCCAAAGAAAGTTGCAAGTGCCAGCAATTTGATGAAGGTGGAAAAACACCGTTCAATTCAATGTACGGGAGGTCCGCATCTACAATAAGTTCCACTCATTTATAATTACTTTTGCAGTTTTCTGCATGTAAAACTAGAATTATTCTCTATCAAATGTATTTTTTGTTAATATTAATTGGATTGACATTGTTTCCTATGACCTATGGCAGTTTTATCGCCATCAGTTGTGGATCTGTTACAAAGCAAGATGTAATTCTATTATATGGATATTGCATATTTTATTAAATTGATATAAATTACAACTGTCTTGAATTAAGAACAGCTATTTAGTATCTAAAATGGCATGTTAAAAATGCCCAGTCAGGAAATTGTCCACACTTTTTTTTGTATTGTTAGTAGCTAAAACGTTATTTTCTACAGGGTTCACTGCTGACCTGCGCAGCAACACTGGAGGCCAGGCCTTTCCTCAGTGTGTGTTTGACCACTGGCAAATCCTCCAGGGGGACCCCAAAGACCCCACCAGCAAACCCTTCCTGGTTGTTGCAGAAATTAGAAAACGCAAAGGTCTCAAGGAGGGTATCCCCGCTTTGGACAACTACTTGGACAAATTGTAAGGAAAAAAACCCAACAACCTGACCCTGGATTTTACGTATGTTCAACTTTTTAGCACTAAATCCCGTGGGCACTTTAATAATCTTTGCACAGGCTAAAACGTTTGCACAAATGGTTTGATTCAAAGACGGGAAAATAAATAAAAGCTTAAGCTTGTGTTGTTGGCTAGCGGGGGCAGTGATGCTTACTTTCATTTCACAGCGACAGTACACCAAGTGCCTAGGCCACGCGTTCTGGGAATATTGGAGTAAAGCCGTTGAAATATCAATTTATTGTTTCTTTTAGTCTTTTACATCACCCCTTTTCCCAGTTTTATCTGACACAATGGCTCTGTATGGTGCACTGTGATATCGCTGCAATAATATTGCAAGCAAGAATGTTCAAGCTAAAATCTCCTGGTTGAACTTCATAATGAATAAAACATTCAACTGCAGACGAAGTGGCTTTTATTTTCTTAATTTCTTACATCACCCAGAAAAGCACTGGGGTCCTCATTGAATGTCCCTCGCTTATGACAAATTTTTTAACCCTCACTCTTTCTCAAGCTATATGTAATGTTAATAAATGCCATTTAATATACAAAGCTTGATTCCAAAAACAAAACAATGCAATCATTTCAAAACTTTTCAACTTGCATTCAACAAACTACAGTACAAAGATAAATTCAGTGTTGATCCAGAAATGTGTGAGTCAATCTCAACTTTACAGAAGTTACCTCGATGCCGTGGAGTATCTCTTTTGTTTGCACGTTAGACATGCATTTTCAATCTCAGCTGCAACGACAAAAGTGCTTGTTAGCTACTTTTGGGATGGGATCAGTTTCAGAATGGATTTGTAGTGTTAGAAAATGTACAACAATTAGAAAATAGTATTTTATTTTTGTACTGTCGTCTGCTGAATATGGGATGAAAATGAATCGCAAATCTTCTACTGACATCACACGAAGAGTTCTTCTAGGAATCTGAATTTGTACAACAATAAAATGTCATCACTAAGAGGGTCCACATATTTACAACAAAGCTGAAAGAAAACAAAGATATCCTATGAGTTGAATGTGCATCCGTCACATAACCAAAATATGCAAGGCCCAGAAAGTGCAACGTCTTTTGGATATACTGTAGGCAACTACCAAGTAAAGACACAAGATATAACAGTTGGTACTGTAGTAACATATGGGAATCTAAAAGTTAAGGTTGTTTAAATATGCCAGGAATCCATAACGCCTTTTAAATCTGGAGGTGGATGGAAGTCACAGGTGACTGCTGATGTGTAGTTGTGAAATGCTGGTCTGATTATCTTGGTAGCATTCAGTGTCAAGCTTTTTGTTGGCAACACACAGCAGATCTTAATGCTGTGAATAATTTAAGCAGACCCTTCTCCTCTTTTTTTACTCCACTGTGGATACTTACATACCAAGTAAAGACACAAGATATAACAGTTGGTATGGGACTCTGAAGGTTAATAAGAAGGTTGTTCAAATATGCCAAGAATCCGTAACGCCTTTTTAAATCTGCAGGTGGATGGAAGTCACAGGTAACTACTGATGTGTAGATGTGAAATGCTGGTCTGATTATCTTGTGTAACATTCAGTGTCAAGGTTTTTGTTGGAAATACACAGCAGAGATATTAATGCTGTGAATAATTTAAGCAGGTCACACTTTTTGTACCACAAATCACGTTACCTACATTGCCTCATAGCTATTTGTCTTCCAATGTGGCTAGCAGTAGTGCATCGTATGGAGGGACAGTATTATGACCAATGAGCCCCAAGATGTAGAACTTCCCTCACCCGCCTCCAGGAGCTGGTTCCAGGCTGTCACATTTGATGGAACATTGCTGCAAAAGTCTAAGACGATGTGACTATGTGTAGAAGATGACCTCAGGGATCTGTCCGTCCTCTACTGAAGTGCCATTGTTGTTACCCGCCGCGTAGCAGAACGTGAAACAGGTCTTGGTGCCCGTTGTTGATGACTCATGTGTCACCTTGCGCATTCCCTTTGTGCCATAGTGAGAGTCTGGGCCCTGCAAGACACAGGAGGGGGTACAACTGAATAATTACGGCACGGCCATACTCTATACAATATAGTGTTGGGGTGGATTCTGTTAATTAGACGGCTATATTCTGAGTCTGAATTAGTATTAACAATTAATAAGACTTAACGATTGTAGCAGGGTCCCAATACAACTTTTTTCACTTCGATCCGATACAGATATTGCAGCCTTGAAATTATACATACTTTTTACTACTTCATGTGTAGTGTAATATTAGAAAAGGCTTGATCAAGTGTTATTACTCAAACAGAACAATAATCAGCAACAGTAGGTATGAGGGAAAAACAAACCCATTTATTTCTTTAAACATCTGGGGTATTGTTTTACCCACAATGCAGTGGCGGCTCGGCATAACGTAACTACGTTCGAGGTTCTTGATTAAGCATTTCAACCCGACTTTACCCACCACTGACAGGGGCTGGTCATCTTTTATGTTATAGCTAATGACTTCTTGTTATCTCGTAGGAGTTTCCCCTGTGATGCTTCAGATGCGCGATGATCATATTAAACTTCCCCCTGTCTGTGCCACCACAGGAAACTTGTGCATGACAAGTTTTGCACTCAGATTTCTTTTTTCTGATTTTAACCAAAAATACACATGTGCAACATCACTCCTACTCCTTGCTTAACACGTTAGCACACGCTGTTGTTGCGATCAGGTGGACGTACTTGTATTGGAGTGCCAATATTGGAGATTTGAGATGAGGCCAATTATAATCAGAGTTGTTTTTTTGCGGATATCGACATCAATATCAGATCGGGACACCCCTACTTAATAAACACTATTTTTTAAAGCACATTATCTGTTTAACCTGAACTTGCTTCCTTGTACTTCTCTCCTCACTGCTTGCCTTCCTTTCAAATAAATATACAAGCATGCACTCTATTTGCAAAGCTGTACAGTATTAACTAAGACTTGATTGGCTGAGCCATGTCGTGTTGTCTGTTTATTTCCTGTGTGCATACATGTACTACGCTAATAATCCGAATAGCTGCACAGTTAAAATAAGACCATTTTCCCCCAAAGGTTCTGCAGGATAAAAAGCACAATTTAATCTCACGTTAAGTCTGGGTCCATATAAAAAGGTCGACATTGTAAATATTGACTTTTTGCACAAAACAGATTTCAAGTCAATTAAAAGTCTTTAAATGCTTACCGTTTCTCCAGGGTATACAAGAAAGCACTTGAACATTGGTTAAAAGTTGGTGAAATACAACAGTTGAGTCACTGCCAAAACTACGCACTAAATAACTACAAAGTTGCCTACATTAAACCTAAACCCTCCAAAGCATACCCATGTCAGGCAGCCTTGAAAATAACATGTACAAACCTTGAGTGTCGCACAGGCAGTGTAGTTAACATTGGGTAGTATCTCCACTGGTTCTTTAAACATGACTCGGAAGGTGTTGGCGGATCCGTCGCAGCTGAAGCCTGTTTCGTTCTGGCCCAGTACAGTGTTACTGTCAGTGTGAATAATCTGCGTAAAGAGAGGGAACATTACAGAATACAGAAACACCGTGAATTAACAGATCTGGACTGTACCTGTATGTTGACTTGGTAGTCTGTTGGTCCGTGTATAGAGCCGTACAAGCCGAACCCAACCACAAATATCCTCCTGTTTACTGAGAACCTAAAACATTTATGGTTAGCTTAACATGAGATGTACAATATACTCGACATGGTGCAAATGTCAAATATTTCACCGTATGCGGTCGCTTGTGCCACTGTAGCCCCAGCGACTCTCCACTTGTCCAAACCGTGTGATGCTGCACTCCTTACCGCGAAGGCAGCAGCGAGGCCGATCAATGAAGTCTACCCGCGGTTTAGGGTTCACTGTGAAGTGGAGGAAGAGGCTCACCACCTCTCTATCAGTCAAAATACTGGACTGGGCTGGAACTGATGAAGATAAACCCCGTACATATTCAATGAGTCTTTGTGCTTTGGGAAAGTGCAGTGCAGTTGTGAGGCTCCGCCACACTTGTTTTTACCTGCAGCAAACTCTTCAATGGTCATGAGAGGGAAGCGGATGAGCGTTAGGGCCTTGCCCAGCACTTTGCGCTTGTTCTCTGGAGTAGGCTGCAGCTGCTGCCTGTGGGCCTCCGCCTCAGCCCAACGCACAGCAGCTCCAAACAAACGCACCTCCCGCACGCCTAGGGTGTCCCTCTCCAACACGGCCACCAGCGTATCTAAAACGGTAAACGGAGGTAAATATCAGTCCACCGTAATGCATTATCACAGCATCAATGTCATGCGAGGCAACAATACCAAGGTCGATGTCTGTGAAGCCTTCGGCTGCGAGAGCGTCTCCTGTGTTCTTATCGATGTTTTCAAGGCAGAGGCTGGCAAGTTGAGGTTCATCAAACAAACGTGCCTGAAACAAAAAGACAAACAGTAAGACATGACACACATTAGGTAGACCTGCACAATCTAGTATCAAATACAACAATAATAATGTTCAGTTTTGATTGATAGTGCGTGGAATATGACCATTATTGTGGTGTAGATATGCACTCTTGTAGCTAAAGAGGGGCAGCCAAACTATTAAGAAACTCATTTATATCCTCCCAGTATGACGTAATACAGATCTAGAGATGGAGGACTTCACCAGTTGCTTGCAGACAGCAGGAGTGCCGCATGGCACGGGGTGCACCGTAAGGAAGCAAAAAGCAACCCCCGTCCACCGGTAGTGACGCGTGGAGACGATCCGCGGCGTGAGCGATTGTTGCCACCGGGGGGCGCCTTAAGGCGGGGACGACCAACCCCCGCCATCGAAGAGAGCCACCCATGGAACCGGTGGCTATCAATGCCTTGTCCTTGGCATCACAGGCTGGAGGGCCGGCCTCCTGACAGTTGGACAGCACCCGAGTCGGCCAGGAAACCACTGGAATAACTTTGACAACGGCAACAACACCCACGCCGCTAGCGGGACTTTGTCATGAACACTGAGGTTGTTGTGGACCGCTAACCTGCTGGGTGGGGACTGTGTAGCACTGATGGGAGCACTTCCTGATCCCAGCATGCTTTACTGGACTGCTTTGTAATTATTACACGTTTAATGTTATGTAAGTTGTTGTCATTCCATGTACTATTTATAGTTACCCTGTGCTTGTCTGCTTGTCTGTTGGTGTTGTTTGCTGTGCCTATCACTTCAATGTTTTTGTCTACACCATGGCCATGGTTAGTATTGTTTTTCTAGTTACTCCCCTTTCGTTCCAGGGTTTCCAACATAACCGTCCATAACCGTCACTTTGTAGATGTAATATGACATCAGTCAGCTGACATGAAGTTCCCTCCTGATTCGCTCCTGTGCCGCCGCGTCGGCATAAAAAAAGTGCAGAACAGAAGTCGGCCTCCCATGCAGCCCACCGCCACAGCTTCAAAAAATCCTTGGGAAACCCTGCATTCCTACTGTGTGCCAAGTTCATTGCAAGGTCCGTCCTGACCATTGCAGGAACTTCCTATCAAGCAGCTGAAGTGCCTCTGAACGTCTTCTTTGCCGACACGAGATCGCCACACAGCACTATTTCTGATACCGCTTTTAAATTAGTCTCAGCGAGAGCTGGTCACATACAGCAGCTTGAAAGATGTTATACACCAATGGACTACGCCAGTAAGAAGCATGTGTGCAGCGAGCTTGTCTAACCTGTGTGAGGAGCATGAACGCATTGTCTGCTCTCAGGTTCTTCTTGAGGAACTCCACGCAGTGCGCCTCCAGGGCTGGGACGGCATACTTTTTGGCAGTATACAGCGTAGTCATGACGGTCTCTGGCCCGATCTGAACTTCGTCAGAGTACAGAAACCTGCAGTGGTTCAAAAATACATTCAGCATTTAATTTGATTGAAGCTAAACTTTAATTTACACGTGTAAGATAATGTATGTCTATTCTTCACCTAAAACTATCTGCATTATCTATAATCAATTGCCAAATGACAACAAAGGTTGAAGGCAGTTGGGTATGGAATCAAAGTAGAATGCCTATGACAGTAAAAGTACCAACACAATGTAATGCCAACGTAATGTCACTGCTACTATTACCTCTAATTGTGACAATGACTGGTTGACTGGGCAGCTGGAAGCAGAAGCACTCACTTGTGACACTAAGACATCGTGCACACCGTTTCTTACTTTAGCAAAGCCAGAAAAGCAGCTGGTTCCACGTCAGGAAGCTCTATTTCCGTTGACGTCGTCGCCATTCCGCCGTTGAACATGGCATCAAACACTGCACTTCCCACCGCCAGAACGAACCTAACAATGCGAACATTAATCAGCTTCAGGACAAACTATCATTTATATCTGTTGGAGCCGTAAATCCCCATCGTACCTGTGTGCAGGTATCCTCTGAACTCCCATTCCTTTGCCCACCAAGAAGTGCACGTCGCTGAGCACTTCGTTGTTGAACAAAAAGGCAAACCTCTCCTTCACCGTGCTCTTCGTTGCCTGCCAGTTGTACACCGGCTCTCGGTACACCAACACGGACGCAGCTGCCGGTGTAGCGGTGGGTGCCGCCGCTGGGGTAGCGTTTGACGCCGCAATAGTTGCCATATTGGACGCCGGTGTGGCCATGCCTCCTGTCGCTGCAGAACCTGCCGCTGCGGGCGGCTGCATAGAGCCCTGCGCAGTTGGTGGAGCTCCGTTGGTCGAAACGCCGTTGCCGTCTACGCCGCCAGGCCCCAGTTGAGGGTTGGGGCGCCGAGTAGCTCCTTGCGGCCCTCCAGCCGAACCAACCGCTCCGCCATTGGATGCCGGCATTGAGAAAACGCTGTTGCTGGGTTGGCTGTTTCCCAGTGGACCCGGGCCGGTGAAGTTTAGGCAAGGAGGCCTACCAGTATTTTCTCCAGCTGCCATCTTACATGTAGCTTAGGCGTAAACAACACACTTCTTCTTTGTCGTATAACGGCGGATGCAAACTATGTTAGTGCAATACTGCCACCCTCCGGATGTGAATGATCGCTATGGCTTACAGGCTATATCAATTCAGGTAACATTTGGCATTTTGAGGAGGAAACAAAGAAAAAATAATAGAAAAGAAATTAATAATACATAAAAACAAAATGACAATAAATTATAATCTATTACTAAGTTTGGTGGCTTTCAAAAACTCTTAAGATACTTTATGACTATATGTTCTTGTGATTTACTGAATGTCTCTCCCTTGTCCACGATTTCCATCCATCCATCATCTTATGCTGCTTATCCTCATTGGGGCCGCGGAGGTATGCTGGAGCCTATCCAAGCTGAGTTATGGGTACACCCTGGCCTGGTCACCAGCCAATCGCAGGGCACATATAGATAAACAATCATTCACAATCACAATTTAGCGTCACCAATTAACCTAACATGCATGTTTTTGGAATGTGAGAGGAAACCGGAGTACCCGGAGAAAACCCACGCACACGCGGGGAGAACATGCAAACTCCACACAGAGATGCCCAACGGAGATTCGAAACCAGATCTTCCCAATCTCCTGACTGCGTGGCCAACATGCTAACCACTAGGCCACCGTGCGGCCCTTGTCCACGATTTTCCTCTTTAAATAATTTCTTTCTCTATTGTACCTAGTGCAATTTATAAGAACATGCTCTACTGCACATGTGTCAAACTCAGGCCCGGGGGATAAATCCAGCCTGCGCTGCAATTTCATCCAGCCGGACGGAACAGTCTGGAAAATAGGGAGTTGGCCCCCCTCATAGGCCTTATCAAACAAAGTGCTTACATTGCGCTGCATAATTAAACAATTCCTCCAATATAAACTCCTCCTCTGCCATTTTCATTTGTAATGTGGAAACAACGTATAGCACGAAATTCACAACCATAATGTCCATTTCGGCCCACAACCTAAAGAAGGCTCTGAGTTTTGCCCCCCTGTGCGATTGAGTTTGAAACCCCTGCGCCACTGTCTCAGGAACATTACCGCTATCACATTTTCTAGTCCCATGTTTACCTATTAAAAACAGTGTCTCGTTTAAACCAGTGTATCCTAATCGAGTGATTATTGTTTCTTCTTACCTGCACCTGCCACCCTGGCAGCCTGAACCAACGTGAGCGTTGATAAGGTAATAACAGTTCTGTCCCCTTACGATCATTACTTCACTTCTCTTGCCATAACGTCATGCTTTCTTTCCAAAATATAGACTTGGCCTCTGATTTGCTAACGTTACACTAAACTGATATAGTTTGTGTACTTACTGCTTGCTTTGCATATTAGTCTGCCGAGTAATTTCCCACCATTCCACATGAATTTGAACCCACGTAAATCTACTAAACAACACACTTCTTCACCTCGTCGCTTTCTAGTACTTGTAGTATCGCAGACTAAAAACAACTCCCTACGTCAACGTTTAAGTTATCTGTCAAGTAACCGGAGATGCAATGTTAAGTTTTATTCTTTCCCACCTTACAGTCATAACACAGGATGTGTGTAATACTCAGGGGCATCGCCAGGAATTCTGGGCCTGATGAAAAAAACTCACCTTGGGCCCCCCAGCAGCTTTTTATCACCACATCTCTGGGAACCTTAATTGACCCAGCAAGAGCTTTACATAACTCCAACTCTGAAGGTGTGCAAATGTCTTGCTTCTTATTGTTCAATACTCGCAGTGTAATTGTTACTGCTAGTGAGCTCTCTGTGCAAGTCTGCATTTAGTTTGCAATTTACTATTTGATACAAGAGAACATAACAAATGAGCTAAAGGTTATCTTTTACAGTCTCACTGTAATTTTAATTGTAAAATTCCAAAAAGTTTTTAAAATTTATGAAAGACTTAAAGAAAATTGAATATCAAGTATATTACTGTAACTTTTCAAGTACATTAACTCAGGAGATCTGGAAGCTCTGAGTTCGTATCTCTGTGTGGGCACTCCGTGTGGCGTTAGCATCTTCTTCCCGTGTGTGGGTTCTTTTTCCACATTCCAAAAATATGCATGTTAGATTAATTGGAGACTCTTGTTGCACACAGGTATGAATGTGAGTGTGGTTGTTTGTCTAATTTTTCCCTGCAACTGGCTGGCGTTCCCCACCTCTCGCCCAAAGTCAGCTGGGATAGGCTCCAGCACCCCCGCAACCCTAGTGAGGACAGCGGCATCGAAAATTAATGTTGAGTTAAGTCCTATATCCACACTGCAGTGCCTCTGACCATCTCCTGAGCAACTCAAGAATGGCATTATATTTTTATACTTATGTTTTAATATTTATTACCACTTACAGGTGATCATTGCTCATGCTTGCGTCAGCTTATGATGTTTGTTGACAAGTTAGTTATCTGGTTGAAACGGATCAGCGTGAATACTTGCTGCGTCTGCGTCCTCACCCAGGCTCAACCTAAAGGGGCCCCCAGTTAAAGTTAGACTTTGAGACCCCTGGTGTAGTCCATTTTTTATCGGTAAGAGTTATTTTATTTTTAGTGTCAGTGTTCATTAAGCATAACTTTCTGTTTTTGACACTTACAATTTGTTTTTTTCAGTTACAAATGAATGGCAGTGGTTGGCGTGAGTGGGTGTGTTGGAGGGAGTCTACGGTGCAACAACAACGCCCCCTACCTCGCGATCCGCGACGCAACTTTGAGGATGTATTTTTTAACAAGCAATTTTCCCTTCATGTCCGTCTTTTTTCAGCAACAGTTATTTTTTTAGTGTTGTTGTTCATTAACTTCAACTTCCTGGTTGGGATTTAGTAATTTGGTATTACTGGGTGTGTTCGAGGGGAGTGTACATAATTTGTATTGGCTCTCCTTCCCTGCTGAAAAAAACAGCATAGACCAGCATGGAAATTATGCTGGTCTATGCTGGTCAGTGCTGGTCTATGCTGGTCACCAGGACCACCAGCACAGACCAGCAGGAAAACACAACATATGCTAGTCCAGGGGTCACCAACGTTTTTCCTTGTTAGAGCTACTTTTACAAAATGAAAATGGCCAAGAGCTACTAATTTATTTTCAGAGCTTATTTTAAACCCAAACAAAGCGAATATGCTTGTTTTACCAGAACATTAACAAAATGCTGGTGTCCACAGCTCACATTTTGTATTTCAGAATGCATTTCTTTCTACTGTTCTTTCATTATTAACTGAAAACCTGAATGAAAAGCAGGCTTGCGGGCACCTCATGTGGTCGTGGGGGGCTACCTGGTGCCTACGGGCACCATGTTGGTGACTCCTGTGCTAGTCTATGCTGGTCATGCTGCTAGCTGGTCTATGCTGTTTTTTACAGCAGCAAGCATGCAAATAATATTCTATTTGCCCTTCTAAAAACACAATTAACCTCTTTCTGCCCGAAGTAAAGGAAATATAAACATAAAGATAAACAGCAGTAAAAATAAAAAAAAGTTGAAACGTTGATATTGATAATTAATTGTCACCAAAAGCTGTTTTTTCTTTTAATATACTTTTATAACTTTATATTTAACTGGATTGGTTTTAGTCTGTTTAGAAATGTTTTTATCAAAATAGAGCATGCCTGGGAGGAAAAATTTTGGACACCGCTGTTGTAGACTGATGAGATGAGACTTTCCGCTATATTTACTGTATCCATAGTATAGTTTGAATGGTTTGTATTACTCCCGGTTTGCATTACAGTCATAGCACGTTTGCCATGCCGTCCTCTGTTAACCTCCTCTCTTCCTGCTCCTCTTCCTAGTGACGTCACAGCGGTGAGGGGAGCTGTCCTCGAGCACCGTGCTGCTGCTCAAACAAGATGGCTGTGCGGGAGACAGGAGCGGCGAGCTGAGGGCAACTAGAAAAGTGCAGAGAGGGTATTATCCCCGTGAGGCCGTTTCCAGCTAAGAAGACAACATCCTTAAGGAGCGACCCAAGCGCTTTTTTGAAATAAGACTTGTCCTTTTTTTCCTACAAATCTGGCTAGTAGTCATACAGAGCGAGCCAACAAATCACGAAGTAGCCAGGCAGCGGCTCACCGGAGGACAGCCGGGAACCCTCACGCCACTGACAGAGATGTCCCTGCTATGTGTGGGAGGTAAGACGCAGAATGTCAGCTTGCTTGGTGTCACACTCGGTCGTGTTTTTTTTTTTAGCACTGCACCAATCCGTCTGACGTTTCTACTGGGTATCAGCTTGAAAGAAAAGTCTTGTTTGTCCGTGAGCTCGTGCAGTGTTGGCAAAGCGTGCCGCATCTATTTACAAACGATAATCACACCTGTAACACATTCACTTACGTCTCATTGTTGTAGTTCATCCACGGTAGATGTGTGTGTGTGTGTGTATGTGTGTGTGTGTGTGTGTGTGTGTGTGTATGTGTATGAGAGAGAGAGCGAGAGAAATAGACTAACTCCGTCGTGACAGTCGGTGTCGTCAAAGTACCACAAGCTGCGGAGTTATAAACGAACGTCCACTTAGACCTCCGTATCCTGCTCGAGCTAATAACGTTAGTGTTGCGGTTGTTTCCCGTGTGTGTGTGTGTGTTGTGTGTGTCTTCCACTCTGTTCATTCATGCGTGGGCTGAGCCGACCAACAAGATGTGGAAAAGCCCCTGCCGCTACCGTGTTGCCGCTGCAGTTTCCGCCTCCTGCCGCCACTCCGCTGTAGTCGTGAGGGAATACTCGTAGCCTGCTGGAGGTGCGCGTCACTTCTCAATGCCCCCTCCCTTGAAGCGATGCGTCATCTCCTCCCACCCAACTTTCCAGCCCACCTCCTTCCCCTCCCTCCTCAAAAAAATAACAATAAAAACAGAAAACACCTGATGCTGATGTTGCCTCTCACACAGCCATGATTAACAAATTAGTCAGGCGACCCCCTTCTCTGTCTTCTTTGACACATGAGTCAGTGACATGTTTGCAAAAGTTGGTTGGCACTGAAAAGAAGCACTCATCTTCAAATAGCTGCAGCAGATCAGAATATAGAAAATTGTGCTGATCAGAAGCCTAAAGCTCTAAATTTTGTACCACATATGCATAGACAAGCTCAGGTGCACCTAAAAAGGGTAATGAACATTGTTGACTGGTTGCTGGATAGATCCCAGTTTGTTTTCAAGGCATTGGAAAGGTGCCCTTTAACAAGGCATTGGACCTTTAACTGTTCTGGGCATGCTCACTCACTTGCACATCTCTTTCTTGTTGCATATGCATGCCCATATGATGTGCTGTTGTTTGTGTATATGCAGCATATACAAGAGCCTGATGTAATCGGCCAATATAGCCATTAGAGAATAATCAGTTATTGGACAAAAGTTGGTTGATTGTTGCTGATGTTGACACTTATTAAAATGCAGGTGATATTATGTTTTTCTTTAAAAGGAATGATAAGGTGGCCTAGTAGTTAGCATGTTGGCCACACAGTCAGGAGAGAACTGGGTTCGAATCTCCATTTGGGCATCTCTGTATGAAGTTTGCATGTTCTCCGTGTGTGTGTGTGTGTGTGTTTTCTTCGGGTACTCCGCCTTCCTCCCACATTCCAAAAATATGCATTTTAGGTTAATGCATATTTTTTCTAAATTGTCCATCGGTGTGAGTGATTGTTTGCATACAGTGTATGTGCCCTGGGATTGGCTTGCAACCAGTCCAGGGTGTACACCAGCCAGCTGGGATAGGCTCCAGCATACCCCCACAACCCTAGTGAGGACAAGGGGCATAGAAAAGGGATGAATGATAGGCGGGGCCGCGCGGCTGTTGTCGCTCTCCACTCTCCAACATCTCTATCCTATACGCTGTCGCCAAATGCCTCGCCTTTTCATCCACTTGAAATATGTACAGTGTAGGAAATGGGAAATTACGTTGTGGAGAGGGCTTTTCGCCAGCATGGACAGTGTATGTGTAATGTATTGAAAACCCAACAATAAGATGGATTGTCCCGTGCAGGGCGGACGGAACGGGACACGGTTTTACTATGTACTGTTACATCCCTAACCTTCATGTACCTACAATAAATACATCAAGAGTGCGGTCCTGGACATGCTAAAAAGTGTCCTGCTGTAACTTGATTTGACATGCAGTTGAAATGGATCACATGGATGACATGTCTAGCCACAAATGCAGCAAATTCATTGTCAACCTACAGGTCTCCTGGCTCTAAATGTGAATGATGGCTGTGGTGTGTCAGAGCTCTTGGTCTTTGTCATAGATGTAATGGTGGAAACTTAGGGAGGCAAGGAGCGGTAAAGAGGTTTCAAAGTCACCTCATATGCGTCATTATGGATGCCACCCTACCTCATCTCATCCCGCCATGGTCCGCCCATTGACTGTCCCTGCACCGAGCCAGACCCAGGTGTCATTAAACCGTTGGAGTTATCCATTCATAAATGCGGGCTGCGGCGGCTGTGAAAGATGTAGACTACGAGACTTGGCGTTGTGCCTTGCTTCTCTTCCTGTTACATCATTCATGCTTACCTGACTGGAGCTATTTTTGGCCTGCACAGTACTTGGGCTTCTTGAAGAGGTTGCGTTTCTTAACAGTATCTGTCGACAAAGCAGAAAGATTGTGTTTGAAAACACGGCTTGTTTTCCAGACAACGTTCAGTTTTAAATGTAATTCTTAGCTCCTGCTTTGTCTCTCGTCCCCTTCAAAGCTTGTGAAGCACCACTCATTGATGCTTTGATTTAATGCGTTACACCTGTCATCAATCTTCAATCTGTTGTTTGTGATTATAGCAGAATTCCTGTTTCTAAATGTGTAAACATATTAATGTATTCACAGGAGCTGGGTTGGAGTCAAAGAAAATGTATACTTTCCAAGTTCTAAACATAATGAAAGGGCATCTGTGCTTGATCAACTTGTAGAGGCTGATTTCCTTCAGAGCATCTGCCAGTAAATCAGACACTCATCAACACAATTTTTCAGCAAAGTCTATTTTTTCTTGGGTTTGATCTGGTTATATTTTAGTTTGTTTCTCGATGACTCATGTCAGCCTTTGTTTTATTGTTGGCTATATCTGATCTCAAATCTCCCTGTTTTACATTCTTCAACAGTGCATGAAGCTCGCTTGATGTTGAGCCCGGTTTGCTGTGTCAGATATTTCTTGAATGAAAGCCCTGCAAGTAAAAGCAGGGTTTCATGCATACAAATGTGTGGGGCTCTTTGCACTGTGCATCTTTTAATAAATAGTGAAATATAGATAGTTTCTGGATCTAGCCTACTCACCCATAACCTGCTTCCAGGAAATTGATCCATATGTTATAGACCCTCACAGGCACATGTTTATGGGTTCAAGTCATGTAGTGCAGTGTGTGTTGGCCGTTGCTCTCTGCTTGGGTATGTGTGACAAAATACAGTATTATTCATGGAGGCTCAGGGACATTTCCTGTGGTAACTCAGCCTGTCATAGAGATTTATGATCATGAACCATAATTAAGCTTCAGCTTTTCACAGTTAAAATCTAATTCCGGCTCATATTGATTCTTGGGACATAGTTTTAGTTCTCTTTTGACTGTAGTACTAAATACAGTTATCTTAAAAACATGTTGGGATAGTAGTACCGCAAAAAACATATAACGACTTTAAAATATACCTTTTAGTGTGTGTCTTAAATCTAATCTTAGTCAAAAAAGATTTAGCCGATTTGAATGTATATTTGCATCACGTGTAAATACAGTATGTTCATGTAAAAACTTATACCCACACACATAAACATCGACATGGTAATGTGTTTAAAAGACTGGTATTTTCTTTATCACCAGTGCTGTAGGTACATGCGAGCGCACTGCAGTTGTGTGTGTGTGTGTGTGTGTGTGTGTACGTGCTCGCTGATGTAGCTTGCTCTTAACACAAAAGGGTTTTGCTGACTAGGAGCAATTTTGAATTTATATGTTTAATTTTGTACTGCTTCCTATGGCGATGTAGCGGTGTGTCCGGCCTCTATGAGAGAAGGTAATATTGGTATTACAGCAGTATACCGCGGTTGATAAAAGTAAAGGCTCGGTTTACGTAACATGGGGACTTTGATGCCATTTGTATGTTTGTGTGCATGATGTGTGCACTCTTGCAGAGTGTCGTTGAGATCTTGTATTGCGAGTGTGTGGAGGAAAGCAGCAGTTAGTGGGGCATTAAAAATGTATGCTTGTGCTTCGTCAAAGCTGGTAAAACTGTGCTGCAGCAGTGAGGGCATTCACTATAGACTAAAAAGCCCACTGACGTGTTATGATAAAGAGGGAACAAAAACTTGAATCAAAACATTTGATTTATCCCACAGGCTCAGCACATTTTGCACAACATTTTTAAATTTTCCTGTTCCTGTACTTGATACGGTGTAAGGGGATGGCTGCCTATGTTTACCACTCACTGCCAACATGTGTGACAAGAAGTCACCACACTTGTGCTAGATCTGCATAGTTGCAACTTGTTTTGGGACTGCCCCCACTCTTCCACCAAAGAATTGTCCAAAATGTCATATTATGAGAGGAGTAGTTGGCACGTCTTCCTCACAGTCAGGAGATGGCATGGATTTTCTCTGGGTACTCCAGCTTCCCTTCACATTCCAAAAACATGCTTGTATGTTTGTCAACGCAGTATGTGCCCTCTGATTGACTGGCAACAAGTCCTCTTGCAGAAAGTCAGCTGGGATAAGCTCCAGCTCAACCGATAAATGACAATTCTCTCAATACTTTTGTTGTACACAGTCTATGCATGTGTCATTTGTATTTTAGATTCTCTACGTAAACGCCAAAAGATAAATTGCATGTTTTTTGGCAAATGAAAACAGATGCTGTTCCTGTTTGTGATTTTGTCCCTCTGTATGGTTCCACAGTGAAGAAAGCCAAGCTAGATGGACCCCAAGGTAAGTCATTACTATACATCACATGCATGGAGAGATTGGCTGCTCAACAATATGGCAGTGATGGAATAGGAAGTCAGTTTAAGTCTTACAGAAAACATCTATAGTTTGTCTTTTTTTTTTTGCATTATAATGTGTCAGATTAAAGAATCTTTTACCCTCTCTTCTCTTTTTCACAGAAAAGTTCAACACTTATGTGACTCTTAAGGTACAAAATGTAAAGAGCACAACCATTGCTGTCAGGGGCAACCTGCCCAGCTGGGAGCAAGACTTCATGTTGTGAGTCCTTCACTGTCCTCTCTGTGACTCTCACTTTACTACAACTGATGGTTTTTCTTTCTTTTGCTCATATCACTCTCCACTTCAGCTGCTTGAGTACATCAGTGGAGTTTCTTTTTGTCCCAACACATACCTCCATCTTTCTTCTTGTCTTCCTTTTTAACTCATCCACCACAAGTGTCATTCATCCCTGAGTTGTTGCATACGGTTTTTGGTTTCCACATCTGCAACATTTGCTTGTAGCAACTGCATCATTGTTCTATGCCACTTCCTCCCCTCTCAACCTTGACTCTCAGCCTGACAACTCTTTTCCTTCTGCTTGGGTGCTTCTTCTAAATAAAAAGTTTTGATCTTCACATGCTCTTTTTACTCCTTCTTCTTCATGCATTCTTGCCGCCATTTTAAATGAGTTTGTTTAGCTTGTGCCTCAATAACTATTGGAATAATTGAAATCACTAAAGCATTATACAACACAGGATTTAGTGTGGTATCGAAATGGCAGCAGCATATGGGTGATAGATGCTGAGAATTTAACACGTAGGCTGCAGAAAGCAGGCGGACTGCAGAATCCTGTGCATTAGTATGATGCTCGGAGGCGTGGAGCCTTGTTCTGGGGTTGCATCACTGAAGCTCTTAGTCATGTACTGCAGTGTGTGTTGTCTCTTATGTAATGTTTGGATAGCAGAGAGAGGCTTCGCTGTCCTTCAAAATGACTTAAAATGACTCTCCCCTCAACAGGCACCAGCCCTATTTCTTAATTAAAGTTCCTACTACCGCCCTCCAAGCATGTGATAGCATCGTCTCTCCCACTGACTACACCATACTCTGTCCTGTTTTCATTCATCACCCTCTTCCACTTCTCTCCTGGACCGTATAAAGTGCCTTATATCACAGTTTGCTTAGGTTTGCTCTCATTGTGACACTCTAACTCTGTGACTGTTTGAGTGTTAATTTACGTTGCATGCTTTACCAATTGTTCCCCCCTCTTTCATTGTAGTGAAATCAACCGCTTAGACCTGGGTCTAACAGTAGAAGTGTGGAACAAAGGCTTAATCTGGGATACTATGGTTGGCACTGTGTGGATTCCCCTCCACAGCATCAGACAGTCAAATGAGGTTGGCCACAAACTCACCTCACCAGAAAAATATTGTTGATGACCCATGTTTTGTTGACTCTCTACCTAGCCAATTCTTTCCTGTCTTGACTGTAGGAAGGACCAGGCCAATGGCTCACACTGGACTCTCAAGTCATCATGACTGATAATGAGATCTGCGGCACCAAAGATCCCACGCTTCACCTGGTGTTGCTCGACACACGGTTTGAGCTGCCTCTTGGTAAGCACATTGGTTCTGCATTTAGACACACTTGTTGACTATTAGGACCCTCCAATGGATTGGAGATGTTGATAATATAAAGTTGTAACTAGAGTCAGCCATATCAATCTTTGCCAGCAATGATACTCTATCAGGGGTCTTTGATTTTAATTGAGTAAGGTCCGTTTATGCTATTCTTTTCACAAGCGAAGGTCCGAACCTTATTTTGCCTTAAATTGCGTCAAATAGACTAGCACATATGAATATCAAATGTAATGAAATGAAATGGGGGGGGTCTGTCAGGGGGGACTTTCAACATTAGTGTAGACCTGCCAACATGTATGAATTTGTCGTTCTCAGCATGCAGTTTGAATATGCTTGGATGCTTCACTGCTCTCCATTTTTGTTGTATTTTTGTATTTTGTTGTATTTTGGTTTGTTTGTATTTTTTGGTTTCAGTTTCGAGTTCAGTCTGTACAGTACAGATAAATAAACAGATATCAGTTCCTCAAGCATATTTCAAATCGGTAGGTGCGAAAATATTTCTGTCACCCAGTGGGGGCATGGCAGAAAATAATTGAGAATCACTGTCCTACAACACACTTATTTTGGCACCTAAATTGCATTTAAAAGAAAACAGGACCAAATTTCACATAAATAATACTGTAATAAGTCTGTACAAACAATGAATGAACACAAGAGGCTTATTTTCAAGTTAAATAAAACTGCACCGGTTGCTTTGAAAAAAAATATATTAAACAAAAACTATTTAATAATTGTCTCTTTGCTGAAAAGCTGCAACAGTACTTTGTTTGCCTTTGAGTAAGAGCTCTGCAGCAGAAACACTCCACAACTCTCCTGTCAGCGAAAGATGTTTTGTTTTGCCAATATCCGTACAAGACTCATTTGCACGTTGCCATGCTGTAAATTAATGTGCTATGACTCTCATAGATTTTTCATACTGGGCTCTACAGTTTCAGAGCATGTGAAACACAGCGGTTTGGCACTGGATTCTGGAAGAATGAACATACATTGGTCCGTCCTTTCACTTTTAAATGTGCGGTTTTCTCGATCAAATGTCCTTACATTTAAGCAAGCCATGGTTCTCATTTGAAGGTTAAGCGGCATAGAAAAAGGATGGGCGGATGGTTCTCATTCGCTCGGCAAGTAAACTAATTATTTCAGTGGCTCATTTTGAGTGACGTCACCGCGTCTGCTGTCTCGTTAACCGTAATAACTGAAGTAATTGCGCCCGCAAACTGCCGCTGCGATCACTCCGCGAGTTTCATATTTCATATTTCCCATTCACTTTAATTGGTCATGGGTTCATAAAGGGCCATCACGGGGTCCGGATCCGGACCGAGGTCCACCATTTGGTGACGGCTGCTCTATGTGATCACCAAGGTGTATCAGCTTTGACTGACCTACTTTTCATACTGTGTTGCATGCTGGATGTGTGTCAGTGAGGGTTTGTGCCCTTTCCATGTCATCGATCTCACTGTGTTCCTTTTAACATTGATTAGGTGTTATTTTCCTACTGTTTCCCCTTACTCCAGGCAATATTGAACACCCGACTCCTTCATTTGCAGAGCTGCCCTATTTATAGTAGGTTGGCTTTAGGGCTTCAACTTAGAAAGACCTGCTTTCAATGTCCTTTCATTCTGCTCAAGGAAAAAGCCTATTTTTACCTTGATCACATGAGCTGGAACTATAACATACAGTGGAACCTCAAAACATCAAACACAACTGATTTGTCACAGTCTGTGACGCTTGTTGACTTGAAGGTTGTTATAATGCCAAACAATTTTCCCATATTAAATGAAGTAAAGTCAATTCAAGAGAAATTTTGGTTGTACTCCAAATTGTAGGCTTTTTACATCTGAGGTTCTACTGAATTGTGATTTCTACTGAATTTTTGACGACTGAATTGTCGTCAAAAATGTCTCACCTGAGTGTGCCTTTGCTTTTCAGACATCCCAGAGGATGAGGCGAGGTACTGGGCCAAAAAACTGGAGCAACTTAATGCAATGAGGGACCAAGATGTAAGCTTTTACCATGTTTACCATCCCAACATTGTCACGGTTCCATGCATTTTAAGAAAGAGCCAACATGATTTGTGTTACATGTAATTTGTCTGCAGTACTCATACCAAGAGGAGCAGGAACGTCCACTTCAGGTTCCAGGCACTCAGTGCTGTAAGTGACCATTCATTGTTTGTCATTTGTTAGTGCTGAACAAGAGATTATGGATGTGGCTGTGGACAGATTGCTTTAGTGAACATAATGTGCATAACCAGACATGGGTTATTGTGTGGTAGAAGTGCAAACAGTCAGCACTGCCACACTATAACGGATCAATAGCTGGATCAGGTGTCCAGAGGCAAACTCCTTCAGGAGGCTGCTGTGCTTTGACCGTCGTCTCAGTCTGCTGAGTCTGCTGAGCCAACTGTCTGCGGGTGGTAGAAAGTCCTAGAGTGTCGGCACTCACTATTTGCTTTTCTATTCTCATGCTCATTCAGAGAAAGCCAAAATGCCTGCTTATGTTTGAATATCATTGTGATTCTTACACAATTCTCTTTCATTGCAGGTAATTGGAGTTTATGGGGAGACCAACAGAGTGAGTGTGCATGCAGTATTGGGAGCACACACACTTTTTTATTCTACTATTGGGTAGAATGTGCCTAAATTCAAGTTTACACAATAGGGAAATCACAGAATCTGAGCTCGAATTTGACCATGTCTATAAATGTATTACGTTGGGGGTACTGTAAATAAATAAAAACCCAACCTGGTTTTCCGCAAAAGGTTGCAACTGGACTCTTCTTGTTGGTTAAAGATGTTTCACCTTCAATCCAAAAGGCTTCTTCAGTTCTAAACTTTAGGTGTGGAGTTTCCCTCTTTATATGTACCTGGTGGGTGTGTCCTTGGGGGATGGTCACCACAGGTTGCTGATGTCTACCTTTTGCGGATTACCATGACATGGATTAAAGAGAATCTGCACAGACATACAGTCTAGTCAACCTGGTTCTTTCATCGTTCTGTTGTTTGTTTGTTTTTTTATAAATTAATGAAAATGAAAAAAAGCCCCCCAAAAACAGTGCCTGCTCTTGTCCCATTTGAAAATGAACACCTCAAGGCTAAATGTCAGCTAGTAAAAGGCCAGATTACCTGGAAATTAACCACATTTTCATATAAAACCAACAGCCTATATTTGAAGAGAATTGCAAACATCCATCCATCTTCTATGCCGTTTATCCTCACTAGGGTTGTGGGTATGCTGGAGCCTATCCCAGCTGACTTTGGGCGAGAGGTGGGGTAGAATTGCAAACATACAAAACAATGCTTATATATGCCTCTGTCTACCTTTTATTTCTGTTTGCTCTTGCAGATGTTATTGTATGTGTCATTCCTACAATTTCATTTCAGCTTTTACTTTGCAATATTTTTTCCTATTATCTTACTATTAAACAACAAGAAATATATATTGGTCGAGCTCAGGATATTGAATTCTAATCATTATGACCTAATTCCTGGCATGCAACATAGTCCAAATGTCCACCCAGTTGTGGGACATTTTCATCTTTTAATGCATAGTCATTGTGCTTTTTACATTTGTCCCTTATTCGATCTGTAAAAGTATTTTTTTTAAATCTAAATAAATGCCCATTATTTTGAAAAAACAAGTTTTATTTTAAAGCAAAATGTAGATCTTTTCATTTGCAATAAGAAGAAAGTTCAATGGACATGTGTCCTATTTTTAACTGATTTTCAGTTGTTCAATTCATTCACCATGTTAAGAAACACAAAGACAATCAAAATATTTTTGCATTTTCTGTAATTAATGTAAAAAATACAAGGGTGACAGGGTGGACACAGTAGTAACAGTGTGGACATATTACATAACAATACATTTAAATGCATTAAAATAACATAAAATAAACGGCAATTCATTTACTTTATCACAATCTCACCCTGGAACAAATGTATCATCTAATTTTACTATAAAAATAATGAACACCCAACATACACATAATGGACAGTTTATTATATTTTTTAATAGTTAACGCATTTGCTGCCCTATGAACTTTCACACCTTTTTGTCTGACTGTACGGCACACAATCTTGTCATCCCTGGACCAGCCAATGTCTTTCTTTGGACTTGGCCAGTAAAACTTGTTGAATACGTTCTTATGCATACATTTTCACTCCATTATCATTTTCAACATCCAAGATAGCATTGTAGCATTGCCTAATATTTTTTCACTTTACTGTATGTGAATGGTAACATGGTGGACAGTAACAGGATGGAAATTTTAGGATAAAGTTAGCCATTATGCTCATGGGATGAGTAACATATTAGTGCCTGCTGACCTCAGATGAAAGTTTATATTTATACATATTTAATAACCACATTTTAAGATGTGCAAAAAATTGTCAAATTTACCAATAAAATAGCATAACAGGCAGATGAGTTATGCTTTAGCACATCAGAGAGACATTCTCAAAGGTTGAAAAAGAGTAAAGAGTGATACTTACTCTGTTTCTTGTGCAACATTCCTCTCCAAATATATTTAGTTAATTCTCGAAGATCTCAAGAAATGTTCATTGTGTGTATTTAAAGGTATATTCAGCAGAGTAACGGGGCACAGTCAACACAGGGACAGAAGTTATTTTGACATTTCAAAGCATTAAAAACTTACTTATATAAACAAATTACATTTGTTCAGAAAGTTGACAAATAGCGTTACATAACAATAACAAAAATGTAGAAATAGTTTCATTTTTATTACTTATATTTGTAACTGTAGTTGAGCGAACATATGTCAGTTTGGCCTGTTTGCAAAAAGTAAGATCAATTATTCTTAATGAATTCATCCCTTTTGTAAATATTGTTATGCTTTATGGTAGAAGTGGACTTATATTTGAAATGTGATTGTTCTCATTTAAATTTGAATGTTTTTTTAAACAAAATATAGCATGTAATGTCATGGGGATGGAAATGACACCAAATTGTAGGAATGACCCGTACATTACCACAGTGCTGCCTCACCACTTCCTGTGAACATTTAGGGGAAATGGGAAGGAGCAGTGATAGATGGGCATCTGATAACAAAAGGTGCAAAAGAGGGACATGAGTGGACATGGTTCAAGTGAGCCAGAAAAAAACAGCAGGTCTTTAAATAACATGTTAACATGCCTCGACAGCTGTAGACGATGGAGAAAGGACTGCATCTGCTGCCTTCTTCAAAGTTTGAGAGACAGTGATTAATAAGGATGGATGATTAATAGATACTAGTCCCAATTGTAACCAAATCAGCACTATTAGAGATTCTCATCACTTCCCTAATGATCTTATGGAAATGATCCACTGCAAGCAGGAAGAGATTATGCTCAGGCAAATGAAAAATGAAAGTTGGAATTTTCACCTAATGTCACTGAACTGTACCGGTATATGTGTTAAAGTGCCACAAGTCCAGTTACATCATTCAACTGTGTGTTGGTATAGATGACGACCCAGACAGTGCAGTGGATGACAGAGACAGTGACTATCGCAGCGAAACCAGTAACAGCATCCCCCCTCCATACTACAGTACATCCCAGCCCAATGCTTCTGTCCACCAGTATCCCATCAGCCACCAGCACAGGAACTCCAGAAACCTTTCTTACCCACGCTCGACCAACAGCCATGACCTTGACTACAACCATCAGAGGACTGTTAGGTATGTGCTTGTCTTTGTCTGGTAACCTGTCAATGATGTCATTAATGAGTGTAATTTACAAGAGGTATGTGTAGTTTAGTTATCTTTTATCTACTTTATCAGCCACTATTCAGAGAACATATTGCATTTATTCAGATTTACCTGAGCGTAGTGTTCTACCAAATTTACACATTAAGAAGTTTATAGATAAGATCGTCAGTTCAAATTCACACACATGAGGGACATTTTCACATTAACCAGCCTATGTTGATTCATTATCATTATATACAGTGTTTATTGACTATTGCCATTGTTCAATAAATTTCTACTGTGCTAGAAATAATAGTGATTGACACAACAAATAAAGGAGAAATTCAATTTGGAAATTACAGCTAGAGTTCTTGTTAGTATTTTACTGAAAATAGTCAATTAATTTCTGCCATCCAACATGTGCCTATGTGAGCCCTCAATGGGCCGAGCAGACTAAATGTGATTTGTCTTTCATTGTTGTTTACTCCACTGTTACATTTCTCACCGCTTATTGACATATCTTGCACGGACTGAGAGTGAAACTGTGCAGCCCTCCACCTCTTTCTTTATGAATAATTCAAAATGCAATCTAATGGTCAATACTGCACAAAAGATTAGCAGCTTGTGTGAGTGTATTGGACAGAGCTACCTCCGTACACCCTGGCACATTCTTCATTCCTCCTCTCTGCTACTTTGCCTCAGTGTTCACTCATTCTTTCCTTTCATCGCTCTCTCTCTTTCTCGCCCCATCCAGCCTCCCTTATTCACCTTTTAATAGCTCCATTCATTCTAGTGCAAATGCATTTCTCCTATTTTGTTGTGTTTCATGATACATGTTCTTTTTCCTTTGCCAAATTCTGTTCCGGTCTATTTCCTGCCGAGTGAATTCTCTCCTCTCTATTTCTTTTTTTCCAGCCCCACTGGAAGCTATGCATCATCTGCAGAGTTGAGTCGATGCAGCAGTCAGCTGAGTGAGGAAGACTATGGCGGAGAGTATGGAGAGAGGGACCCTTATGACGAGAATGACTCCTACCACTCCTGCCACTCCTCGGTCAGCTACAGCAAAGGATCCCCAGACTGGGACCCTGATGAGACCCAAGGGGCGTACAGTGATGAAGGAGGTTACAGCAAAGATGGAGGTGAGGAAGCAGCTCTGTATGAAGAAGAAGACGGAGGATTGTATGAGGTAGAAGAGGAGGGCCTTTATGAGGATGAAGACTTGATGTATGATGATGAAGATTTATACAATTTGGATGGAAACCTCAGTGAGGATATGGAACCTCCATTTACGCCCACCCCAACATCAACTGCCCTGCCAGCTCTTGAGGTACCAAACTCCAGACCTCCACTGGAGAAGCAACCGTCATTACACCAACAGCAGCCCCCTGCACAACCCTCACATCAAACGTCCAGCCAGAGTACTCTAGGTGTTGGCCCAATAGCACAACCTCCTTCTGGTCAGCAAACTTCTCAAACACCCAAACAGCCCCAAACACAGGCACAGCAAGCACCATCTGCCACTTCCTTTTTCTCAATGGCCAAACCTCTAACTGCTGCAGTCACAGGTTTGGCCTCCACGTTCCTGTCATCTGTTCCCACTGCCCAGCCTGTCCAGTCTCATCCCCCAGCTTCAGCTGCTTCTGAACAACATCCGTCTGCAGCAGCTAACACTCTACCACCATCCCATCCTGCCACCATAGCCGCCACTCAACCTCCCTCCGCTGCCATGGGTCCTTCTCAACAGACGACAAATTCTGTTCAGCCAACGTCTCTGCCTAATGGTCCTGCCGCTGCACAGTCACCTGTCCCTGTGGACCAGGAATTCCAAATCAAAGAGATGCCCTGGTTGGAGGAGGAAACTATACAGGAGGAGACTAGGGTGTCTCCTGACCCCCCAGAGGAGAATCTTAGCATGGATGAGAAGGATTACATTGAAACAAGCAAACCACTAACCCCAGAGGAAAAAGAGATGACACCTGAGAGGTAGGAGAGCCAACCCAAATGAGATCCGCACTATGTATTAATCACCAGTGGACACAAGTTCTAGAAATGTGTCACATCCAAAGATGTGCTCTCTTTCAGTCCTCCAATTATGGAGGAGCCCAAAGAGCCAGTGGATCCTGCAGTTCGAGCCAAAGACAACTGGCTAAGACTCTACAACAAAGTCTTAGATCAGCTTCGGGAGGTAAGTGCACAACTATCCAGGGGGGTTGCTTGGCTCAGTGCCAGTGCTGAAGCCATGGGACTCCATGTACAGAGCCACAAGTTCAATTAAAAATAGATATGTTCCAGAGACTCCATAGCTGTCTACCAAGTCTTTGAAATATGTATGTGAATTGCATTACTTATTTATGTTTAAAAACCACGGTACCTAAAGTTATGAGGTTCTATTGTGGAATATGCTTCATCTTCGGTAAATCAACTATTGTACTCATTTTTTTTAAATGACAATTGGTGACTTGACAGACAGTAAAGTTTTAGTCATTGATGCAACACCACAATGCTGTTTGACTGCCTGACGCAGCTACTTTATTTAACCGTGCACATTAAGTTTGCTTTATCGGTTCACGCTTGCATTATTCATATATTTTGTTGCTGTTCATTGTTTTTTTTTATTCAGTTGTGCAGAGAATTAATCACTTGCTTCAATGTTTATGTTGTTGTATGTCACACGTTTTTTTTCTGCACTTGGCCCCCTTTTCCTTGTCTTTCCTTTTTTTTTGTTTTTGTGCCTGCCCACTTTGTTTTTGTTCCAGTTTCATGTCATTACCGTAGTGGCGCTCGCATGCACTTTTCTGGGCCATCATTGGAGCATGTTGACAGGTAGGTGCAAGCTGATGGTAGCTTGAGAGACTTAAGTCAATTCTGTGTTGTTCAACCAAATAACTAGTATTATTAAATTCCGCATCATTTATGTTTTATGAGAGCTGTTTCACATTGATATTAGCCATTATTAGTAACCAAGGCTTAATGTCTTGTTCGGGTAAACGTAACTACAGTATATAGACAGAATAACAGAAAAATAGCATAGTGTTTTTCAGCTTCTTTGCAAATTAATGGCCAAACATTGAATGTGCAGTTTTCCCATAAATCTCTCTCCTTCAGGCGCGAGGAGAAACCTCCAGCTCGCTCTGGTTCAGTAAAGGAGGGTGAGTATCCCATGGCAGTTACAAAATAATGCATGAAAAAGAAAACAATCAGTGTGTTGGTGTGATTCCATTGTTGAGATTGTGATCAACTTCAATAATTACACACCACCAAATAAATCGGGCAGTGTAGCTTTAAAATATAGGCTACTTTTGTGTACGTGAAGTACATTAAATGTCTTTTTTTTATTGCTCCACAGTCTCCATCAGTTTTGTGGCATTTTTTTTTTACTAATAAGTAGGAGTGAGCTGATGGGACTTAGCTGACAAGTCATTAGTAAATGAGGCAGACCTGACATTAGTCAGCAGCTTTACTAAAAGCAAAAACAAAAGAACACCTGGCTGCATTAAACATAATGAAAGAATGGAGCAAGAATCCATTAAAATTTGGGTTCTGTTTTATTTATTTCTTTATTTTTTACAAGGACCTTGGGGTGATATCTCTACTTTCTGATTGCACTTGTGGAAAATATGATGATGAGTCTCCCCTTTTGTATTCAGGATGGGAGGTGCACTTTACAGTATTGACAGCATGCCAGACCTTCGTAAGAGAAAAGCCATTCCTCTTGTCAGGGATTTGGTGAGATATTCATTTTCACTAACGCACACACACACACACACACACACACAGATGAATGTCATTTGCTGAATAAGATGTCTACACCTATACTTAGGTTAATTTGTAGACATATTGAGCTCTGAATCAGAGGTCCTTCCAGGACAAATAAACTTGGGATGCCCTTTTTTTCCCCCATGTATTCTGTCAATGAGCCCTTCTCTAGAAAATCTATTCTTGAGATGTGTCACGGGGCTTTATTTGTTGGGTGTATCTGTGGTGACAATATAATAATAGAAATTGAAAATCATAATTAGAATGTTGCCTTTTTTGGGAAAAGACGCTATGTATGCTGCAGCTATGACAGCATTTACACATGCACTCACTGTAAGGACTGACTAAACTATTTTTGCTTTCTCTGCCTTCGCTCTTGATCTGATCACTGATTCATTACACCAGGCAATGGTAAATCCCCTCTATCACTTGCATCTATGAAATATACATTTGAATACCACCCTCTAGATCTCCATCTGTGATAACCTCCCCTCTTTTTTCCATCAGTCTCTAGTACAAAACTCTCGGAAAGCTGGAATTACCTCTGCCATGGCCTCAACCACCCTTGGAAATGAAGAATTGGTGGGTTTCTTTCTCTCATTTCTCTTACATCTGTTCAGCACTTGTGTCCTTAAAATTCATCTCCATGTTTTTTGCAGAAGAGTCATGTTTATAAGAAAACCCTGCAGGCTCTTATCTACCCCATCTCCTCCACAACTCCGCACAATTTTGAAGTGTGGACAGCCACCACCCCCACCTACTGTTATGAATGTGAAGGCTTGCTGTGGGGTATCGCTCGACAAGGCATGCGCTGTTCAGAGTGTGGCGTCAAATGTCACGAAAAGTGCCAGGATCTTCTAAATGCCGACTGTCTACAGAGTGAGACAGATGCTTTCATATCTGGTTGCCCATATGCAAAATCCATGTTCACATAACCACATATACACATATATACACTATGTTACCTATTTTAGCTCATACTCTATATTCTTCTGCCCAATTAAACATATTGTGGCAATAAGCTCTGGGGCTCATTGCCTTCCTAATGCATTTTAAATGATTCTCTCCTCCCACTCTCGCTTCACCCATCTGTCTCATAAGGGGCTGCGGAGAAAAGTTCCAAGCATGGAGCAGAGGACCGAACCCAAAACATCATCATGGTCCTAAAGGACCGTATGAAGATCAGGGAGAGGAACAAACCTGAAATCTTTGAGCAAATCCAGGAAGTGTTTGGACTTGACAAATCAACACATGCAACACACATGAAACAGATCAAGCAGAGTGTGCTTGATGGGACCTCGAAATGGTCTGCAAAGATAAGCATCACTGGTGAGATTAATTGCAATAACATTGTTTTCCAATTTAACATATCTCATTACATAGTGTAAACATGTGGTGTCTGTATCACTATTTTCCATAGTGGTGTGTGCCCAGGGACTTCAGGCTAAAGACAAAACTGGTTCTAGTGATCCATATGTCACAGTCCAAGTGGGAAAGACCAAGAAAAGAACAAAAACAATATATGGCAACCTCAACCCAGTTTGGGAAGAAAACTTTCACTTGTGAGTAAAATTATGACAGTTTTAAAGGCGGTCATGTTTATTTAGTATTTCTCTGGTAGTCAGTGTGTACACTGGTGTGAAAAAGTGTGCAAAGAATAAGCAACACTTGCAAAGTTAATCCAGTTAATCAGTACTCAATTAGTTGAGGTCTCACAAGATCTGCTGACATCTTGACAATGAAGATTCGAAGATTTAAAGCCCATTTTTCCAGGCAATCTTGGTCAAAATCCATATTTTAAAATTTGTAATGCATTTGTTAATGCATTTGTTAATGTTAACACATTTGTGTTTACATTAACACATGTTGTGTCAACATTTGTTTAGTGTTTTGCTAACTATGTCTCTCGCACATGCAGCGAATGCCACAACTCATCTGACCGCATCAAGGTGCGAGTGTGGGATGAGGACGACGATATAAAGTCTCGTGTGAAACAAAGGTTCAAACGTGAGAGTGATGACTTTCTTGGTCAAACCATCATTGAAGTCCGTACGCTGAGCGGGGAGATGGACGTTTGGTACAACCTGGGTGAGTTCCAAAATAGATGAAAAGGCAGTGAAAGGAGATATACTGTAAGTAGCGGCGATAACAGAACTCCTTGGCAGTTTTAAATGCAAGAGCCAACTAACAAAGCATGTGCTGTGTATCTTATTTGCATCTGACAGACAAGAGGACAGATAAGTCTGCTGTGTCTGGAGCCATCCGCATGCACATCAGCGTGGAGATTAAAGGAGAAGAGACTGTGGCTCCTTATCATGTCCAGTACACTTGTCTCCATGAGGTCAGGCTCATTGTGGTGGAAATCTTAGATTTGCATTTTAGCTTCAGAATAAATAATAAATATTTACCAGGCATGCGTCTATTTAATCCAGAGATCCATACTATACTTGTTTAAATTTTATAAGTCGCTTCCCTTGAAAAAGGTTGCATCTATAAACTGATCAGAAATGTATTTTTTAGGGCTGTCAAAGTTAACGTGTTAATGACACGTTAACGGAAGTTTCCTTTAACGGCACTTTTTTTTTCACACGCCATTAACGTACGCACATCCTGCGTGGCCGTCTTCTCACACAGTAGTTTGAGGAAGTAGCTGTGGCCATGGAGCCACAAACGGTATCTACTGTAGCTGTGATATGAATTGTCACGGACTACGTCAACCTGCCAGAGAGAAGGGAGCTGCGAGAAGGTACTGAAGCACTGCCGGTATTTTTTATTATCATTCATGCAGTGGTATCTTGGCATACGAGTGTACCAACTAACAATTGTTTTTTAGATGCGACCTGTCTCTCGACTGATATTTTTGCTTTGAACTTCGAGCTAAAATCTGGGTACGAGATGCTAGTTAACTGCAGGCATAGCCGAGGACAGCTGTTAGGGGCTTATGTCAATGTCACCATAGCTGAAGAGCTAGTAGTGCTAGCTAACTAGCGAGTCACCGGGAAAGGATCATCAGTAAAACATACCTATTTTATAGCAATCTAATTTATCTTATTTATTATGTATTGGATGAAACTACGACAGGGACAACATCAAATTAAAAGCACTAAATGAATACAGACCCAAATCCACAAGTACAAGCCTGGACTTTCAGTGTTATTGTTTTTCAGGGAGGTTGTGTACTGAACAAATATGCACATTAGCACTCAATAAGGTCAGCAAATCTTACCTTTATGCATTCCCACATAGTATCAGCATTTGGGACCAAATATGAAGTGAAAGAAAAAGGGTAAAAATACAGTATAGTGATTCTATCTGTACAGCATGGGGACAAAGTTACATGGTGCATTCAAGTACCCTCAAACGAAAAACTGGGGGATTTTATTTTATTATTTTTTTAATAAAATAATGGCCTATATTTCCAAAATGGATATCCCTTCACATAAAATTTGATGTAGTTATTGTAGTTACGTATCAAATTTATCAAAAGAGATTTACGTCCCTACTTATTATAGATAAAAACGTATTTCTGTCAGCGCTTAATTATGAGTTAACTATGGACAAAATGTGATTAATCATGATTAAATATTTTAATCGATTGACAGCCCTAGTACTTTTAGAACAATATAAGTGCAGGTATCAAATACATTAATAACATTACCTGCCATACTGAAAACAAAATTTGTAAGTGGATGTTCTGAAAAGCACACTTTTTTTCTCCTTATTAAGCTCAAGATGTCTGTAAGCAGTAACATACTGTAGTAATTTAAAAGAAAGGTTTTATATTTACCCCCCAAAAAGCTGGCCTGTAAAGATTACAGATGAATCCTGATATGTGCATGTCTCTCTATTTTTCATCTGTTTAGCACCTGTTCCAGTACACCACTGAGGAGCAAAATGGTGGTGTGGTAAAGATCCCTGATGCCAAAGGAGACGATGCCTGGAAGGTGTACTTCGAGGAGACGGCTCAGGAGATTGTCGATGAGTTTGCCATGCGCTACGGAGTCGAGTCCATCTACCAGGCTATGACGTCAGTGCTGCTAGTAGATCAAGTTTAGCTCAACAATAGTGAGATACATTTGATGCTTAATGTTCGTTTTTACCTCTTCAAATCAACAGACACTTTGCCTGCTTGTCATCCAAATACATGTGCCCTGGTGTCCCCGCTGTGATGAGCACCTTGCTTGCCAACATCAACGCTTACTATGCTCACACTACCCAGTCATCCAACAATGTTTCTGCCTCCGACAGATTTGCTGCTTCAAACTTTGGCGTGAGTCCCTGACACAACGTGTTAATTGTTGTCTTCATTTAAACAGATATACTCGTATCATGTAAGTTCCTACTGTAATACCCAGTAGTTGGGGAGATCATGTAATGCGCATAAAATCTTCTTCTGGGTGAGTGCAAAGGCAATAAAATGTGGGCCCGCCCATTTCTGCAAACATTCACTCACCTGAGCTCCATGTGATCGAGCTTAGACAAGTTAAATTGTGTTAACTGTCTATCAGCTGTGCTGTGTTTCTTAGTGCTTTCGTCTTTTTTATTTTTGTTTTTAGAAGGAGAGGTTTGTCAAGTTGCTGGATCAGCTACACAACTCCCTGAGGATTGACCTCTCCATGTACCGGGTACTGAATTCTGTAAACTTAATGTTGGGAAATGTCATTCTTAATAGTCTTACATACCTATATATCTCCCTTCATAGAGGTTGATCAAGGCAATGAAGGAACACATTTTTCCATTTTCAGCACAGTCAATGTTTGTGAATTTACTTTCAGAATAATTTTCCTGCAAGCAGTCCTGAAAGACTCCAAGACCTCAAGTCTACTGTGGACCTGCTGACTAGCATCACATTCTTCAGGATGAAGGTAAGAATTAAAACAAATGTTTTGTTTTTTTCATTGGGCTCTTTTCGATTTTAGTATTAAAACTCAGCAAAACATTGCATGCACTTTTGTAGCACTTTCTGTAAAGAAGCCTGAGGGCCTTGCTGAGAAGGAACCTAGCATTAGCCTATCCAAATGGAAACTATTAATGACAGAAACAAACTGTGTGTGTCTGTTGGTTTTTTAATTTTAAAGGGAACACTAACTGTTCAGACAAGTTTGCCTTGCAGATTTGTTATTGCTGTGTTTTTGCTATGTAATTGCATGTATTGAGGATGCAAGGTGAGAAAAGACCAAATAAACACACATCCAAAGTTAGATGACCCCTGTCCCGTCCATAGCATTTAATATAATGAGAGTAAGGTGGGGTCACCGTGCGACCGAGTGGTTAGCATGCTGGCAACACAGTCAGGAGATCAGGAAGACCTGTGTTCGAATCTCCGCTGGGCATCTCTGTGTGGACTTTGCATGTGTGTGGGTTTTCTCCGGGTTTTCTCCATTTTCCTTCCACATTCCAAAAACATACATGTTAGGTTAATTGGCAACTCTAAATTGTCCATAGGTATGAATGTGAGCGTGAATGATTTTTTGTCTATATGTGCCCTGCAATTGGCTGGCGACCAGTCCAGGGTGTACCCCGCTTCTTGCCCGAAGTCAGCTGGGATAGGCTCCAGCATACCCCTGCGACCCTAATGAGGATAAGCGGCATAGACGATGGATGGATGGAGAGTAAGGTGGCAGTGCAACTATTTTTACATAGTCATAGACTCATGTAATAGCACTTCAAATGAATGAAAAACTAAAACCAACATTTGAATATCACAGACATACTGTTTCTATCATATAAGGCAAACTGAACAGTCAGGGCTCTCCTAAAGGCTTGAGTTATGGATACGCTGTTATTTTGTGTGTATCGTGTATAGGTTCAAGAACTGCAAAGTCCCCCCAGGGCGAGCCAGGTTGTGAAGGACTGCGTGAAAGCCTGTCTCAATTCCACCTATGAGTACATTTTCAACAACTGTCACGACCTCTACAATCGAGAATATCAGACAGATCCTGTAAGTCGGAAACGTCTAACATGCGTTTTCATGCTCAAATGGTTTTTAGGCAGTACCTTCAAGCATGTTTAGCAGCTAATATTTGGGAAGAATGTTAATGTTCGTGTGTTTGCTAATGTGAATGTGTGACCTCTTTGTTCGTAGTCAAAGGCGGTCCCTCCAGATGAGCAGGGTCCCAGCGTCAAGAACCTGGACTTCTGGTCCAAACTCATCACACTCATTGTGTCCATTATAGAGGAGGATAAAAACTCATACACTCCTTGCCTTAATCAGTAAGTTTCTTTTTACGAACACTGAGTGTAAATCTAAGGCATCATCTTGATACAACTACAGTGGAACCTCAATTTCCGTACACCCCCAGTTTTCGACTCTGGAGACTGAATCATGGTTTTTTTTTTTTGTTTTTGGAGTTGGGACAGCATAAACAGTGCGCTGATGGTTGATGAGGCGTTCAGGCACACTGCAGATTTCTGAGTATTAGAGGAATCTGTGCTTTTGTTTTTTATTAAATGTGGCGGCAAAAAAGGTTGCAAGTGCCAGAACTTTGATAGTAAATGTTAGAAACACTATTGGATTCAAGAAAGAAACTGTAGCAAAGTACAAAGGTTACAATAGAATTGTAATGTCAAGATAGGAACCTTTAACACAGGTTGCAGAGGGAACGGTTTAAGAGAGACATATTACAGAAAGTGAGCCTGGCCAAAGTGTATAATAATGATTGCTCATTTTTCTTTGTAAAATGTGTTTTGTGTTGATATTTTTGTGTGTCTGAAACAGATTAATTGGATTTACATTATGTCTTATGTGAAAGATTGATTCGGTTTTCGTATATTTAAGTTTTTATCTGAACTTTTGGAATGGATTAATAACAGAAACCGAGGTGCCACTGTAGACTGCGGGGGTCTCAAAACTTTTTTCTTGTAAGAGCTACTTTTACAAAATTAAAATGGCCAAGAGCAAGTCATTTTTGTAACATTTATTTTTATAGCTTATTTCAACCCAAACAAATTTAAGATGCTTGGTTTTGTTTTTGGTATCCACACCGCTCATTTTATATTAAAACAAGGAAAAAAAAGTGTCCATCTGCATTTTGTGTTTCAAAATCCTTTGTAGTGCATTTGTAGTGCATCTCACATTAACTAAAAACCTGAAAGAAAACCAGGCTCGTGGGCACCGCATGTGGTCTTGAGGGGGTACCTGGTGCCCATGGGCACTACGTTGGTGACCCCCACTATACTGTACTGTATAATACAGAAACATGCACGGACTTCTGTTGTCAGATTTAGCACAGTATTGTTTCTGAACTGTATGAATTGATGGAATTAATCTGAGCATGTTTCCTTTTGTAGGTTTCCACAGGAACTAAATGTGGGAAAGATCAGTGCTGAGGTCATGTGGAATATGTTTGCTCAAGACATGAAATACGCCATGGAAGGTCAGCACCGCTTCAGTGACATTTCATTGGGCTAGGAGGGGACATTTTTTTTCTTGAGAAACTTGTTTTAAAAAAAGTGTTCTAAAATGGAAAAAAAATTTCTCTGGTATTTAGAGCATGAGAAGCATCGCCTTTGTAAAAGTGCAGATTATATGAACTTGCACTTCAAGGTGAAGTGGCTTTATAATGAGTACTGCAAGGAACTGCCCACTTTCCAGAAACATGTACCTGAATATCCAGCGTAAGTGCTTTTATATATAGAAACCTCGTACTTTTAGCAGTGAAACACAAAAACTCAAGCTTCCCTTCCATTATTCTTTACACTGCAGATGGTTCGAGCCATTTGTCATCATGTGGCTCGACGAAAACGAGGAAGTATCTAGGGATTTCCTACATGGAGCTCTGGAGAGGGACAAAAAAGATGGGGTAAGCACTTCATCCTTCAGTCGCTCCTTATCTCCACACATGGCCGAACATCACTAAACACAAAACAATTGATATTAGAGATTAGATCGAATATGATAGCATGCTCTAAATTAAAGATCTTGCCAAAGCGCAAGCGATTTTTACCCAGTCGTCTCCAGATGTGGTGGAAGTAGGTTAACTTTCCAGTAAGTAGCCACTCTGTTGATTAAAGCCCTTGGCAAGGGACTTCCTGATTTGCATTTATCTTATCAATGAACCCTGAAATGATGATGTGACCAGCAAAAACAAGTTTCTTCAATGCTTGTTAAACTTACAAATCAGCAGAAAATAACCTGATATTCACCATACTGGTTGTTTAGCTTCAGACGTTTTGACAGGGGTGGTCTTTAATGAAAATTCAAGAGTCAAGGCAGCACACAGCAAGTCACGGATGTCAAACTCCAAAAAATGTCTCAAAAAACTTGGAAAATATATATGTCCTACATACACCATGACTGTAAGGGATAGCGCATACGCCACTGTTGACTATTAAAAGTGTCAATAATCAATCACATTCATCAGTAGTTACTATTTGAAGAACTTTGAACGCTGTTGTATTACAAATTGCCCAAACCAAACTGTTGAAAAGTTTGCGCTCATATAAGACTAAGCCCTGCTAAACTTCATGAGTCAGCAATAAAATGTGAAAGCTATTCAGATCTGCCCCCCACTAATGTATTCATGCATGTCTCATGGAAATTCAGGTAGTTCACAGCCCCCCTGACTCAGCACATTGTAGGCTGAGAGGCTCAGGCTGAAGACCCCAAAGCAATCAATAATGAGTCAGTTACCAGAGGCAAATGGAAAACGAAAACATCGCTGCAGAGAGACACACATCAATGTGCACACACAAACATTTGATATAACTTAGACACATTGATCACATGCTGACTCGCCCCATTTGGCTCTACATATCACGCCACAAAAAGGTCGATGTGAAGCAGGTGAGGATTGTCCCATCTCATGTGTCAGGAGCCCTTTGGGTCCAATTACTGTCACCAAAGGCAGTTACTGATGTACTGTGTCAGCGAAACAGCAAACCCTGTCACATACTATAACACTGTACTTCTGAGGCAACAGCTGGACTGTTAAATGAGGTCCCTGCCCTCCATCAGGACCCTCTGATCATTTCTGAGATAGAGGCCACATGCGGCAATGAGGAGAATGGAGGATGAAAGAGAGAGACAAGCCAGCTAAGGGGTCTGTTTAATTGGGGATTGGACCTTCTCTTATTAAGTGCTGTTGTTCTTTCTTCTTGTTCTGCAGTTCCAGGTCACTTCAGAGCACGCCTTGTTCTCCTGCTCTGTGGTGGACGTGTTCTCTCAGCTCAATCAGAGCTTCGAAATCATCCGCAAACTGGAGTGTCCCGACCCTCAGATTGTTGGTAACTACATGAAGAGGTTTGCAAAGGTGACCTTCATCGCTCTCAGCAGAGCAGTCGATGATGATTTATCTCCACATCCGTGTGCTCATGATATTTTTTTCTCTGTTTCTTAGACCATTGGCAATGTCTTGTTGTCTTACGCTGACATCATAGCCAAGGAATTCCCAAATCATGTGAAAAAGGAGAAAGTGGTAAGTACCATTGCCTTTGTAATGATGCTCAGACACTGTAAGGGAGATATTCATTGAAACACTATACAGTGGTACCTCGGTACAGAGACAACATTTCCCATAGGAAATAATGGAAATCCAATTAATTTGTTCCAGAAAATATTCACAAATATTTCCAACTAATTAATTTAATAGAGAATAATTATAGTTTTGCATGCAGAAAAAAATGTAAAATAACTATAAATGAGAAATGAAATGGACAAATGAACATTTCACACACTTTTTACCTTTATTGAAGCGGAGAAGGATGAGCGTAGAGGGGACGCCATCACACTTTGCGATGAGTTCTTTCTTGAATTCAATAGTGTGCCTCACCTTTAGCAGATGCACTCAATAAGAAATGCACAGACATTGAATCACCAATGCGAAGGGCAAACACACTAGTTTGTTCCTTGCAATATTGTATAAAAACCGTGGCAAATTTTGGCAAAATTTTTTGTCAAACTGAATCATATGAAAACTGTGGTGTTGGAAAACCAAGGTTTTTTTTAACTGAATTACTGGCTATGATGGCACTGCATCATATTTCTACTATTTTGGTCACCATAGCTACATTTTGCTACCCATATAACTACATAAGAGGGGCAAATTATTAAAACATTTAACAACAGCTCTTGCATTGCGTTACATTTGAATTTGCAAGTGTACCTAATGTTGTGGCTGTTAAGTTTGTGTGCGTAAGCTTGGTTACTTCATTTCAGCACAAATTATCCTTCTCGTAAGTGTAACTGACATGGCCGGTTGCGGTGTTTCAAATTGAATTAAAGCTGTGTAATTAGCTGAATGTTGTGGAAGCTGTGGGAAAGCGGGCAGCACTCCCAGAGCGACCAGAGCCTCAGAGGAGGATTTAATGAGTGAAAACTCCAGCTTTGCCTCACCGTTTGTTTTTGCCAAAGAAGCAAAGAGGACTAGTGTGGACTGATTACAATCAAATACTGGGAGCAGACACATGAAAAGAAGAGGCTGTGAAATGATTTCCCCCCCCTCTTTTTACCCACAGCCATGCATCATCATCAATAACATCCAGCAGCTCCGAGTTCAGCTGGAGAAAATGTTTGAGGCAATGGGAGGCAAAGATGTGAGTATTATCCGTGGACCATTTGTTGTGATTTTAATATGATAATACTATCATGATATGGGCTTTGTATCTATTAATATTTCACTAGCTCAATGTGGAGGCGAGTGACTTCCTGAAGGAGCTCCAGAACAAACTCAACAGCGTCATGGATGACCTCAGCCGTATCTTTGCAGTCAGGTTGGTGATGTGGCTGATTGCGCTCAGCCAATGGTTTTTAATTATCTTCTGTCAAGCCCCCAATGGGGTAGAATTTTTTCCACGCCCACACTGATACTATTGAGAATAGAGATATTTACTTATCAGTACAAACCACTGTATCATTGCTGGCACCTGCATAATTCAAGCATGAATAAAAACACTAACAGACCTGCCAACCCCCAAAGCCTCACCACACCCCCTAGGGCAGGGGTGGGCAAACTACGGTCCGAGGGCCACATCCAGCCCGCCAAGCGTTTGAATCCGGCCCGCCAGTTGCTTCCAAAGTATTTCATTAAAACTTTTAACATGCAAACTAGCAACATGACTTGCAAGTAGTCAAAGAGAGACAACCTTTTGATGGTTTAAGTAGCTTTTCACATGCAGCGATCCAGACACCTACCACACCCATGGTGTCAAACAAACACAAGTCAAATATGTGACACACAACTTAACCTACCAACTGCACTGTCTGGGAAGTAAAAAATGAGGGACGTTGACATACTGTCTAATAGTCAATGTTTTATTGTTCATAGTTTGTTTTATCGTTCATATTGTATATCATGCATCCTTTATTCATGTACATTCCGGGTGTCTTACCTTGTAAAATTCAATTTCGTTATTTGATGTGGTCTGATGTTTAAAGTGCTCCTGAAAAAAGGGACACAAGCACATATAGCAGATTGTATGGCACTTTTTACAGATAAAATAAGACAAATAATTCCAGGTGGACTGTTATAAGCGTAAAATAGTGTGCATGTATCGAATATACAATTTTGTTAACTCGCGAGTCAAAAAGTTTGCCCACCCTTAACCTACGGGGACCCGCCCCACTATTTGAGAAGCACTGCCGGAATCAAAGAGTTGTTACTAGCCAGGCCCCAAAAGTTGAATAACAAGGAGCTTTTTGCTTGTGCTGCTGCAGTTTTCAGCCCCAAATCGAGGACAATGTCAGACAGATGGGGGATATCCTTGCGCAGGTCAAAGGTCAGACTGTGCCGGCCAATGGCACCGTAGTTCAGGAGGCAGACAATGTTCTGCAACCCATCATGGATTTTCTGGACAGCAAGTGAGTGGGACTGGGTGTTAAAAATAGAAGGTGCTGTCAGAGTGTATTTTCATGGCATGACAATGCTAACAGGCACTTCTTTTGTGCTTCAGCCTGTCGCTGTTTGCAAAAATCTGTGAGAAGACCGTTTTGAAGAGAGTGCTGAAGGAGCTGTGGAAACTGGTGATGAACACCATGGAGAAAACCATTGTGCTTCCAACGCTTACGGACCAGACGGTGTGTGATACAATTAGCTCTCTTTTTCTCTACTTCATTTCCAACTTTCTCCAGAAAGTGACTTTACACATTGAATTGAAACCCTTGTTTATTGACTGTCTCACCATCATTCTTCCCTTAGGTTATTGTAAGTAAACCATCCATCTATAAGCATGGAGAAACATCACTAACCTCACATACAGTACACTCTGAGCATTAGCACTGCACACTATACAGTTGAAAATGCTGACCATGCTACTAAAACACACCACTTATTCTCAAATCATTCCCAACACTTTCTTTCCAAAGTTATGGACCTCCTTAACACAGAATCCCCTCTGTATTGCCCTTGAGCAAGGCAATAGACCCCACCTTTCTCCCTGGCACTGGAAAGCTGCACATTTGTTCTCAGTATGTCACTAAAACCAGTGTTTGCTGTGTTCCCCATCATGAGGAACAAGTTGACACTCGCAACATGCGCTGTATTTTCAAGTGTGACTTCACCTTTTGTGTGCCTGTCTCTCCTTCTCAGGGCACTCAGATGATCTTTAATGCTGCTAAGGAATTAGGCCAACTGTCAAAGCTCAAGGTAATAAGGTTACATCCATAACACAGAAGTGAGTGCCACAAACAGTGTGGTCATGGTTGTCCTCTTGCAGGAGCACATGGGCCGAGAGGAAGCCAAAGCGCTGACTCCCAAACAGTGTGCGGTCATAGAGCTTGCACTAGACACCATTAAGGTACTGTGCGTTGGACAACTAACAACTCCAATGCGTTAAGTGTGCAAATGTGGCCTCTCAATAGTGTGGTGTTATTTTGTAGCAATACTTCCATGCTGGTGGCGTGGGCCTGAAAAAAACCTTCTTGGAGAAGAGTCCAGACCTTGCATCACTGCGATACGCCTTGTCTCTGTACACACAGGCCACGGACAAACTCATCAGGAAGTTCGTCCTCTCACAGAACGCTCAGGGTACAACACTCACACAATCCATTTGACACAACTATACATTCAAAGGGCACCGCTGTTAGTTAATGTCATTCATTAGGATTATGGAGACGTGCTTTCCTGCAGTCTCGGAAGGAAATGTTTCTTTTATTGCTTTAGCACTGCTACTTTCACAATACACTTGGTGAAGTCATTCCACGGATGTTGAAAATGACAATAAAATTCATTTTTATTTCAGGCAAGAACATATATTTTGTATATGGCACCTTTTATTTTAGAGATGTTGTGTCTCTGTAACTGTCACCATGTTTGTCATACTCCCATTCTGACCTTCAACCATGTCCTCTTAGTCCATGGAGGCAAAGGGATCCGCTGCACGCCAAATGAAGACACACCACCAGAGAAACGTATGTGTGAACCTTGCATGCTTTTGGACGAGCAGTTAATCGATTGTGTGAAATTGATAAATCACATATTGGAAAATGGATGGGTGAAGCAAAAGAACCAAAACGGGGTGCGCTACTGACGACTGAGCCTGAAGTTGAGCTACATCCAAACTATAGCACAGTGAAGGAGTGGAAAGGAAAACCTAGCTGTCTTTCACCACATGGGCGTTAATTAACAAGTATATTGCACAACGCAGCAGCAACAGAACCGATGTTGTAATACTGTAGTGGTAAGGAGCAAACTGCTCAGCCAGCATTAATACCACTGATGAGTTCATTGTAAACAGTATGACGAGTAACACACATGAATTTCACTCCGACAGCTGAGTAGCGCAGCCAACATTTTAAAGCGCATGCAGAGGAAATCAAGGAAATGTAGTCGAACGCCATCCTTAGCTGCTATGCCAGTATTACTACTGCTGTATTCAGAAAACCTGTGTGAAGATGTGTCTGTAGTTTCTACTTTGTCAAGTTAAGGCATGTACATGTTATTATTTTATTTATTGTGAAGTGCCGCTTCACAACAAGTTATCTGAAAGCACTTTCCATATGAATCAGGTGCAGTAGGTACCACACTCCTCACACAAGAAAACCAACTGAACCCCACATGAGAAAGAAAGATGAGAGGAGAATGTTGTGTAACAATAGCTTCATCAGCAGCAGTAATAGGAATATACCTTTTAGAAACATCCAAAACAGTGCAGTGAAATTGAAATTTTTTTGCAGCATCAGGGGTCGATGCAGTTGGTGAGGTGGTCATGCACGTTGACATTCTACCTCAACCTAACGGCGAGCACAAGATCAGTATTAAAGGTAAACGGCAGCATTCTCCAAACATCCGTTCCTGTTTCTTCCTCTGTCGCGGCACTGCTGAAAGTAATGTCGTTTCTTTAGTGGTGGCTGCTAACGACCTGAAATGGAGGGCGCAAGGTTTCCGGCCGTTTGTGGAGGTCTACATCATCGGCCCTCACCTTAGTGACAAGAAAAGGAAGTTTGCAACCAAATCCAAGAATAACAGCTGGTCTCCTAAATTCAATGAGAGCTACCAGTAGTGAGTATCTGCTGATATCAGATGAGCAATCGACCAACATTCAAGACAGACAGATGTTCACCACGGCTTAAACCTTAGACAGCAGTGGTGTCAAATACTGAATATCTTGTTGACCCCAATTTAAGAAGGTATGGTATTGTTTATTTCTTTCAGGTATGTTTGGAAAGTTAAAGACAAATTACATAAAGGGACATCACGTGGTTACATTTGCAAAAATCAGCATGTCCGAAAAGAAGTAGGCAGAAGCGGAGCTTATTTGATCCTACCCCTCCTTCATGTCTATTACTGATAATTCATTCACACCACGTCTTTTACATGTTGGAACCTACAATGTTTCTTTTGCTTACAGTTGTCATTTCAACGTGGTTCATTTCCTGTGTGAAAAGAAAGGAAGCTGTTTGTGCAGCGCAAAGGAAAAGGAAGAAATAAAAATGTTAAAATAAAGTTAAACTAATTGATTACTTTAATTACATTTTAATCGTATTTATCTTCAACATTTTTATTTAAAAAATAAGGTTAAAATGTATTACTTGTTTTTTATCTTGTTAAAATCTTGACTACTTTTATTGTTTAATGTTCATCTTATTTTATCTTTAGCTTAGCATTTTGACTTAAAAAAAATGTTATTAAAGATTTTATTACTTATTAAATTTTAGCCAAACTTATTCACTTATTAAATTTATTACATTTCAACATTTTATTTAACTAAAAATCTTATTTGACCATTTTTATTTAAAAATAAGACTTAAATGTATTAAAAGTGATACATTATTTTATCTTTATTTTAAAAATAAAGATAAAAATGTATTACGGTACTTTTATTACATTTGAATCTTTTATTTAAATAAAAATGTTCAAATAAATATAAAATAAGTAATAAGAAATACATTTTAAAATATTTTTTTAAAATAAAGATTACATTTGAGTTTTTTTAATTGATCTTTTATTTTTCAAAATAATATTTTAAGTGTATTACTTTTTCACATTAGAATCTTATTTTTGACCAAAAATGTTAAAATCAAGCTAAAATACAAAAAATACAGTCATAAATTAGATTTTAATAAGATTCAAATAAGTAATACATTTGAATCTTATTTCTAAACAAAAATGTTAAAATTAAATTTAAATGGAATAAAAGTAATGAATGAGTTTGTCTATTTCTTCCTTGATGACTCTGACCTTGAATATAAGACACATAAAAATGTTGAAATAGACAAAACCAAATGAATGTTTTCAGTATCACTGAAATAACAACTGGTACATTGCAATAAAAATGACCTTTGTCTTAAAATTAGCACCATAATGCGTCAGTAAATTAGCATCATGTTGTTTGCTGACTCGCCCAAACTTTGAGACACTTTTTCCAGTGGGTCTCTATCACTCCACGTCACTGGTGTGTGTGAGTGACAGGAAGAAAAGCTCTGACTAGCTTGGTTTGTGTGTATAAATCTAGGGTTAGAATGCCGCTTTATACAGGGGTCTGTATATTACATTTTGCCAGTAACTAAGCGTAACTAGAACAATACAAGACATTTCACAAGCAAAGCTGCAGGCAGGAAGCTACAATACATGCCAGTGAAATCTTTGACATTTTTCGAAACTGACCTGCGCCTCGCGTCTCGTTTCAGCTCACTGGGCACCGAGGTGGGTCCGGAGAGTTACGAGCTGCAGGTGTGCGTGAAGGACTACTGCTTCGCCAGGGAGGACCGCACGGTGGGCATGGCCGTGCTGCAGGTGAAGGACATCGCCAACAAGGGCAGCGTCGCATGCTGGCTGCCGCTGGGGCGCCGCGTGCACATGGACGAGACGGGCCTGACGGTGCTGCGCATCCTCTCGCAGCGCAACAACGACGACGTGGCCAAAGAGTTTGTCAAGCTCAAGTCGGACCAGCGCTCGGCCGAGGAGGGCCGCAGCTGAGGGGCGGTAACACAAGCACACAGCTGCTCTGTTGTACACACACCCGCGTACGTGTTTTGACATGCAATGCAAAGAGGGGATATCTTTCTATCAATTCATTTGGACAAAAAACCCCTTTGCTTCAGGTTAGCCACTCATCCTAGCCGCACCTTTTTCTACAGCCCACGCTTCCACACCACAAGACCCCTGTGAATAGTTGGAGGATGACCACTTTGCACTTTGGCCTCCCTGTGTGATCAGGAGAGCATCTCCCGTCGTTTTGTCTGTCCGTGTGTGTGCGTGTGCGTGCGTGTGCGTGTGTTGTTCTTCCACGCCTGCGTCTCACGTACACAGGCCTGAGATCAGCTTCATACATGTAGGAGATGACACCTTGCTTAGATCAGGGTCCACATCGCTGCTCGTCCGTCCTGTGCTCTAATTAACGTCCTGCATGTTAACCTCTGCCCCCTTCCTACCAACACTGTGATTGACTTTCTGTAACCATAGCAACTACCCACCTCTTCCCACTACAAATGGGCGCCTCCTATCTCTGCCCAGCGTGAGCATGATGCATCCACTATTTAGGATCTGCTAACATGCATTCTTCAGCCTGTGGCGTTGTGTTTCCTTTAGGAGCAATACACACAGTGTGGAGCACATACGCAACACTCCGATGCACATTTACTTTAAAAAGGGCTACAAGACCCCCACCCCATCTTCCCTCTCCTGCTCTGCCATACAAACATGCCCACTGTACATCCTCGATGGAGGCGAGAGTTCAGAGATTGCGAGCAATACGTACGCGCTGTCAATCAAACGATATCAAACCCGAATAATTGCTATTTTGTGTTCAGTGTGCACCTGTTCTTGTTTAAAGTTAGTCGACCTAAGAAGGAATGTGTTTTCATGTCCTTAAGTGACTATTTGCCTTGAGAAGGACCAAATTTGCACGAAGCATAGCTCTTACTAGATTTTTATTTCAAAGAAGAGAAGCCATCCGAGTCATCGCCAAGCATTTATGACGTAATCGTTTATGTTCACTGCAAAAACCAACATCATCCAGCTCGTCCTGTGGTCCAAATAATGATGTCATCGACTGTCACATGTACTGTACATGTACTCGTTACTGTTCAGTTCTACCAAATACTATAATGCTGAATGTTATTTCTCTGCAAGAGAAGCATATTTGTCCAAGTGTCCAGTCGAAGAGGAGCACACTCGCCGCGCAGTGACATAGTCGTCATGTGTTGTCATCTATAATGTGCCAGCACACGTCGCTGATCATCCAGCAGAGGGCTCACCACCTGCTTCATAGCGTAAACACATGAAAAACACAGCAATCTATGCTCAAGCACAAAGGGCCATGTCAGATGGCACACATGCATGCATGCACGCAGACATCTCCATGGAATGCATCCAGTGCTGCCCACCTGTCAATAGAAATCACAACTGCATGATGGGAGATTTCTTGTGCCAGCGCGCGTCTCTTTTCGATGTTTCTTTTCCCGTGTTCACTTTTATTATGATTTTCTGTATTGTTATTTAATGATAAATCACCCGTTTTCTGTTTTTCTCCAGATAGTGTGAATATGTCACCTGTAACCAATATGAATGTAGTGTGAACACAGAATTCGCATGAGAGGATTATTTTCTACTGAGGATGTTTCTAATTTGTTTCCTATCATAATGGATTGTTCTTTAAAAGAAGAGGAAGTGGACCTGGAATGCAGCCTGTCTGATCTGCTTCCTATTAAAAGGACATTTGTGTCACATTTGGACTGCTTTGGTGTTTGCTGTGATAAACTACAAAGCAACCTTTAGGTGGCATGAAAGTGATGAGGTTCTATATTGTACTGACAGTCTCAACACCAAACCGGAAACTCGGCATCAAGTGCAAAGATTACAAAAGGAGTTCCTTTAATCTGTGATGGATTGATCATCCGTCCGTGATATAGTCCAACCAAAACAATCTCCAGATGCGAATTTCAGTCTTTAAATTTGAAATGTAAGTGTAACGATGATGAAGAATAAATACAGGAATATACAGTATATTCCCGTCTACTTCTCAAATATTTCTATTATTCAATTTTGTCCAGTCCATGCTAGCGAAGAATAAAAAGAATGTGGACTACCCTCAATGTTTTATGTGTGGAAATGCCAAAAATCATCATATGAACGAGGTGGTGGAAATGTTCACTAAATACTTTGTAAATATTGGACCAAACTTGGAAGAAAGGATCCCAAATTACTTGTCAACAGAAGGAGGGCATGAAAGTGTAGACAGGAATCCTAACTCCACGTTCCTCGCTGGTGTGACAGAAAGTGAAATAATCAATATTGTCAATAAAAGTAAAGCACAAGCATCAACTGACTGTAATGGAATCAACATGGGAACAATAAAAAAGGTCATTAACGAGATTGCGGAACCACTGATGTACATCACTAACTTATCATTTCAGACTGGTATATTTGCAAATAAAATGAAAATAGCTCAACTAGTACCAATTTTCAAAACTGGGGATAAACGTCAGTTCACTAATTACTGACCAGTTTCTTTATTGCCACAATTTTTTTTTTTAATCATCGAAAGGCTATTCAACAACAGGCTAGAAAAAAGTAGAAATAAGAATGAATTAATCACGGACAGCCAATAGGGATACAGAGCGAACATTTCAACTTCAGTGGCACTAACTGAAAGAACTGAGGAAATGACCAACGCTGTAGACCGCAGAGAGTGTGCAGCTGCAGTATTTATGGTTTTAACAAAAGCATTTGATACAATTAATCACAATATCGTAATTAACAAACAAGGAAGGTATGGAATCAGAGGGTTAGTCTTGAACTGGGTAGAAAGCTACTTAGCAAACAGGAAGCAATATGTGAAGCTAGGAGAATATACATCTATAAAGCTTAAATATGTGGCGTACCCCAGGGATCAGTACTGGGGCCAAAACTGTTCAACTTATACATAAACCATATCTGTAAAGACCTAAAGCTAGTATTCATTTGCAGATGACACTACAGCGTTCTGTTCTGGAGAGGTAACACAAGAGCTCATACGAAAAATCACAGATGAAATGACTATACAAAAAAAATGGTTTGATAAAAACAGATTATCCCTGAACCTAAGCAAAACTAAAATATATGTAATAATGATATTTGGTAATAGCAGAAAGGATACTTACGTGCAAATGCGAATAGACGGCGTGGACACTGACAGTGAATGAAAATACATTTTTAGGTGTTATAATACAGTAGATGACAAAATGAGTTGGAAATTCCCACATTAAAAATATACAATATAAAGTGGCAAGAAATACCTCAATGTTGAATAAAGCAAAATTGTTACTGGACCAAAAATCACTCCATACTCTCTATTGTTCTTTAGTCTTACCATATCTGACTTGTGCGGGTAACAACTATAAAAGCAGACTTCACTCACTAATTGTATAACAAAAAAGATCAGTTAGGATAATCCATAACGCCGCTTATAGAGAACATCCGAACCCTTCATTCCTAAAATCACAACTATTAAAACAGCTAAAATTGTGCATAAAGACAAAAATAACCTGTTACCCAAAAACACAATACACTTTTTCTCATCAGGAGAAGAGAAATATGACCTTTGGGAAAAATTCTACTGAAAACATCTATGCTCAACGATAAAAACCTTCATCATATCAGTATGTGGCATCAAATTATGGAAGAACTCAAACAATGCACTAAAAATGAGTCATTTTAAGAAACAGTACAAGCAGTTGATGTTTACAAAATATAAGAAAGAAGAATCCTGAACCACGGAGAAATACCATGCTGAGCCATACGACAACTGGACTTTATGCAATTTGGAGCAAATCGTCCATACAGATCTACAAACCTAAACTTCATTGTAATACATTGTTATATTTCTTAATCATTTTCTAGCGTTATTCAGAGCTGGCAAATGGAACATGAATATTGAATAGGAAATGAAAAAACGTATTAGCAATTGATGGGAAACAAAGAGGCTTGAATAAGATCTGCTTCTTCCTACTCCTATGAATCGTGATATGTGGATGTATACTGACGGCAAATGAAATCTTCAACTGTTCGAATAAATCAAATCAACCAGTCCCACCGCTAGAAGGCAGTGTTTTCCTGAGCACGAGCAACCACGACTCTTGTTGACGAGCTCTTTAGCTTCCTGTGTGATGGTAGCGAGCAATAGCAACTGAAGCGACATCCAGATTGTTGAGATCGATAGCAGTGCATAACAACGCTAATGGCGTTGTAAGCGTCTGAAACAGTAATGAAGTAGATTACCTTTTAATTGGGAAAAATAATGGCGTTATTAGTAACCCTGTTGAGCTTGTCAATACTGCCATCATGTGGCCAACATTGATAAATACACTGGTAAGGCCGAGACTCCAGTGTTGGTCACAAACGAATCGGCTCTAAGAGCCGGCTCTTTGAAATTCACGGATTTGCTAGCTTGAAATTAATAGGCTCCAGTTGGGAGCCTATTAGTTTTTTTCCTCGTCTTTTTTCCTGTTAAAGGCTAATGTCGTTGGTAAAGATGTGTGGATACGTCTCTGTCTCTGTCTAATTTAAAGGTCTGCAGCCCACAAGGCCAGCAGCCTACCCGGTCGACGCCGGCCAGACGTTCGGAGGCTCCTCCTCACGCCGCGAACCAGCCTTGTGAATTCAAACTGTCTTGCACTCCTCACACTTCCTGGTTGTGTCACGTGTTGTCGTGTTACCCTGACGTCATGACAGAACAATATCTGCCTTCAATCGCAAAAGGAGAGCGAAAACCTAACTGCAGTGAAGGAGACCAAACAAAACGTGGCATAATAGTTCATTATTAATAACAGTTTATTAAAATGTAGGTTTTACAGGAGAAAGAAGACAGGTTCTCCGTCGGCAGATTTATCTCCAGCTCAGAGCTAAACCTAACAATAGTCATGTTAATAGCTACTTATTTGTTACTCTTTGGCTACTTTATTAGTTTAAAACTATCCTATTCTACTTGTGCTCTTTATAAAGTTTATGGTGGACACCTTTTTTGTTTACGTCACTGAGAAAGAGTATTTTCTTTGAAAAGGGTTATTGACATGGCAGTGTAGATCATCCTTGCACACCCACTTGATGGATGATGATGAGGACAGTGGAAACATGCATCAGTCCACATGATGCCCCAGTGACACTAGGCATCTTTGTTGATGGAACACATACAGCAACACCTTGCAGTCATACATACTCACATCCTATTTCAAATACATGTTTAATAATAGTAACTGTATTTTCTTTCGTGTCTGAAATGAAGCACTTGCTGCCATTTGCTAAACCCTTTATAAATGATTGTACTTTCCACTGTATTTGTAAAAATGAAGTCGAATACAGAATCATTTGTAAGGCAGCATATCCTCCCTATTCATCAGTCTTTGCAATTAATATGGAAGATGAAAATCACAAGAGCGGTCGTTTCAGCACAATATTTATTCGTTGACGTGTTAAACACTGAAAACATCATTTTGTTTGCCAGATTAGCATCTGAACTTGTACGTACTCTATTTTTTTTATTGATCGTCGTTTACTGTATGTGCTTGCGAGCCCGAGCACTTCCTCCAAGACTGTTCTAAAGACAGAAGCAAGACAAACGTAAAGACAAGGTCACATTAACACGAGTACAAACATTCATAAAAGTTTACACCCAGAATTTCCCAATAAAACATGTACGTGATGTACACAAACACAAAATGACTTCATCTTGTTCCATTTATCTACGTAATATGAAGTGTTATGTATTTACATAACCAGGGTAGTAAGATCAAAGTGAAACTAAAGACTAAAGACTTTACATCTAAAGGCTTCGCATATCAAACTGTCTGCTTGCACAACATGACTTACAAACCAAGATTTATGAACGTAATACTTACGGTTTTCCCGCTTAGCGCCGTAATGTTTGCATTTTTAAGGTCCGGACGGAAGTGCGCAAGGAATCTTGGGATATGATGGGCCAAGAAGGTTGGTTTAAATGCAGACCTCTTTTCAATGGAGGACACGTTCGAGCGGCACGATGACGTCATGCAGTCTGTGTCACGGCTCTGTACCGGTTTGCCTGTCTTCCTTGGCCAGCCACTAATCAATGGAAACGGCGCCCTCTGCTGGACGCCATCGTCAGTTGCATCCATGAAATAAGGAAAATCACTTGGCTCATCGTGGCTACTTGTTTTTACTGCCACTCGTTCATTCGAAACTATCGCAGAAATTAAACAACTAGAACTAAGGTAAAACGTAATCACTATTTTTTATTCAATATATAATATTTTACAAATGTTTCGATAGTGCGGAGTCAGAGAAAACGCACGTACATCGATTGGAGCGTTAAGCAGAGTATCCTCAACGAAAATGTAAAAATCATTTTTATCCCTGCTGAAGACTTGTCAATTCCGCCACCGTGAGGCCAACAGGCAAACACACAACCTGCACTGTGAAGAAATAAAAACAAGAAACATGTTTATCATTTTACAGTAAAAAATGAAACCAAAAACAAAGACTTTATTAAAGAAGCATAAAAAATAAAACTCTTGATACATTTCTCATAACCGTCAAACCAGCTCAAATTATATGATTATATAATTTTTCCTGGCGTCTGGTTAAAAGGTCCATAAAACTTTCAAATAAAATATATTTCAATTTTAAAATTTTCTTCAATAATTTTTCTCATTTTGTTATAAATTGCCTATATGTAGTACACAGGAAATAATGAAAAATAAAAAATGGAAAATAAAAAATAAATTTGAAGTAATAAAAAGGGTCACATTATTGTCTGGGATATTTAGGTAACCAAATAAATTGTAAAAAATAAAAATGTGTAAAAAGTTTTTTGTTTTTTTTTCTCTTTAAATCTTAAAAATTAGCTAACGCCAGGTGGCTTGAAGACATGCAGATGGTTAACTTACAAATAATGACAAACTACACTTATTTTCAATGAAGTCCTTTTGCTTGTGAAAACAAGATGCCAATGATTGTTTGTTGAGGATATTTACACACAGGTCAGGCCTCACACCTGCTTTGCTGACGTTTACATTTTGGTTCAGCGTACAAAGAGAATTAAAGCAAAAACAAAACGGGAGCGGAGGCTTGAGTGGAGTCTGCCCCCCCCCCAATTGGCGAGGCTCTTTGCATCCCCCCCTCTAATCACAAAAAAGAAGACGGTCAGAGGTCACTGGCTAGCATGCCTCGGGAAACCCTGTTTTCAAACCTTTAGGAAGGAAATGGGGGATGGGGATACATTTGGCTAAAAAAAATTGGCTAAAAAATACATTGGCTAAAAAAAATCAGCAGTCAATCTGAAAAAGCCTGTACCTTTTTTTTTTTTTTGAATGAAACTACTGTACATGAAGCCGAACATTCTCATTGGCCACAAATAACACCAGACTCCATGCCGGATCATCTGGACAACAACACAACCTTTTCTTAAATTTCCATTTAAGAGGGGCATTAAGGTGGTCTAAGCGCACACAGACACACACCTCCTCCGCGCACACCGAGCCGCCACCACCACCAGTCAGACAGCGCCTTCGTCCGTGTGGCTTTGTTATGGTTTCTGCCTTCATTGAGTCGCAGGTCACACCCTGAGCAACATCAGGTGACAACTCATTCCAAGACGAACAACAGGCAAAACATTGGAGCACAAAGTGTGTGTGTGTGTGTGTGTGTGTGTGTGTGTGTGGAAGCCCTGGATGACCTTGCCACTAGCTGCCATAAAGGAGAACTCTTCCTACTGTGTGAGCTTGGACATTAAAAAACCAAAACATCTGTGCACTGAGAGAAAGCCCTTAAAGAATTGGATGTCATTCTAATTGAGTTTGTCATGGCTTGTCTCATTCTATGAGCACATTCCCAGCATGCTCCCGCGGCACCACGTCACCCACATACAAAGACACTAACACTATAAAAAGGAGGCAGTTACTGCAAACTCACACTGGGTCTAAAAGAGAAAACAAGAGGACGAACCAAGCGTCCGTATAGTGCACTACATATGGCGAGGAGCACGCCGCTATATGGATGCACAGCGTGCCGCACAGCTTTGCTGTGACAGGGTGGAAGACCAAAATAAAAACAAATTTTAAAAAAGGGTTGTTGCTTTTCTCACATTCGGGCGTTGGGAGGGGGGGTTCAATGGAACCCCGCCCCGCTAAATTATTGAATGGAAGTTCTTAAACAAGATCACCATGTTGGAGCAAACATTCGCCTGTGACATCACAGAACCGCCATTTGAACCTTGCAACTGGCCACATGCCTCCACAGTCAGGAGCCCATGGGAGTGTAACAGACAGGATGTGGGCGCACTGGGGAGGAGGGAGGGGCGTGTGGATAGACCACCGCCTTCCTTTAAGAGCGCCGTGGGGGAGGTGAAGGAGAGCAGGCAGTAACGACACACAATGGTGTGCACAAGAGCATGGCAAGCGCGCACACACATGCGCACAGAGATGGAAAGGGATTGTCATCAGCCTGAGTGTCCACACCTCAGAGGTGTTTCTCCTCAGTGAATGAAGATGAATCTATGCAACTGGGCTCCATGCAGCAGACTGAACTGTGCTCACTGAACGTCTAAAAAGGGGGTGGTCTTATCAGTCCGAGTGGTCGCAACCAAACAATCAGATTTGTGTCGTAAAGAACAGCGCCATGGGTGGGGGGTGGGTTATTGGGAGTTTGCACAGCACATAAAGAGACAAGTAGAAAAGTGCAGGCCTCGTTTGACAGCTTTGTCGAAAAATATCTGCTAAGTACAAAAAGTGTCCCAAAAAAAAGGCTGAGAGAGAAGAAGCCTGAATGAAGACATGAGAGGGTCCAAAATGAAGGCCTGAAGAGAGATAAGACACAAGTTTGAAGACCACTCTCTGAAGAAATCCTTAGCATTATTATTATTATTATTATTATTCATCGGCATCAGTCTTTAGTAATGCATTATCGTCATTATTATTATTATTATTATTATGGTCCATTGTGTGTTTCAAGGTTATTAGTGTGACCCATCTTCATCAGCAACGCTTTACCCTCCCAACACTCCTGCAGCCATTAAGAGAAGATGCGGATGCACTGTGTGGTGGGGGTGTGGCACACAGGGCACTCAGGCTCAGCAGACTGGCAGATCTGGCCGGCACACTCCATGCAGAAGAGGTTATGGCCGCAGGGCACTAAGGCGGCGGTCACCTCGCTCTCGAAACACACAAAGCAGTCCCTGTTGACACCGACTAGCCCCGCCACCCCGGGGCCGGAGCTGCCTTTCAGCCGACTCAGCATCCCAGAGCTGAGGCCTACGCTGCTGCCGCCACCCTCTGAGTCAGTGGGCGAGCCGCCAGGCAGCGAGGAGGCCGAGCAGGAGGAGTAGCCGGTGGAGGAGCCACCAGAGCTGGAGCTTGAGCCTCCAGAGAAGGAGCCACCTGCAGCGCTGCCGGACTGGAGCCAGGAGAGCGTGCTCAAGGGGTCGCTTTGGGCGCGGCGGGCTAATGGGTGATCCAGGGGGCCTGTGTCCTGAGGCAGCGTTGGGGACAATCGTGGAGTCATGGCGCCGCCGCTGAGGCCGCTGCTGTTACGACGTAGAGGCTGCTGATGCTGCTGTGAGGAGCCGCCCGCCTTGTTGCCACCACCGCCACCATTGACGAAAGGCGCCCAGATGTTGGAAGCGCTGAATTCAAAGCCAAGTTCTTCTGAAGTGGGGAGCCCTGGGGTGGAGTCGCCCCCGAAAGTGAACCCTCCTCCGGCGCTACTGGAGCCTGTGCTGAACGGACTGGTGGGGCTTCCTCCCTCGTTGGCTTTGCGTCCACCACTGAAGTTGTCTGAGCTAATTGTGCCGCCATTGTGCGTTTGATAGGCCACAGAGGAGGACATCTTGCGACCAGAGGAGTGGTTCATGGACATGGGGAGGGTGGGTGGTGAAGAGGGCGGAGGGGGTGGCGGTGCAGAATGGTGGTTGGAGGCCCGGGACCACAGGGATGCCCCCAGGCCTGCGCTGAGGGAGCCCAGGCCTTCGAGGCTGACGTCTGTGCCATTGGTGTGGAAGTCGTTGTCTCCCTGGAGGTCCACAAAGGTTCCTGTTCGCAGTGTGATGTGGGTCTCAATCTCCTCCCTGGCACGGTCCACGTTCTCAGGCATGCCGGTCACCTCGAACACAGGGTCCTTCTCTCGACTTGGTGTCACAATGTAAGTGTGCGTCTGCTGCTGTATGCGCTTGATGGTGGCTCCTTTTGGTCCCACAACTAAGCCCACCACTCTGTACGGCACCCTCACCTGGACCAAGAGAAACCAAGTCTCCAAGTCAGACTGAGTATCAAAGAGGAACACAGCATGACCAGACGTGCTGCTTCCAATACCTGAATGGTTGTTTGTCCTGGGAGGTGCGGCGGTCCAGGAAGTGAGCCTCCTCCTCCTCCTCCCGGTCCTCCAGCTTTGCATCGGGACGCTCGGATCATAGAGAAATGCTCGGCCGCTGAGACGATCTCACGTTTGGCCATCTCCACATCCTCCCTGCGCCCAGTCACAATGAACACTGGATCTTCACCCCTGACTGGGGTCTTGATGTAGGTGTTTGTCTTGGCACGCAACGCCTTGATCTTACAACCTATGTAGGAAAGATGGATACATACACATTCGATTTAGAGAATTAAAAGCAACAGGTGCATGCTTCACCTCTTGGGGCGGCACAAGATGAAAACAATGGAAAGGCAAAAATGAAGGCCAACGGGCTAATGTCGACTGATTTTGGCACAGAAAAACATGAGAATGTGCACCTCAATCAGCAAACTCACAAAACTAGGTACAATTTTCTATGCAATCTAATCCAGACCGATAGCTAGATCAGGAATTCTGAATTTCCAAAGACAACAATGCTCGATTTTGATCAACACTGTGGTTGTATAAGTGTACAGTACTTCACCATACTGACCAGTTTATCATGTTTTGGTAAGAGACATAGATTACCATACAGTTCCTGTATTGCATCTCATTCACTAAAACACAATATATATAATAATACAATATAATTTCACAACGTGGAACCTCCATATTATATATTTAAATATGAAAATTAAACAGAATAACAAAATGTAGAGTAGCTGTTGTCTGTTGGTGTACTGTGCCTTTAAATGATGACGCGTCATTCAGGCGACCAATGGGAGGCGCGGAGTGTGATGTCATTCTGGGAAGCAGAAAGCATGTCTTTTTCAAACAAAGAGAACAATGCTGGAAAACGCCGCCGCGGCCGCGACATACTAGCCCTACGCAAAAAAAGCACAAGCCACTTTATAAAACGTGTGATGGGAACAAAGAAAACGAGAATAAAGTCGGAAAAAGGAGATGAGGCCAAGCGAGCGTCGGCATCGGCGGACGTAGCTTTGGGTGCAGGGCGTAACACCGCCCAGTCCCAGTGTTTGTCAGCCTGGATGCTCCACTTCAGCCCCACAGCACATTCACACACAATAACACGCTGTTGTAAGCATACATGCAACTAATGGCTGACACTCGGTTTTCATTCAAGCCCTCTTTCTCTGTTTATGGTGCATAAAAGCTTATTTAGCGCCATTTCCTTTGTTTGGTGCAGGCTACAAGACATGTCCAGACTGCCGACAATCTGCCGTTCCACCCCTCCCCCTCCCTTCGTGCTGCTCCTCAACCTCTGCCTGTCAAGCTATTGTCCGAAATGTGTTCAATGGCGTTAAAAGCACACATCAACGTAGCAAATATGACATTTAAACAAAAAGAATACCGATGGGCTTTCTGAAAAATTGCGGACCAAACCCAGTGTGGAAAAGTTGCACCCAAACAAAGAAGGACCATGCAGCCCCCCAAACAAAAACAACCCACCTTGTCTCCCCACGATCTCAGCCACATGTTCTGAGCTCGGCACAGGCACACACTCGGTCATGTTGACGCTTCTCTTCCTGCTGCAGAGGACGGAGCCTTGCTCCCCGTGGAGCACGGAGTGCGAGCCGGACATGTGGTAGCCGCCCGAGCCGTAGTACTCCGGGGACGGGGAGCAAGACGTCGGGGAGTCCCGAGACCCGCTGGGGTGGTCGAGCATCTGTAGATCCACATAACCACCACCGCCGTTGCAGCTCTCGGAGCTGGGAGCCTGAGTCCCATCCATGGTGTCGACCAGACCACCACCTCCTCCGCCCACGCAGTCCACCTTCTCCAGGGCCATGAGTGACAGCTGGTCCAGGGCAAAGCGGAGAACCTCTTGGTGATCCTCATCTCGGGATTCTTGGTCTGTTTCTCGGGGCAGGCCAACCCCGTTGTGCTGGCTGCTGATCACCACGTCGTGGTCCATAATCTCGGGATGGAATAAAGGGCTAGGCATAGTCTCTCCGTGGATCTCACATCAGATCACGGATGCCTGCTTGTTGAGTGAGCTCACACACTTCTGAAATAGTAAAAAAAACAAAAAAAACAAATATAACTCAATAAAAAGCACAAATAATAACACAAGAGATGATGATTGGTTGCTTTGGGCGCCTTTGCTTTGTCTTGCTGTTGCTGTCTGACAACTCCAAACCCATCAAGACTTGGCTTAGCTTCGTCGGGATAAAAGAGTGCTGCCTTGAAACGCCAAAAGAACCGTGTCGCCCCACGCAAACGTCAAGACTATACGTGTCGGCAACGTCCGGTCACTTTTATATCGGAACAAAAACACGACAAAAAGTGAGCCAAGTGCTGTTGTTAGCTTGAGCTAGCAAGTTAGCAGGCTAGCTCCATATAGTCGGCACTCAGTCACGTTGTCGACCCCTTTGTTTGGGAGCACCGCAGCTAAGCTAGCCGCTTTAGCTCCGCTCTTACTGGGGGGAAACTCATTTAAAAACACAGAGAGTTTCTTTGTAATCCAACATTTACGTCCACTTACTTTATCCCGACTTTGTCGACTCCCTTCGCTTGTCGCCAAGTTGTTGCGGGAAAGATGAGAAGTAAGAGGGAAGAAGAAGAGGAGGAGGAGGAGGAGCGCAGCCTTTTCAGAGCTAGAGCGTTAGCCGCTTAGCAGGCTAAAACTAGGGGGGCGTAAAAGAGAAACGTTTCAAAAAACGTTAAAGAGGACGCCGTCTTGTCTCATATTCCTGAGTGGGTCTTCGTGGTGCGTGTCGCCTGGAAAGGCTGGCTCGAATCCGAGAGTGGCGGTTAGCTGTTATGAACTCTCCAACAAAGTGGGATACTGCTTGGCTCCTTGCTGCTGCCTGACCCCACTCGCTCCACCGCCTTTGTCTCGCCAGGCGCACGCTGCTCCGTCTCCCGCACACGGTGGTGACGTCACCCGCGACACAACAATGGGTTCAAAGGCCACATGCGGCGACAGGGAGCGCGTCCACGCAAAGCCACGGTTGCTGCCATTGCCATTGTGTCAGTCAACACGCTCAAGCACTATTTTATTTACGTGTGTCCTCCATCCTGAGTGTGTTGTCTTATTCCGTTCTGCCATTAAACCAAGTCAGCCTTATCGTTTCATTGAAAGGCAGTACTGGATTCTATTGTTTGTTTTTTTGGACGAAAATACACTGGGAACATTATGCACAATAATACCATAAATCAACACTACCGTGATTTTATGTATTATCGTCTTTATGTTCCTCGCATCATTTCATTATAGGCCAACCAATTGTTTTTGTTTTTATTATTACTGTCAATGGGCATGAGTGGAACATGCAAAACATAAAGGTCCCTGAATGCAACTGCAGTACCAGATACACTCCAGGACCACCTGAAAAATTGCAAGAATTTACATTTTACCCTTTTGGATTTAAATAGAATTCATAGCAAGCATTAAAGTGATAGGCTGTTCATCAGCTGAACAAAAGTTTAAGACCACTGCCTTTAAAAGCCCAAATCTTGGCAAAAATGTGGATTCAAAGTCATTTTCTGTCAGGTATTCACACTGTCATGATCTCTTGTTGGCAAAGGCAAAACAGCTTTCTCTCTTTGTTGAGTTGCATAAGCAAGGCCTTTTGCAGTGCACCATTGCTGCAGAGGTTGGCCGCTGGAAAACATATTTTAAATTTCATCAACCCTGAGCCGGAGGATTCAATTGGCTGTCCGTCAAGACACGGGACGATCCTCGGGCCAAATGAAGGTTGTTACTGGTGCTGAGTGCAGTCCAATAACCATCAGATGGCATGTTTAAGAGAAGGGTTTTAAAAGAAAACTGCATTTAAATATATTTTTTTGCCATCCTCAATTCTCATGTGAGACATGAACACACATCTTTCTCTTTTCTGTGCGTAAAAATATAAAAACATAAAAAGAGGCAGCTAATTAATGCACATAATGGGACACACCTATTCCTCCTACAAAACTCGCTATTAAAACACTTCCAAAAACCAACAACGTTTCATCGTTTCACATACATGCTGTGACCACGTAGTAACAGGCACATTCATGATATGTAATATGTACAGTATTTTGGTCATTTTAAGCATTACCGGAACTTCCTTCCTGGGTGCATTGATTTTACATAGCAACATAGAAACAAACGCTACACCTGGAGTGAACTTTTCCAAACTCAAAATCAACAACACAGCAACAGTGGTGGCAGCTCCAATATGTGGCGTTACCTCTCAGTAGTGGCTTTTTACAGACATGTGATGATGTCTCACATAAAGATTGTGGATAATGGGCAAAATTCCAAAAAAGGGCAGTTTTCCTTTAAGAGCAAAAAAGATCTTGTTTCCTTCAACGCCACAAAATTGCCTATTTGGAATTTGCATGAGACCAACCAACATGGGACATTGAAAGGTGGTAGAAAGTCTCTGATGAGAAAAACTATAACCTTGATGGTCCAGATGGCTTCTAACGTTACTGGTATGACAAGAAGATCCCACCTGAGATGTTTTCCACACGGCACAGAAGAGGAGGCGCCATCGTGATCTGGGGTGATTTTTCCTTCAATGGAACATTGGAGCTTCAGGTTGTGCAAGGGCGTCACACGGCAGCTGGCTATGTGGAGATGTTGCAAGGTGCATCCCTCATGACTGAAGGACCTCGTCTGTGTGGTAATGACTGGCTTTTTCAACAGGACAAGTCTGCAGTTCGCAATGCCCGCCTGACAAAGGACTACTTCCAGGGGAATAACGTCACTCTTTTGGACCATCCTGCATGTTTCCCTGATCTAAATCCAATTGAAAACATTTGGGAATGAATGCAAAGGGAAGTTTACAAAAATGGACATCGGTTCCAGACAGCGGATGTCCTCCGAGAAGCCATCCTCACCACGCGGAGCAACTTTCCCACTGGCCTCAAAGCATGCCCACACCAATTTTTGAGATGATGAACAAAGAATGGTACAGCTACTCATTACTGAGTACATCTTTGAAAAATATATTTCTATTTTAGAGGGGATTTTGATTTTTTTTTTTTTTTAGCTATGGTCTTAAACTTTTGATCATCTGCTGAACAGCCTATTTCATTTTAATTGTTGTTGGCAATAAACTGCTTACTCAAATGTTTATTGGTCTCTCTCCCATTTCTTTTTTTTGCATTTTGAAGCTCTACTTAGAAGCTCCTTTAGCTCCAACAGTTCAAAATGTAAATTCTTGCAATTTTTGCAACTGGTCTTAACATTTTGATCATGAGTGTATAGCATGTAATTTAATAATCTTCAATTGAACCGTGTATTATTTAATAAGTTATAGATCAAATATTCAGTATTAATTTACAATGTTTATCGTTTTTTTTTTTAAGACTATATTAATACTTTCTGTATTCATTATACATTGTGAGTTTCACGTCTCTTTTTATTCTTGGCATTACTGAATACTATAATAAAACTTACGCTATCTCTTAACTTTACTACTACAAATTCTTTGTTTTCTTTAAATGGTAACCTGGTACATTAAACAGAAAGTGAAGGGGTAGGATTAAATAAGATCGATTGTTCCTACTCCTTTTTGTGCCCATTGAAATGTGCAACTTTTTTACATGTGAAATTCTTTAATGTGACTTTGGTAAGCATTTTGGAAAGTAAAACCATTCCCATTACCATTGTGCGGCTAAAATGCACAACCTTGAGATGCAACTAGATAATAGAATAAGACACTCACATCAAAACGCAGAATTTATTAAACAATATTAGAACCTTTACAGTAGTTAAGTATCATTGTTGATTGTTTTGTCAATGTAAAACATGACCTAAAACAGAAGTTATAGAAAATAAAAAGGAATACTTGCAATCCAACCAGATAGTTTCTCTCAAAGAGAAAGTACAGCATCCATGCATACATTCTGCAACCTTTTCTATGCTTCTTAGCATAAAACGGCACTTACAGTGACAGTGAGGATATAATAGGATAATAATAGGATATAATAGAATGAAAACATAAGTGTTCTTTACAGAAAGCCACACACATATACAAACATAATTTACCATTCACACGTGACGCCAGGTTTTTTTTTTTTTTTAGCATGTTTAGCATCTGTATTAACAGCACCATACACATTTGCTAAACACTGATGGAGGTAAAAGCTAAAACAAACGTAAAGCACCGTTTTCTGTTGTAGAGAAATAATTGTTTAGTTTTAAAACTAAGAAAATACCTCCACGCTAAAGTTTTATTTCTGTTGAAGAAGTGAGTCATAAAAAAAAATCCCCAGGATTATTGATGACTTGAGTTGAAGTTGTGGTAAATGATGAAAGAAGAATCAGTCAGCACTGTTGGAATCATCACAGCGATGTTGTGTACCTTGGCTAAGACTCCTCCTTTTCCACCCACTCAGCCCCTCCTCCTCCTCCCCTTCCTCCTTCTCCTCTTGCAAGCTAGCTGGCGTATCCGTAGCGGCATCTTCGACATGAGCCAACATATCCGCCATGAGGGCTTCCTCCAGCCGCCTCCTCACACTCTGCACCAGGTCCTCCTGTTTCCTGAAAGACACAGAAAGAAACGCCAAATGATAAATGAACTAACTTTTAATATACTCAATATTGGTTGATACAGTCATTAGAAATTGCTAGAACAACCAAGTTGCACTATAGTGCAAGGTTAGTCTACCGCATACACATCAAAAGCAGGGGTGTTCAAATTTCTTCCACTTTTGTAAAGACAAAAAAAAGTTGTGTGTGTATATATATATATATATATATATATAGAGAGAGAGAGAGAGAGAGAGAGAGAGAGAGAGAGAGAGAGAGAGAGAGAGAGAGAGAGAGAGAGAGAGAGAGAGAGAGAGAGAGAGAGAGAGAGAGAGAGAGAGAGAGAGAGAGAGAGAGAGCTCTATTTGTTCCCCATTTTTGCTGTTTTTTTTCAGTTTAACTGTATTTCTATAATGTGCTGCAAGCCAATTAAAAAAAAACCAAAAAACAGACCACAGCTGAACGTTGGTCAACTGTCCTTTTTCATACGTATGTTGTATGTTGCCTTTATCTGCTATAAACACATGATTCTCTTTACACTGTCACCTAGTTGCATGCACTACAGCCCATAGAACCAATTCAGTACTTGCTCAAGGGTCAATTTTGTTTGTGAAGTGGACTAAGAACTTTCAATCAGTCCTAATTTCCCTATTATTGGTCAGAAATTGGATTTGAACCTCAATTTAATGCAAGTTAGCAACTTATTTCCTCCATGCAACCCAACTGTGGTCGTTCATAAAATATCACGAATAGATTGCCATAACATTGACATAAGTGCACATACAGTATAAACGGATAAGAAAGAGTACAAAAAAAAGAAAGAATGACAGTATTTAACAAAAAAGGTCTCTTAACTGGCTGTGTGTGGTTCACCTGATATCTTCATCTGTCACCACAAAGGCCTTGCAGAGTGGCTGGGCTGTGTTGAGCCACACTCCGGGATTTTTCTCCACGGCTGCCGTTAGCTGCCCCGTGACAGGGGCGGGGCTGGTGTGCAGTGCGCTGGCGATGGCAGACAGCAGCGTTTTGTCAGAACTGGCAGGCCCGACACCTGAGAAAGACGAGGTGACAAGATGAGTTCAAGCTCATCCTGGAAACACATTTGCGTGTTTCTTTACTTGTCTTAACCTTGTAGGCCTTTGGGAAGATCCATGGTTTTCACCAGCTCGTCAGCAATGTCAAAAGCACTTAACCCGCTCAGCTTCCTCTCCCAGAATAACTAAATAATTGGACCAATAAAACCAGAAAATTGTTATACCTACAAATATATCACAATTTATATCAACAAAATCATTTTTAAATGAAATCATTATTCAACTAGAAAGGCACTGAATCTGTGATCTACATATTTACATAATGGGTTCCAGGCAAACAACCGTTTAAAGCAATTGTATTCAACTTGCTACATACAGGTATATAAAAGTGTATTAAAGCAGTAGAATTGCCCGCACTCACACTGTGCGGCACTCATCAGCATGTTTACGTGTATCATACAACACTTCATCCAACATTGCGTAAGTGCAACTTTCCCGACTTTGTGGCTTATTTCCAGTCATTGCGTTGAAATATATACATATATTAATTTATTTGTGGCAGCTCAGCACAAATAAATCTGGGGCTACATTTGCAGCTAATTTTTTGTTCCCATACAATAGATGGCATTGTAACTGCTTCTTAACACATCTCATATACACCTGGTCTACCGGAGAATATGAAGATGTAATGGAGAATTCAGGCCCTGTCCACATGAGAACGCACCTGAGATTTTTTTTGGGCGGGATGAAAAAAATTCGTATCCACACTGTCCCGTAAATATTAAATAGTTGCAACCACACAGGAACACATCACTGAGTGAAAACGATGTAATACACAAGGCACACCTACGTGTGCCGCTGTGAACAGACATTCAACACACCAATCGACACACCACACTATAGAAGAAGAAAGGACGCATGCACATAAGTCCGTCTTCTGCTTTCCAACGCTCGTCTAGACTTATGACAAAGTGGAATTACATGTGCGTCATTTTGGGAGTATAAGACAAGAAACTACCTGGAGAAAGTCGACTGTGGTGAGTCATGACACTAGAAATATTCAGATATTATGTCGGCTTGTGGTCAAAGCTCACTTCTGGTCACGTGAGAGCGACGGGTCGCTGACATAATTTATAAAAAAAACCAACCAAACAGAAAAAAAAAACGGATTGCTCGTCTATATGGAAATGACGAGCCGGCGTTTTCAGATATTTTCCCACTCTGGAAGCCGTTTATTGAAATGTATCGCATATTATTATCACTGATATTAAAATATCTTATATGGTACAGATATAAGATAAAGAACTAAACAAAAAACTAATTGATTGGCACAATCATCATATTTAAATCACCTTGTATGCGTCATGTAAGTGCTCATGGTCACTTGTGTCACTGACCTTGGCATTAGCTTCCTTGAAGACTGGGGAAACAGAGGCCTAAGACATGAACATGTTTTTTTCTTCATCTCAGCAACAGTTCTCATGATGGAGCTGACATTATTAACTACATTGGTCAAATTTTGCCAGTCCAATTGTTGCTACTTAGCCCTCCAAAAATAAATTTTGCCTTCTTCCTTCTTCTGTCACTCTTTGAAAGTCAAACACATGATTCTTAAAACATCACCTTATTTATGACCTCTTTAAATAAGTATAAGCATTTGTTGCAAACATGAATTTGTGAAATTGAATATGGTTATGAAAATAGCTCTTCAAAGCATCAAAGCATTAAAAATAATGCAACCAAAGCATTGCTGAATTTACTTTTTTATTACACAACAATATTATTTGGCTTTTGTAACAAACTTCTATTCGTCAGGTCCCTAATCCAATAAAAGTCCACCCAATAAAAGATAAAATTGGGAAAAATGGACGTGCAAAATACTTTTAGGGGAGGACTAATCATTTAACATGGTTATAGATAAATTTGTGGTGTGATTTAGAATATTTGACCTTTTTTAAACAAATTCTCTTAGGGCCCTATGGAAAAAGTTTTATTTTTTTCCCCAAAGTCTGTTTTAATTTTTTAAGAATTTATTTATTTACCTTTTCCACTTATTTTACCATCATAGAGTGTGTGCTATTTTGATTAGTGAATAACATGCAAAAATCCTTACATTTATTGGTGCAATACATCATTGTCCAGTAATTGAGAAATGGATGTAGCTTAGCTAACATTTCTAATTGGATGTCAGCCTCAGCACATATTGCTATGAAATCTTCAACAAACTGTAATAGCCGTGCTTGTGATTTAGGAAGATGTAGTCACAGATGTACTGTAATTCCAATCGCGTTATTAATGTAAGATAATTTAATGACACCCTTATTTTGTTTACACAAGTAGACAAATGTGACAAAGTATAATCTTATTTTGAAGGGCGGAATGTGTTGTGTGTGTTGACGGTTGATACGCGCTGGGTGCAAGAATAAACGCGGCTCTCATTTTTTTTCACTCAGAACCTGCACGTCGTCAGTGGGCATTATAAAATGGTGCTTGCATTAAAGCAGTAAAAACCCAACATGGTGAAAACACTGTGTACTCATCCAGCCTGCGTTGCGCACACGCACACACAGCCGAACTAACAGAACCTCGCTAGCTTCCATTCACGCTCCCTAAGAGGAATTTCCAAGGGTTTTTGCCGCCGTTTTGACAGGTTTGGTAGTGTTTGCGTGGTCCCTATTATCGGCCAGCGGTTACAGCGGCACTTCCCGTGCGAGATCCCTCCACCATGACGCAGCAGTCCGGGCACAGTGAGAGGGAACTACCGCTGTAGCTACAAAGCCGAATATCCAACGTCCAATGTCAAACTAACTTCACCATGGTACACCATGGACATGTCTGCTTAGTGGTGTTGTGTTTTCTTCTTGCGGATGGCACAAGTAGAGTAGCAACCAGCTTTGAGGCGCATTACAGCACCTACCATGTTGGAGGCTCACTTACAAACGTGATACGGCCCAATCTCGTGGCGGAAGCCGATATTATCTGATCTTCACAAATACAGCAGATCGGCAGCTGATCCCAATCTTGAAGATCGGATCGGGACATCCCTACTCTTTAGAATTGGCCATTTATAGACGATTGTGAGAGGAGTTGTGGGATGACATCAGGGTAGAGCTCTTGTGCACACAATTCACTGCAGGTGAGGTTTATAATGACAAGACCGCGTGTGTACCGCATGGTTTAATAGCTTTGAATATTTTCTTGCCTACGTCGCACTCTGACGTACGTAATGTTTTAGGATGGGATTCATGCACTGTTTTATAAATGAGGCCCCAGGTGCGTCTGAGGTGTGTTATGAAGCAAAGGTACAATGCCATCTCCTGTATGAAATTGAAACAACAAACTAAAACAGACAAAAAAAAGGTAGCACCAAATATATCTGTGGTGGTCCAACTTTCTTCATGGTATGCCACCACAAATAAATTAATTATGGGAAACATTGTAGTCTCACTTGTCGCACTACAGCATCAATGACTGAAATGCAAGCCGTCCTGTTACTGACCTGTTTTGGTTGGTCCACGGCCCTCTGTGGGTCTGTCTTCACTTTGTTGTTGGGGTGATTTGTTACTTTGGTCACTGGCTGCTTGAAGATGGATGCGGTCTGTCTAACTGGCAGCGTTGTGTTCAAGTCTGGCTTGGCCTTTTGAAAGAAAACAACAGTGTCACAAACACTGAAATATAACCATTTTGGTATTTAAAAATATCAATTGATATGTTAACCTTATTAATTGTTAAGATGGTCATCACTACACAAAGGCTTTAACTGCTGTACAATTCTCAACAATTTACTTCAGTTACTCTGAATTGAAATGACGATCTGAAAGAAAAGGATGGCAATTACCCAAACTTATTACTGGAATGACATAAAGAAGGGGTGCTCCAATCGATCGGTCACCAATCAATATCAACCAATTTCCATGAAAAATCATGTGATGGGCATATGCCGATAAATACTTTTCAACGCCGATCACCTGTAGCAAGCACTATTGCAAACCGCAGCAATCATTTTGTGCAGCGTAGTGTCTTACCTTAACGTCTTTGGCAGCTTCGTCCTCCAACTTTTCTTCAAAACAACAACAATCATGTCTACCGTGTGGAACTTAACGACCAACACATGCCACAAAAACTATCTGTGTAGCCTGTCAAAAAGCTTTAATCCGGCATTTGAAGAACAAACATTTGACAGAGTGTGGCGAGTTTGAGGCTCACGGTGTGATCATCAGTCAAACGGCAGCTAACGCAGCCATGTGGCTAACACACGCATGTATGCGTGTGACAGTCATAAGTCTAAGCTAATAACCCGACAAATAATTGAATTCATTTCTGCCTTTCTCAGCAGTGGAAGACACCAAGGTCCCAGAATGCTCTCTCGCTTACTTAAGTTACTTACTTACTTACTTAAGTTCCACCAATGTACTCGCACATCTAAAGTCTCCTTAAAGAGGGCGTGTCATCCTCTGGAAGTTTCACCAGTGATATATATTCTCTTTAAAAAGTAAGTTCAATATGTTTTTGTCTAAATTAAGATGATTTATGCTTGACATAATGTGAATGAAATGCTGTCATCGTGAGGTGAAGGAACATTTGTATAGGGAAATAGTTCCATGGCAGACCACTCAATGGTGGTGGAATCTCATCACAAACACTAACGCCCCCTCCCGAACTAAACATGTCAACCTGACAGACTGGAGAAAGTTGGCGGAAAAACTCCTTTCTGGAGCATGTAGGAAGCCAGCTGGGTTAGCTTAGCTTAGCATAGCATAGCATTCTAGTGCGACTGTGTGTGTGTGTGTGTGTGTGTGTGTGTTTAGACCATGTTGTGTTTGTTACCACTTATTAACGCAAGCGAATGATTACGATGGCCGTTGATGTTGTGAAAATTCAACAGACATTCTCAATACTCACAACTGGCTTTCAAAATAAGAGCGATGTTCGCCACATCCTGCGTAATGGTGTAAACAAAATAAGGGTGTCATAAAAAGAAATCTTAAAAGCAATTGAAATTGCATCTGTGACTACGTCTTCCTTAGCCACAAGTATGGGCATGACAGGTTGTTGAGGATTTTGCAGCAATGTGTGCTGAGGCTGACATCCTATTATAAAGCTTAGCCAAGCTACATCCGTTTCTGAAATACTAATGTATTGCATCAATAAATGTAAGGATTTTTACATTTAATTAAAGGCCATTTTATTTACTGTCACATAAGTACACACATGCTGGTAAAACAAGTGTATAAGCGCAAAAAAAGAAAAAAAGAATTCTAAAAAATGAAAACAGAAAGCGGAATTTGGGGGGGATATATATATATAAATAATGTAAATATATAGGGCCCTACACATTACTTATGGCACAAACCAAAAAGCTCAGTTTTTAGTCAGAATTTTTGAAAATCTCCTTTCTGTCCGGAGCTTCGCATCATGGGTAATTATGCACATTAGTTGATGGTGTCATCTATCCCCACCCCCTCACCACTGTAAAATCCAAAACCCCACATATACCTTGCAGTCCTGTGGGAAAAACTAAAATGATCATAACGGCATTGTTAAAAAGAGGAAAACAGCACACAGAGGGCAATATAGGCAGTTTAGTCTCACCCTGATTTGATGGCTGACATTGTTATGGGCGTGCTTGTGCCCATTCCGCTGAACTTTAGTAAGAAGTAAATGTGCAGCTCGAGACTGGCTGGCCTCTTCTGTGTGAAAGTTGTTGGCTGGACCACGCACCGTCTGCGGTTTATTGAGGACACGCCTGACATGTACACTGGAGAGGAAACAAACATATATAAGAATGACACATAATGTTCATAATGTACAGACATTGTGTGAGTTGATGATGCTCAGTTTCTAGTGACACTGCCAAAGAGGGAATAGTTTTACAATACTGATGCTTGTTAATGTGGTTAGAGTTTGCAATGGGCACAACTGTACATTGGTTACCTTAGTTACCTACATGAGGAGGTACAATATATTAGAAACACTTCTCAGTATTATGCAAGATAAATGTGGCTCATTTGTGATTTTGGCACTTTTCCAACAATTAATTCCTATTGTTTATTATGGACAACAAAAGAGGAAAAAAAATACATGTCACTGTTAAAACCGAGCTGATTTTAATTAGATTTTCCACTTCAGTGTAGCGTAATGTATAATCATGTTTTATCTAGATCTAATTCACTGCATTTAGCAGAAATGTAAAAATGGGATAATGGATTTTAAACATGGAAAATCCCTTCTAACATGCACTGCTTAAAAGTCATCAGGTGGTATTATCTGATGCTTATGTAGCGTCGTTCAACTTGGATGTTAAAAAAACTACATATTTGGATCCTGATAAAACTACTAATATCCTAAATCGCAGAGATACATCTGTGCCTTGTATTTTGTTGTCATTCCTAAGCCTTATATATTTATTTTTTAAAGGGATGACTTTTTTTTTTCTTTACTGTACCCATCTTTTACTATATTGAGACAACAAATGTAAATTATCCTTTGTCTACCATCCAGCATATTTACATGCAAAATAACCCAATGGGTATGGTCCCTTATCTAAAAAAAAAAATAAATCAATACAACTGATTTTGGAGTTTTGTAAAGGCAGTGTATTTGATAAATCTTTTATGTTGTATTCTATTGGACTCTGCAGCTGTACCAGTACAAGAGAGTGTATTTACAGTAGCTAGATAGACGCATCCGTAGTGTTGGTTGTCCCGCCTTAAAGTTATACTGTAATGACAGGACAACTGAGATGTCAATCAAACATGTAGCCGCCCACACAATGTTCAAGTGAAAGCATCGCAATGTGTGCTAATGTGCATGTGAGCATCTTGACGGGAGTGAACTCAAGATGTAAGAACGACAAAAACACTAATATATTAAAAAAGCTTCGTATATAAGTAAAATATAGGTGTACGTGGAAATAGTGTTTTTTTTTCTCGGCACGTGCAAATCAAGTGGATGACGCACACACAAATTGAGATACAGACGGACACAACTCAATGAGATACGAAAACTATGCAAAGCTCGCGAGTGAGGGTTTTCCCAGCAAATATACGCGTCAAGCTACAACTGGCGAAGTAAATTCTATATAAAAACGTGTTATGATGAGACTTTGTGAGTTCTCCAGGGAGCCGACGTTGCCCAAGTCAAGCGTGTGTAAACAATGAAACTTAGCTAGCTAATCAAGCTAGCAGCCATGGCACACCGCGGAGCACAACTAAGACGTTACACTTAGTAATGTTATTTGACATATTCGTGCAATGAACTAAAAACTACTTGTATGCAGCGTTTGGTTATACCAGATGCTAAATGCAAACATACACATTCACTGCATTTTAAGCTACAACGCGCATGTACTCGAGCGAGCATTTCTTGCTGAAAAAAACTTTCATGCTAAAACCCCCCCCCCACGACTCTAAAATTCCTGACTCCTACCTCTTCCTTTCCATGGTCCGAATGTCCTTGTTAAGCGTGGCGTGCTACCCGGCCCTTAAAAAGTAAGAAACATCAACTAGCAGCCTCTTTTCGCTGTCACAAATTTCCACCATCAGATTTGTTATCGATCACCATCCCTTAGACCCGACCTTTACAATTGAATATCACTCCGCCCACCACTTCACCTCCCACTATTGTAATCCATCCGCTGCAGTCACTTCAACTAGTGCGAAAGTGATGACAGATAATTATTCTACATCAGGATAAAGAAACAAAATATGGCTAAGAACACCCCATAAATTCCAAAATAACATAAATTCCACACCTTATATATAAAAGGATAAATAAGTATTACAATGAATTGATTGTTCATTACTTTTATGGACAGAATAGGCGCAACTAGGGCGTTGAGGGGTTCCGGTTTGGTGGCTGCAGGATTGGGTCTCTGCTTTTTGCAGATGATGTGGTCCTGCTGACTTCATCGAGCAACTTCTACTCTCACTGGATCGGTTCGCAGCTGTGTGTGAAGCGGCTGGGATGAGAATCAGCACCTCCAAGTCCGAGTCCATCGTTCTCACTCGGAACAGGTTGGAGAGCCATCTTCGGTTCGGGGATGAGATCCTGCCCAAAGAGGAGGAGTTTAAGTGCCTCGGGATCTTGTTCACGAGTGAGGGAAGGATGGCATGCAAGAACAACAGGCGGATTGGTGCGGCGTCTGCAGTGATGCGGACTCTGCATCGATCCGTTGTGGTGAAGATGGAGCTGAGCCGCAAGGCAAAGCTCTCAATTTACCAGGTGATCTACGTTCGTATCCTCCCCTATCGTCATGAGCTTTGGGTAGTGACTGAAAGGACAAGATTGCGGGTAGCAGTGGCCGAAATGAGCTTTCTCCGTAGGGTGGCTGGGCTCTCGCTTAGAGATAAGGGGAGAAGCACTGTCATCCGGGAGAAGCTCGGAGTCGAACTGCTGCTCCTCCGCATTGAGAGCCAGATGAGGTGTCTTAGGCATCTGGTCAGCAGGACCCCCGGACGCCTCCCAGGGGAGGTGCTCAGGACATGTCCAACCGGTAGGAGGCCTCGGGGAAGACCCAGGACACTTTGGAGAGACTATGTCTCTCAACTGGCCTGGGAACGCCTCAGGATTCGCTGGACAAAGTACCTGGGGAGAGGGAAGTCTGGGCTTCCCCGCTTAGGCTGTTGCCCCAGCGACCCGACCTTGGATAAGCGGAAGAAGATGGATGGATGAATTGAGTATAAAGTGCTATACAGTAAACAGCTTGAACATGAAGGGGGATCTATACCAATACTTGTATTTTATTATTACTATCACATCACTTTTATTTCGATGTATAAGAATAACAGAAATAATGGCACACAACGCAAGATAGCTCACATTTACTCTTCCAAAACAGTTGAAGCTTGAAATGCAGAGTGAAACATTTGTCAATCAGACAAGACTGGATGACAGCACATGTGGAATTAATTATTAAAATAAGAACCTCAAACTGTTCGAAGAAAGAAAATAAAAAGTCCATGCATTGTCTCTATTTTTATATTCTTTCCACTCATGATTTCATAGTTTGATGAACTATCAATAATGAAGCCCAAGTGTACTGATGTTGGTGGTGAACATCTCAGCGCTGTTTCCTCAGCAGGATGAAAATTACAGTTGGTTTGGAGTGCAGTGCAAAACAGCAGCTGCAGCAGTCCTTGTTCAGAATCTCCAACAGCAACTGCCATGAAAGCAAAATGGTCAAAGTGTGTACATCAAGATTGCTAAATGTTAATGTGTATAAACAAAGATTCTACACCATTTTAAATCAGCAGTTCAAAATCATTGCAGTGTTTCCATGCAAGGGACAACTTCACTCACTGACTTTAGAAATGCTTTTAAATACGGGACAATACAGAAGGTCCTCGGCTCACAATGCATTCCCATAAATTATTTACAATCTTAGTTTCGACCTAAGGTTTTGTCAGGTTTGTACGGTGGCCGACAGTGTCGAACGTGCAGCAACGTACAAATGCAGCAAACACAGAAATGTTGCAAACTCAAAAACACATAATCACCATGAAACAAATGCATGGAAAAATGCTGCAAATAAAAAAATGCTGCAATGCCATAAAAACAAATACAACGTGGGGTGGAAGAACACGTAGTCATTCGTAGCTACCGAGGAAGGATAACATACATTTCGTTCTTTTTAGTTCACTTTTTGCTCATCCTAATGGTTCCCAGGCATAAAGAAGACTCTTCTGATGGCACTGCATCAAAGAAAAGGAAAACCAAAGTGAAGTGAAATTAGACATCACAAAATGCTAAGACGGGGAGAAATGCCGACCAACATTGGCCTCACGCTGTGTTATAGCCGTTCCACTGTTGCGACCATAATCAAGGATAAAGATTGTATCCTTGAAAATGGGAGAGGATCTGCTCCTATGAACTCAAAAGTGATAACTAGGGATGTCCCAATCCGATATTGGTATCAGGCCAATATCAGCAAAAGAAAAAAAAAAAAAGCCAATGTAATCACAACAACAGTGTTTGCTAGTGTGCTAACAAAGTAGCAAAGCGTAGGAGTGATGTCAGCCGCGTGGCAGTAAAAAGACGTTGCAGCTGAGTGCAAAACATGTCATGCACAAGTTTCCCGTGATGGCACAGAACTGGGGAAGTTTAATACGACGAACCTCATTGCGCAAATGAAACAGCATCACAGGGGACAGCAAAAAGCTATTAGCCCTAGGAGAAAAGAGCGAGCCCCTGTCTGTGTTGAGTAATGTCGGGTTTGGTTTGGTTTGGTTTGGTTTAGTTTAGTTTATTTGAACATGAAGGTTACAATGGAATATATCTCATGAATCCTCCTTTCACAGTTCCACATGTCCAAAAGGAGTAGGAAGAAACAAAGCTTATTTAATCCTACCCCCCATCCATTCCACATCTAGTGCGGTACCTGTTGTTCACTTCCTGCATTCCACGTCATATTTTCTATAATAATCAGAATAATACATAACAAATAACAGTAAGAAGACATAAAAATTAAAAAACAAAAAACGAATGGGTTTTAAAGCATTATTGAGCACCTTGAACATCACTAGATTATGCATAGCTGCCACTACATTGTGGATAAAACTATACTCCACATGTATAAAGAAGTGAGTAAAGAAGTGATAAAGGGTGAGTTTTTCCTCATCCCTACTGTTGTGGACTATTGTTCTCTGAGTAATATCACTTGATCAAGCCTTCGTGTCTTATATTCCACGCTAGAAAATAAGTATTAAAAGTATGTATGATTCATGCTTTTCCAACGTTCCACACTACAAAATAAATAATAAAAGTAGAGTATTATTTGTGTTGATATCGCATCGTATCAAATCGGGACACCCCGAGTGATAAATAAGCAGCATAGTGGTGTCATTATTGAAATGGAAACATTGCAATGTTGGAAGACCATAATCTCCCGCCTTCTTCTACTTCCTCCTCCCAATAAGGCTGTCTCTGCCTCCCTTCCAGTGTGCAAGCCAACCCACAGAGATATAAGTAAGGAATTGCTTATTTTTTTTTAACTGCTGTTTAATTCATTTAATGTTCTATTTAATATTTTCATTACTATATTTTATATGTCCTTCATGTGTTCTGTGTACAGCATGAGTGATTTAAGTGTGACTTTACAGTAGGTATAAGTTCAGACTTACACTAAAAATCATAGGAACGGAACCTGTTTGTAAACAGAGGACCTCCTGTAACAGTAACACAATGCAACAGGTTGCAAATCAAATGACACATAATCTACTTTTAATCCAATATGCATGACCAAACTATTTTAAATACTAACCTGATCAACACTATTCATCCTTCTTGAACTTTCCACTGATATAGGGCACATAGTCCAAAAACAATCGCCAGTCTGTAAAGTGAATCATGGCTACACCGCCAACTGTTCCCCATACAGCCAGTGTTGGGACCCTGAGAAGAAAATAATACATTTAACAGTGACAAATATGATTTGTACTGCAATATACAATATTTAAGCAATGAATTAAGTGATCATAGCATTTACTAACTTAATGTGTAGACTGTATGCAAAACAAAACACATGCACGACACTTAAAATTCATAACCTTAACATTACATGTTCATAAAAAAAATACAATACCGGTCAAAAGTTTTAGAACACCCCAATTCTTTTGTTTGAAAAACTTACATATTTATGTTTATGTTAACATGGTCTGTCTCTCTTCCAATAATTGCCTTTTTCTTGCCATTTTTGGAGCAATACAGTACTTTCTGCAGTACAATACTGTTCAACTGATGCTCACAAGGGTGTAGTACCGCAGTGTGTTCCAAACACTGTTTTTATGCAGACAGTGGAGGTAGGAAGTACTCCAGAAAAGTTGGAAAACGTGTAGGAATTTGTAGCATCAAGTTTCAAGGCTTGATCAACCTACAATTCTGCACGGCAGCTTTAAATTGTTGACCCATTTTGTGATCACTGAAAAAGGCATTTCTGTATAATTCTGAAATTTACATTTTTGGGTAACGTTACGTTTAACCCCAGTTCAAGTCAGTTCGCCACTTAGTTTGTACCATTTCAAGTTATTCTTTAGACTTGAACTGGAATAAATAAATAACTGGAACAAAGGGGTGTTCTAAAAAAAATTGAAAAAAAACTCAGAACAGTTATTTTCAATGTTGATATTTTTAAGGCAAGTGACCCTTGCACGTAAAAAAGCTATGACCTCAGGTAGGCTAACTGCAAACGCTAGCTGAGGACACTAGGCGATTGCGTCCGCTGAATGCAAGGCAAATCGTTTTTGTTTTTATTAAAACAAAAATTAAAAGATATACCTTACCACGACTTAGCAACTGCCACATATTTCTGGCCGATCACTTTACTCAACATCGTTGGGTGACTCGGTACGTACAACGAGCAGCTTGCAGCGACTTCCGTTTGGAGGTATGAAGGATCCTTTTGCGCATGCGCAAACCGAGTCAACCGACGCTCACCAGAAGGTCGCTTCTGACCCCTAGTGGATTCACTGCACTATGGCAATCTGATGGCACTATACTTGTAGGCCTACGACTGCTAATGCTAAAAGCTATTAAGCTATTTCTTAAACTCTTACAGCTATATATAATTATCAGTGAAGTCTAATGGCTAAAATATGAAATTCATGTATTTTTTAAGCTTCGTAAAGGTGTCCCCCCCCCCCAAAAAATAGAAGACAATGAACAACAAGCTTTGATATTAAAAATGGCACATTTATTGCTACATTACTGTTATATACACAACAGTTCTCAATATCTACTTTATATATAAAAATAGGAAACTGGAGGCACTTTGAGGACATAGCCTACATAGATATTGCCCTCAAATATTTCTGAAGACAGAAAGAGCTGTAGCAAGTCATTTGCTGTAGATGACAAAACTCTTCTAATAAAGACAATTGTATTTTTACACTTTCAACTGTAAAAAAAATCATTTACATAAACAAAAACAAGTCCTTTGTAGTAACCTGTACTATCACAAGAGAAATTCACTTTCAGATGGAAATAAAGTCAGGGGCTATTCCATAGGGCATACTTTGCAAATGATACGAAGAAATAACCTGATTAAGGTTACATTTCAGCTTACAAGATTTCATATGATATATCATACAGATGTACATACATATGAATGTATTTAAACCAGTCAGTATTTGACCAGTTGTAGACCAGGGTGTTGGTGAGCATCAATGAATTCTTCATTCAGATGTTCGTATATTCTCTGTGAGCTACTTCTGTTTAGATGTGTTTTATTATATGCAATGTGGAACCGATTATTCAGGCACTGGTGAGTAACCATTATCAAAACTCCCAAAGTCAGGAAAATGACCAAGGCCACCCTTACACATTGATAATTTGTATTAAAATTAAGATGAATTGTGCCACCACCTCAAATGAATGAATGAAGGAATATAGAGCTGGACATTATCGAGACAAACAAACATTAAAAGAAATAATACCTGTCGCAAACTAAGGAATCCAAATACAAATGTCAAGTTTGCACAGAAACGAGTATTTAGGTGAACAAAAAGGGAAGAAAGTTATCACAACATGTGACATTACCGCCAGAATTTGTCATTTCTAACATTTGCAAGCACCTGGCACAACAAAAAACACCTCACTTTGTTCCCAGTCTTAAAAAAAAATAAGTTTGTCTTCAATTTGAACAATGTAAACAAAAAAGAAAGAGCATTCCAAATGTATAAACCCAACTCTTAACTACTATCTTACAAAGTGGGAAAAGAAAAACATAAAAAACTGGTTAACTCATTCTACAAATGGAAAATTGTTACAAAGAGGCTTTGCGATTGTTCAAAATGGAAGAGAAAACAACAAGAAATGGTCACCATACTGTATACTGTACCAGTGGTTGTCTATTTTCTGTCATGCCCCCACTGAAGGACAGAAATGTTTTCATGCCCCCCCCCCCCCCGATTTGAAATACTACTGAGAAACTAATATCTATTTATTAATCTGTGCTGTACAGACTGAACTCAAAACTGAAACCAACAAAATGCAACAAAATGGGAGAGCAGTGAACCATACAAGCGTATTCAAGAGTCAAACTGCATGACGAGTATGACAAATTCATACATGTTGGCAGGTCTTCACTAATATTGGAGGTCCTCTCTGCCCCCCACCCTCGGGGGCCCGCCTCACTATTTGAGAAGCACTGCCATAGAGCATCCAAGTCAATCAGCGCCAACTGAGTTAATTGTCCTGAAGGTAGGATTAAAACACATGATCCATTTCATGTCTTTCAACTACACCTTTTGAGAAATGACCTTGTCATTGGAAGTTCTCAGTCCTGAAAATATTTGTGATTGGTCCAGTCACAAAAGACTGGATGTATTTTGTGCGCATTGGTATTACTGTATATCCGATTCTGGTCTGACGGATATCTAAGAAAGAAAGTTGCCAAAGGAAAACATGTTGCGTGTTATTTGTAAAACAAGAAAAAAAAAGTCTCCTTGTGACTGGCCTGTCCAGGACGATGTTAATGGCAGATATGAACACATTAGTGACGTTGTGTATGCAGAGTAACCACATCTAGAAGCTGAATTTCTACGGAAGCCCCACATATGGAGACTGAGTTATTGAGTCTTTTCTCAGTGGTGGCGCTCCCTCTGGCAGTCTTTCTATTCCACTTGCATGGCAGTGACCCGTAGATCCACAGTTTACAAAAAGAAAAACACCACACAAGCCAGTATTACCTCATCAGCCAGAGTTAGAAATATATTTGGGGAAAAAAAAGATCACAAGACAAGACAGAAGTCTCATCCCCTTCTGTAAGAGGCTTCCAAGATGGCTGGAGGTCATTTGGCAATGATGGCTGATATTACCAAACACTATGCATTCAGCCACTGAGCCTTGGTGTCCTTTGCTCATTTATAATGTAGGACCTCCGTTGCAGGTGGGAATGCCACATATTCACCAGATAATACAAATCCTGGCTTTGCTTAAAGTTGTAATTAAGGTATTTTGATCCAAACAAGTTTGCTCCCAACACATAAAGTATTATTTCTTTTTTTTTTTTTTAAGAATGTCTTACAAAAACATGATCATAAGTATGTCTCCACCTTTATGCCCTTGAGTCAAACATGTAAAGATGAATACACATTTCTGTCTCTTTCTATACAAGTGTGCTTGTTACTCTTTTGTTTGTCATTGTGGCCCCTTTTGTAGTCTCTGATGAGGCGTGTGCCATCTAAAGAACACACTGAGGTGCATGACAATGATAGATTAAGGCCACGTGTTCAAACGGCTGTAAATTGGGCTGCAAGAGAAAGGAGATTAAAAACATTAGGTTAATCTGTACAAGCACAGTGCAAATAATCAGCATGTTGGGTCACCGTGAGAACTAACCTTGGAAATACATATGGCTTTTTTGGGTTGAGTCCATCACTTCAGAGACCTGTGTGACCCCCGCCGAGCTGCATCTGGGGGTCCACACCCGACCCTTTCTCCTCCTCTCTTCTCTTGAGGCAGGCAGCCTTTGGATTCAGATTTCGCTCTTTGCAAAAGGCACACAGACATATGTAAGGGCAACTTGAATAAAAGCAAATTGTTCTGCCAATAATCAAGAAGGGGAGCAGAGGAAAGGAATGGTGAAAAGCCAGACAAAAAAACAAAAAAGAATGATGAGAATTGGGGACAGAAAAGCAGAGATCCTTCCTCATATATTCTCTTCCTTTACTGGTCCAGTTAATAGAGACAAGAGGAGAGACAGTGGGTGTTACACAGGCTCAACATGACCTTTAAGGGGAGATATTTCCCTAGCTCTAGTAAGAAGATGCTTGGCTGTCAGTGACTGTCATATCAGACTGGATTGGCTGACCTACCTCGCACCTGCTTCTCCAGGCCCAGTATGACCTGGACAGCCTGCTGCAAGATGACAAGCTTGGTCTGGGCCTTGTCGCTCTGCAGGTGAACCTGACACATCCTGCCCAGCTCTCTGAAGGCTTCATTTATGTCTCGCACACGCACCCGCTCCCTAGCATTGTTAGCTAGGCGTCGCTCGCGCTCCCTCTGCTCCTTCTCCTCGGCAGTGAGGTTCTCATCGGTCACTGTGACAACGCTGCAGCCGGGAGGAGATCGGTTTGTGGGGCTGGTTAACAAACCCAAATCACAACCTTCGCTGAACCTAGCTCAATTGTCATCATTAAAGATGCACACAGGTTGAAATTGCTGGAGAATATTTTACCTCTACTGGAAATTTAGCAAATATTTGATCTAAATGTCAAGTAGGCGTCCAGCTCAAATCTCCTCCTTGCAAATGAGATGAAGAAACATCCCAGTGGAGTGCGCCAGGCCAGAGAGCAGCAAGCGGATGTGTCTTTTCTTACACCTTATGTAAGTTTCAAGAGGCCATAAAGAACCATATAAGCGACACTACAGTCAATAAATACATCTCATTTTGAGTTGAAGGGTCACTGAGGTCCAGGATGGAAGTTGAGGGTAACTGATGACTATCCAGCAGAAGGACAGAAGATATGAGGAGGGCACAAGGAGTAAAAGGAGAGAGGAAGCAATGCTCTCTGCCATCTACAGCACATGAAAGATCAGTGAGTGGGGGCTTCCTGTTAAATACATCACAAGCTGATGTATTTATTAGAAAGCAGGGAAGAAGAACAGGTTGCTGTTGCCATCTGTAAAAAAAGAGCACGATGGTAGACTGGTGCATGGATGAGAAAGTGATTATGAGCATGGTTATATTGTAAGGGCATGCAACACTGCAAGGTGACGGCAGGTTAATATACATGACAACTTGTGTCCAACTGCTTGTTACACTTAAAAGTGCATCAGCAGTCAGCGGGTGAGTTGTCTTTCTAAAGCCAAAATGACCAAGCGTAATGAAGCAACAGCAGAACAAAAACAAATCTCTGCACAAAAAGATGTGTTAATTCACTGGGAAGGTGATAGTGGCAGTGAGACATTGAAGCATCTTGATGCGATAATAAACGAAGGGCAATGTAAGACAAGGCAACACATACTGCATCACAACAGACAGACATCCAGTATGTGCTACCACAGGAGAATCAGAACCAGAGAATGGGGGTGCTTTAAAAACAGTCACACAACTTCATCTCCTTACTCATCTGTCCTCACTTTGGAGGTCACTCAAAGGGTAGACGACAATGCTTTAATTCACTGATGTAATTTGTGCAGCAAATAAAATTAGCAAAATTATTGATTGTAACCGAGTATGTCATGCAGGAGCATGAAGCCATGTGAAAGTTTAGCTTGTCAAGAGGACCTTGCCCTCTCCTACTCCTTCCTCCCTGGACACCCACTGACCTCTGACTTGCTGCTCCAGGTTGAGTATAACGTTAACTGCCTGTTGGAGTACGTTCAATTTGGTCTGCGGTTTCTCATAGTTCAGATGGAGCTGACACATGCGGCCCAGCTCCTTAAAGGCCTCGTTGATGTCCCGCACACGGAGCCGCTCACGGGCATTGTTAGCCATCCTCCGCACTTTCTCCCGCCCAGCTTTAATCTCCACTGGTAGATCTTCTTCATCGTCATCCTCATTCAGACTAGCCAATAGCAGATGAGGAGGGGAAAAAACAACATTATGGGCACAGTTCACATCAAGATGTACTTTTCTAAAATGTACACACCTGAGTGAGTTACAGTATGTAGGTTAAATGTATCTTTCTAACAATACATTGTTATTAAAGGTGGGTCATATATGGACCGCTATTACTAACTGCTGAGAACATTACAAATTACAGTGGAACCATGGTTAGCGTCATTAATCCATTCCCAAAAGTCCATCTCCAACCGAAGCGTACTCTAACCAAATAAAATTTTCCCATAAGATAGAATGTAAATTCAATGAATCCTTTCTAGACAGCCAAAAATGTTAACACAGAACATGTAACATATATAGTAATATAATAACAAAAATATACTGTGATTATAGTTTTACATGCAGAAGATAATTCAAAATGCATATAAATTCAGTGAAACTTTGGTTAGCTTACATCCCGGTTAGTGTGTTTTTCGGTTAATGTCGAAAATTTACGCCAAAATTTTGCCTCAGTTTGGGTACATTTCCCAGTTAGCTTACAAGATGGCAAGTGTCTTGTCATGCTATTTATACACTGCACGAGTCCAACTGCATTCTTAATATATTTTTTGCCACAAAACGCCGTTTTAGCTTGCTAATACATTGAAACAGTTAACAGAAGTCAGCTCCATCACCCGTCTATACTGTAATGTCATCAGAGGTGGTCTCTGTAGCTCTTTGCTAACTACCACAGCTACGCCACAAGTTTAAAAAATGTTAACACAAAGCATGTTTTTATAGTTTTACAATTAGTTTTACATGCATAAAACAATTGTAAATGCATATAAATCAAGAAAAACTTACTTTAAACTTCATTGAAGACTTAGACAAAGTTTATATAAATATAACTATATAAATATAATATTATATTAAATATAAATATAATTTATAAATTAATTTTAAAAATGTTTGAAATAATTTTAATTAATACATTCTAAATTAATTTATGAATTAAATTACTTACTCATTTGTAAACACGTGTTTAGTGTTAATATTTTGGGCTTTCTGGAATGGGTGAATTGGATTTACATGATTTCTTACGGGAAGAATTTATCTGGTTAAGAGTAAGTTTCGGCTAACTAAGGCGCCACTGTACATATAAATGATAAACAAAAGACAAAAATTAATATTTAACATCACTTTTGCCTTGATTGAATATGTGATTGTTGAAAAAGACGGCGATGTGGCAGAGAGATCCACATGGACACCACCTTTGTGTTTTGCTATTAATTATTTCTTGAATTCAACAGTGTTTCTCACCTTCTTCATCCAAGTGTTGGACTTGCAACTTTTTTTTGGCTCTATTGCGGACTATTTTGCAGCCAGGATTAAAAAAAAAAGAAGCAAAGACCTGCAGCGTAACTGTGTTAGCAAAGAACTACAAAGTCAACCTCTGATGAAGGGCGATGGAGCTGACCTCCGATTCCTGCTTCCATTTTATTAGCAAGCTAATAGGCTGCTAACAATTTGTGATTAAAAAAAAAAAGAACACTGATGGACGCACGCAGTGTTTTAATAACAAGACATATTGTATGCCTGAAAATGTACAGTATGTGAACCAAGGCAAAATTTTGGCATACATTTTCGACTGAAAAATATGGGGTCATACGCTAACCAAGGTTGTACTGTACTTACAAAACCTGTTCTTTATATTAGAAATTGTCAGCTTTTTTACTGTGAGTGTTGTGCATTCTGTCTTCTAAACAAAGTTGTTGTCCACAAGTCATTGAACATGAATGAGAAAGAAATCATGAATAAAAGGCTTAAGATTTTAAAAGGGTCCCTGACAGGATTAATCAACTTTGCTTAAATATACACTAAGTCCCCAACTTACGAACATCCGACATGCGAACATTCGGAGATAGGAACGCAAGCTGACTGGTCTATATTTTCATGTATTTTGCCTTTTGGAACTCCATATTTATACTGCTACATGCTTGACCAGTAGAGGGCACTGTGACACTGCTAATGGGACCAACAGGTAGCGGGAGAAGAGGAAAAGGAAGGCTAAGTTGTAGTTGTATGATACAACCCGGACAGAGTGTGTGATTAAAGTTTATGAAGAGTTAATAAGCCTGCTTAATTCTACACCACCCACAGAACACTACCTCTTTTAGAAGAGTCTCACGACAACGACGATTTGTCCTTTTTTTCAATATCTCCTCCTCCTCCACCACTACCACCAACGACGTATGCTTGACCACTCCTCTTCAAAGGTAAATAACATTTATTACATTATGTATTATTATATCATTTTTATTATTGTTTTTTTCATTAATTATCCTCGTTTAATATTACTACTGCATCCAAACTCATATTTATATACATACGCATATATGTATATATGTATACACGTGCATGTAGTACCTGTATAATTGGTAATATTACATTTTTTTCGACTTAAGAACAAATCGACTTACAAACGGTCATCTGGAACCAATTGTGTTCGTTGGTTGGGGACTTAGTGTATTATATATTTATGTTCTACATTGTTTGATTCGTTGAAAGCAAAATTAAATTAGCAAAAATGAAATTTGTAGTTCATGGCGCCAGCCATGACCAACTAGTTCTCACAGCTTAGCCTTGTTTCCGGATATGACGTAATGAGGGTAATACCACTCAGCTAAAGCAGATTAAACAAACGCTTCTCGAAGGTAGATCATCAACTTGGTTCAGTATTTTTTTCATCAAAATAGTATTCATGCTAATATGTTGTGCTGCTGCTGGATGACACCAAGTTTCTTTTCTTTTCTTTCAACAACGGATGAAGCAAGTGCAAAGAACAAGAGACAGATGGACGCCCACCTCGAGTTCTGTCCTTTGCAGTGATCATTTCACTGACGACTGCTTTGAAGGAACACCTTTATAAGAAGCATTTGGCTTGAAAGTATGGTATAAACGCATTTTCAAAAAGAATGCTATTCCGCCAATACACAGGAAAAAACATCAAAACAAAGAACGACCAAAGTTGTGTCAAATTTGCCTAAGAAGAAATTCTGGTCAAGGCTGCAAAGCATTATACATGTACTTTTGTACATTAAAATGACAGGCTATAAAAAAAAACCTTTACACACATTAAGAAGCCGATTTAAAACAATAATTGTAGGATATGAAGGATAAGCAACCCCAGAGCAACTTACCATTCTGTGTTTTGAAGGCATGACATGTCTTAAGGCTTAAGTCCATGTTCAAGTTCTCTATTTCATCTCCAAATGTTTCTTCCTCTTCAAACTACTGAAACATCGCTCAAATCTTCACTATAAGCACTGTAAACATCCTCTGTCTCGTACACCGCTATGTTTGTGCAGCTAACCGGTGTTACCCTGATGACGTCACATCTGGAAATGAGACTGAGCTGCAACAACTACTTCGTCACGGGTGGTGCCATGAACTACAAATGTAATTTTTGATAATTTACCCTTTGCTTTTAACAAATCTCACAATGTAAAACACAATTACAGACAACATATAATATATTTAAGCAAAGTTTATAAATCATGTCAGGGACCCTTTAAATGTTTCTTGAAAATTATTGAAGATTACTTGCTATGAAATCTGTTGATCAATAAATGAGACTAAAAGTCATACTACAAAAAACACACCTTGCTCGAAGATGAGTCTTCAACTCTTTGTTCTCATCCTCCGACTTGTCAGTAACAGAGCAGTTTTCATCATCCTGCTTGTTCTCCCGTTTGATTTCAGCACCAGTGGGACGATTTAGGCTGCTAGCCACACCTGCAATTTAAAAAACATGTAGGACCCAAGGTATAAGTCACTCAGTCTTTCTGACAGCAAAGGAGAAAAGAGACAAAGACTCACTGGTGAAACCATCAGTCTGGGAGCCTGGCAGGGCAGATGTGGAGCCGTGGTGACCATGCAAAAGCCCTCCACTAGAGGGCAGGCCAGCAGAGTCTTCATGGTGACTTGAGAGCTATAAGACACAGCAATATTAACAGTGTTTCACAACAATGGTGAAACACTATTCATGAATCTCACCAGTCCAGGCAGGCGACTGGCAAGGCCAAGCGCTGCACTACTAAAAGCTGGAGGTAAGCCCAAACCAGATGCCAGCAGACTCTGCATCTCAGCTAGTCCTCCTTGCCCACCGGCATGGCGTTGAAGAACATTAATGGCTTCATCAAGGCGGTCCTCCAGTTTATTAGGCTTAAGATGGGGGAAGGCAAATAATGAGACGTGGGGATGCCACAAGTGTGATGACATTATCACCATACAGTATCCCTAAAATAATCGGCCTATATACCTGAAAAAACTGTAGCAGACACAGAACAAAACAACGTTGAAAGCCTCACCATTGCCTGAAGTCCCCCATGAAAGTTAGGTGAAGGTGTAGCTTGTCCAGATGACCTTGTCCACTGGGAAGCAGACCCTAAAGAGCAACACAAATTACGTTTATTTAAAAAAACTATTTGAATTAAGTACAACTACAGTCAAACGTGTCTATAGCGGCCACTAAAGGGAGACTGCAAAAGTGGCCGCTATAGACAGGTGGCCTCTATAGACAGGTTGGTGTCCAGTTTGAATGTTGAGCAGTAGAGGAAAAAAAGGGGGGGGGAATTTTTTTATGTTGACCAGTAGAGGGCACCGTGGGACTGCGGATAAAAGTTGTACAGCACTACTAGGCTTGTTATTATCCACAACCCACAGAACAAAGCTGTGCTAGTAATGTCTTACGCTTGTTTTTAATATTTTACTTTTTATACGGCAGAGTGTCATTACAGCTTTAGTTCATCAGGAAGTGACGGGAAGTGACGGTGGGCGTCCCGAGCAGGAGAGCTAGGCTCAGTGCTAGCTGTGAGTTTCGAGAGAGTTGGGAAGTGTGTTTATGTTGGCGTGGATGTAAAGTCCTGCAATGTTCTCCGCTGTTAATAAAGCCATTAAAGTGCATCGGCGACGTGAGTCTCTCCTTCCTCACAACAAGGGGCATTACAGTATTGACCAGTGCACATTGTCTCACACCAGGAAATAAATGGTGTAACTTGTTACAGGCATTGCCTGGACAGCTATGTAGTGGGGCTTGTTTAACCTTTGCCTTGTGGGCAAGCAGGAAGGAGAGACGAGATTGGAAGTGTGTGTGTTCTGAGCTGCTCTCTGGTGGCCGCGTTCAATAAATAAAGTTGGCAGAAGCAACAGGAGAAGTTTCCTTCTTTGCTGGAGTCAGGTCGCCCTTACTACGGTACGGAGCTGAATAACACTGACAAGTTAAGCGAATGGCAAAGAAGACAGCTTTTTCTGTGTCGAATACAGAAGATGAGGACCTTGATGGATTTGTGGATGAGGATTGATAAAAAATAACGTGAGTACATTCTAAAATACTTCAATTAAGTACAACCGAACTCAGTTTTGCTCCCGCTGCTTTTTAAAATACAATTTTTTAAACATATGCTAGCATGGTTTTAGCGTGCAGGCAGTATTGTATTGTATTGTAGCGTCGCTGGGAGCATGTCCTGTTCCCAGCCTACTTTGCGGTAATGTTTTGGTGCAAATGCTCTTAAAGTTACATGTTTGACCAGGAAATAGCAAGCTCAAAAGAAGACGGCTTTTTTTATGTGGAACAACTGACAGTTTGTGTGGATCTTGTGAATGATTGTGACTGAGCTAGGACTCAGTAATTAAAGTCTACACATGACGGCTTCATTGATTGAAAAACGAAACTTTTTCGTGCATGAAGCTTCTATTTGAGTCGGTAATTTGGCCGCTATATGCGGTCAGATATTGACCAAGGGAGACAAAATGGGTGGCCGCTGGCCGCGTTGGACAGGTGACTGCTATACACAGGGCCTATAACATGTAAATTTGCTGCGGGGGATTTTTTCTCTCTCCAGCGGCCGTTATAGGCAGGTGGCCGTTCTATAAAGGTGGCCGCTAAGACAAGTTTGACTGTATTAAAATTGCTGTTTGTTTGTTTTTTAAAAAAATCTCTTTCTCATCTCATGCCATTACCATGCCATGTCATTTGATGTGTGTGATGATGTCACTCCTTTTCCAATTGTAAAGACAAATAGGGAAGTGACCCCTCCCTCTTCTTATTTTTACTGTACTTTTCCTTCCTCTCGGAAGTTATATTTGGAAGCTGAGCATGGCTAAAAGATCATTTAAAAGGCTGAGTTCTATGTCACATTTAATTTGTAGAGAACGCTCCTGTGCTATTACTTGAAAAATACACCAAGTTACATGTTGTAAAACCATCATGATAAGGCTGCAATTCTGATGACGAATGCAGACAAAATGCCAGAGTGAAGCATCTGACTGACCTGATGCGGCTTGCGGAGAACCGGAGGGGGTGGATGGGGACGAAGAGTAGCCATTGCTGTTTGGATCTGAAGGATAGATCTGCACATAAACAATTCAGCTTTGAGTCTGATGAAATGTAATGATGTTACTTCATACTATTATGGTTATGAAGGAATTATAAAGTGAAAGGTAACAAACTGCATTACTTTGTACATATTTGCACAACTTACAGATGCCAGCGCTTTCCCAATCTCGTCACCAGAACTTCCAGGTACTGCTCCCCGATTGGCTGGACAGGAAAAGTGTTTTGATTAAAAGGTGTTGTGTCACTACTGATCAAGATCTGGGTTATGGGTTTACTCATAATATTGTCTGTACCAGCAATAGGAGGCGTGTGGCTGGGAACTCCATAGCTGTTGGAGCCAGAGTGGAAGCCGGCCGGGTGGGCCCCGTTCACTTCACTGCCATGTAGGGGGTAGTTTTGGGGTGAGAGGGGCAGCGGCTGACGTTTCTGGGTCGCAAAGAGACCAGATGATTTCAATGGATACACAGACAAGTGCCTCCAAAGCACAAAAGAGTCAAAAACATAAAACAACATATCCAAATAGATGGTGAAGGCTTACCAGTCTGTCTTGGGGGTTGATGGCAGTGAAGGGACCATGCTGGCTGAGATGGGGGGGGTTACCCAGCATGGAAGTATATGCAGGCTGGACCATCGACCCAGCAGAACCCCATGAATCGGAGGGTGGGTGGAGGCCTTCTGTCAGGGGGCATCCAATGACGGGGGGGGGGACCAGTCACAGGAGATGAAAAGACAATAAAAGACACAAATGAGACATGTCAGATTAGTGTGATGACTTCATCCAACTGTGATACGGCATGCACATGGCAAAGCGCCTTGAGTCACCACATTAAGGTTGTTATGGAAAGCTATGCTGTCGACACACTAACTATTTAGCTGAGCACACCTTTAGTTTTGTTTATTTCAAACATGCATTCAAGGCTACATTTGAGTACGTCTTGTATTTACAGTTCCACAATTCAACATGTCTGGAAAGGAGTAGGGAGAAGCAGAGCTTAATTAATTTTTTTACTTACAGTATCTTGGTCATACTCACTTTAACACACACACACACAAACAAACACACAAACAAGTGGATGTTGTCGCAACAAGTCTTGATTAAACTCACCTTGCATGTAGAAGGGTGGTGGGTAAATGCTTCCTGCTTTGGAAGCAGAGTAGCCCACATTGTCCCTGTTAAATTCATCGCTTGATGCAGAGGTACAAACCTACATGAGAAAACAAACAAACCAAAAAAATGTCAATACGAGGAAAATATCAACCAGTGTCCCCACTGATAATTATGAAAATCTTCTACCGATAGGAGGTGAGGAAATTCATGAATTTCTTCAAACATACATTCATGACCTCACTACATAATTACGACTGACATGGACAGTTTTCTCAACTGGGGGAAAAAAAAAAATACAGATGGAGGTGCCTCGGCCAGGGAGCCTTTGTCCCGACAGTCAACGCTTACTGGGGCACTTGGTTAGCAATGTAAATATAAACAAAACAGTGCAAAATAGTGCACGCTCACAGACAGTATCGCTCACTACATCGCAGAAGAAATGCAACCATTCAATACAGTTGTATGGCATATATGGCATACAGTTTAAAACATACATACAGGCAACTCCTGTGTCAAGCCAACGTGGCTCACACAAGTACACTATACTTGAGTACCATCTAGTGGTTCAAATGTGAATTGCACCACTCGACAATAATTAATCAAAAAATGTTGACAATAGTATCGATTATCGACGATAATTTGTAGCGCAATTATTGACCAGCAAAATTTGTTATCATGACATACTCGATAATACTGTGTCCAACAGAAACAGTCTGAGTATTTTTGGACACTCAACACACAATTTGGAGACCACAGAAATGGAGTTGAACAAGTTATACTGATTGAACCAGGCTTTCAAGTCACCAATAGCTTTCTTGATTAAAATTATTGTAGATGAAAATCACACTGTATCTGGGGGAAAAAAACTCAAATCCAACCGGACTTGCAGTTTTCTTCTGTAATTTGATTAAACAGAAAGAAAAAGGATAGGAAAAAGAAGTGTAGAGAAGAGGGAAGGAGAGATGCACTCCTAATTACTGAACCATCTGTCGAATCCTGGATGGCGGCCAACTCTACTGGCAGCTGGGATGGAGGGGTGGGGGAGGGAGAGAGAAAGGGGAGAGCTGTTGTTCATGGTGGTGAGTGGGAGGGGCTGTGGAGTTCGAGGCGATGGGGGGGTGGTGAGGAAGAAACAGAGAAGGGGAGGAAATCTGGTGATCAGAGACCGAGACTGGGAGGGGAAAGAATGAGGTAAGTAAGAAGCATCAAACCCCAGTACGAGTTTCCCTCAGTGAGCTACACGAATACGCCTGGCAGAGGGTAGGAAATGTGGCCACAAAATAGAAGAGCCCACAAGTACGACACACTATAAATACACTACAAATGAGCGACTGGCTCAATGAGTGCCCCCCCCCCTTCCTTCTTTAAATGACTGGTGCAGATACACAGCTGTGTAAGCTGAATATACGGCATTGCTGCAATTGGGCAGTTCTGCAAGCCACAGAGAGGCCAGAGATGCCAAATCGAACATGAAAAGGGACATGATCTGACAATGCGGGCTCCCACAAACTCTCTGAGATGCAGTTCTGGATGGTAACACTTACAGAGGAAGGCAGGCCAGGGGGCACCTTCCGGATCTTTTTTGGCTGTGAGTCTGATGGGAAGAAGAGAAACAAAGAGGCACATATAGGATCAAACAACACAAGCTTGCACATATGAACTATAGGAAACAGTCCCTATATAATTAAATATAGATGACTTTATTAATGTAGGCCCCTTATGTATGCAAATCATTCTATCACGTTACTAGTAATTACTACCTAATTTAAAAGGCATATCTGATGGGTTTATTCAATAGTGATACTTGAAAAACATGAAGAGAAGTGATGATACACATGCACTTTAATCCTATTTGAAGGAAATTCTCATGTTATTTAAATGTGGAGCACTATATTTGAAACAATTCTTTAAAATCTTACCAATGGGATCTTGTGCGGGTCGTCTGCGAGAATTGTTGCCCTCATAGGAGGAATAAAATTGGGATGCGGGCTTCAAACCAGAGGGTGAAAGGGCATCAGGACTGGGCATGGCTATCTCACTGGGCAGAAAGCCCGGCTGCAGACCGCGTAAATTGGGGGGGAAAAAATTAACACAACAATTCTAGATAGTTAAAAATTGCATATGAACTTCTAAAATAGAGGTTGAAGAAGGCAAGTTTGCTCCTAGAGCTTCAAGCTTTTGTCTGTCTAACTGATGTACCTGTGTTGCAAATGATGAGTATGGTCCTCTCTCAGCCTTCCCTGTTGATAGAACAGACAATGAAATTAGGCCATGATTGTGAAAATTAGGCATTAACGTCAATATTAAATCCCAATCTGGCCATTCCCCTGTCTCCATCTGAACGCCTCGCATCTGCTGAGTGATTGTGTATGACGTGCCGTATTTATGGCTGTGGACAGCAAAACAACAACAAATGGACCCATTATAAATGGTTCAGGGGCAATTGTGCCCATCTCCTCTCCCTCCCCTGACAGTTAAACAGGGGAGAGCTATAGGCCAATGTAATCCCAAGGGAGCGCCTTGTTTGTGCATGGGCGCCCTTTATAGCTCCAACACCCCATCCGACCCCTCATACACGCCCACCTTCACATTGAACACACAGAATAGAGCACACTGCTCGTCCACATCCTCTCTGATTATCCTGCTGCCTGCATCCATCACCACCTGAGCATGAATATGTTTTGCCCTGAAGTGCTGCATGCGTGTGAATGTCAAATAAACATGGCATTCATTTATAAAAAATGTGTGCTGCAATGGCAGAATCCCCATTTTATGTGGGGAAAAAACATTCCTAGATATATCGATTGTGTGTGAAGACAGCTGCAGTATACATTTTTCAGCCCTTACATTTAATTCAAGCTCACTTACCAGCAACCCCTGTGCCAAACACGGTGCCAGGTGGAATGCCATCTTGCGCACTGTAAATGCCCTCTTCGCCAAAACACTGGAAGGGAAGACAGCACAAACTTTAGGAATACGAATGAATGGTTGCAGATAGCTACAATGTATCTCACTGGAGATATATGGGTTTTTCTCATACATTCCAATACCCAAATGGATGAAAGCACAAAGTAGTACTACTATCACTGATTAGTCATTATGGCTATATTGCTGAATATAATAAGTAGTTAAAACAACTTCCCAACTGGTAACCTTATGGTTACATGACTCATAGGAGTTTGGTGTGTAATAAATCTACTACAATCTACTACAAATATCAATCACCAAAGATAACCTCATCTGTACTGTAAATTACAATACAAGATAAATACTAATAAAGGTTTGGTCGTACCCTGCCCTGACTGAAAGACGGGCTGTTCTGCTCTCCAGGCCCCCAGGAAGTGGACCCATTCCTCTCATCAACCCCTGGAATACAGAGATATTGGTGAGAAATCAACCATTATATGACAAACACAACAACAATGAAATCACTCTCTCTTTGCAGAAGTAAGTCCATATTTAGAGGACAGTGAGCTGCTTTAAAACAGATTACTGAAGCTCACATGTCAGAGCCCACACAAAACCACAGACAGCATGGTGTGTTGTCACATAGCGTGGATGAGAACTGTAGGAAGTTTGAATAATTAACACCCAATATGAGAGTCCCAGAATGATTGCCTACATTCTTCACTCTCCTACCCCACGCTTTTACGTTTTCAGAGCATAAGTCATTTATAGTCCATCTATTCTCCAGCCTTCATTCGAGCATACAAATAAGGTCTAAATCATATATAAGTGACACATGTTATCCCTGACCAGAACACACTGACACTCAGGAAGATGAATGGTTGCAACAACTGATTTTAAGGGTTGGTCCCTGCCTGTCCTATTTCCTTCAATCTCTCCTGAAACTGCAACACAGAATCTCTAGGGGGAAAGCTGAAGCTTAATTGCAGGCTGATTTGCATAATTGTGCATATTAATGAAGCTTATGCCTATGAATATTCATATTTTTTGTTTTGTTGTCTAATTAAAAAGCGGAGCGGGAAGATGATGGGGGGTGTGGAGGCGGGCTAGACTCATGACAGGATCAGCAGTATAACAGAATGATGGGTCCACAGTGCTGAGGGCTGCTAGATTGCCGTGACAACAGTGATCTATACACACAACACCAGCAGAATAAATGAAGGAGAAGATGTCTTTTCCCTTCTCTATGGCTGACTGTCAGTCAATGCGTCAGTCATCAACATTAAAGTAAGAACGTGCGGATCTGTTGTAAGTCAACAAGAGAAAGGCACTAATTCACTGTGGCTGAAAAAACAAGATGGCGCTTAGACATAGGAAATAGTGCCATAAAAGAAATCTACATAAAAGCATAATTCTGAAGTCTATATACAAGTTTTCAAGTATTAATGCATGCAGTATACAAACTAAATGTAATGTAAAGGTTGTCCATGTCACTTTGTTTTTTTTAATCTGTTGCCAACAGGATCACACACAAACTACTCAGGTGATATCCAGGTTGGCTGGAAAAGGGGTGCGTGCGCCAGAGGACAAAGATCATTTCATACTTGCCACAAATCATCCAAATGATTTTTTCCCCTATATTAATGGGATACTGAAGATTTAATCTTATCATAAAAGTAGCTCAGTAGAACCTCTAAATTCTATTCATGAGGAGACTGAGGTTAGCAAAAATACTACAGAAAACTGAGGATTGAGCATTATAATGCAGACCCCATGTATAAGGCACATTAAGGTAAACAAATGTTAGCACATTTGCAACCTCGTCAATAGAGAGCATTGGGTCCCTAAGTGTCAAGCTCCCCTCTGACCATGAAAGGGATAACCACTATAGAAAATGGATGGACGGATCATTTGGAGTAGTTGCTGATTTAGCTCGTGGAAACAGCAAATGAATAGAAACCTGTTTGTTTGCATTTATCGTTAACCTACTATATATTAATTTTGTGTATATGTATAAAATGTTCTTAAATCACTCATCCAGTGTCACATACTGTATAAAATGCCCATAGTTTGACATACTATATATGCCTAGAGATAAGGTTTCATTAGGATGCAGAGTGCAAAAACTATGAGAGAGCTGCACACAATCAAGAGGACTGCAAAGAAAATTGGACAAAATGATGAGTAACATCAGACAATTTTTGTATCTCAATGCACAGCTCCGCCCAGCATGCAACACCCCTTCAGGCATGGCTAGTCCATAATTACCAAAGAAGAGATACTGGAAACAGCCAGCCAGCCTGAGTCATTGGCTGGACGAGTACAACTCTGCCACATACATTGACCAGACTTGCAGACATGTTTTAGTCTTAACAAGAACATTGCCACCGGCACTTATAATTGAGTGTGTCTACACACCTTCTTCCTTCCTGCTGCACGGTGAGTCACACAGACACAAAAGCATGAAGTCATATCAAACCTCAAGAGAGTGACGGCTTTTAATGAAATAATGTTCAGTAACACATACTTGGTTGTTTTAACCTGTGAATCACCAGGGACATCTAAAAACAGCCTAGCATGCCGCAACCCCCAAAACATACAGTACCGTACTGCATCTCATATTTCGTTTCCACTGTGAAAAATTTGACATTATAATTGCTGTATGTGCTGTGAAGTAATAGCGCCTAAACTAAATCAGAATCATTCTCAGGTCCACACGTTTGAATTTTTGGGGGTGGGGTGTGGGTGTCTGTGGGGTGGGGTGAGGGGGTCATTCAATACTTCACACTTCTGCATTTCAGTCTCATAAACAGTTTAAAAATATTTCCACTGTTCTCAGTTTCCAAAAAATGAAAGTGTACTGTACATTACTTTAACTCAGTGGTTACAAGAAATAGTTTAAAGTCGGGATTCAAACTGAAGACGCAACCACACAAGCTAAACCTCCACACACCCTAAACCTCCACATATGGCAGACGTATGTAAGAAAAAGTAAAGGACACTGGCGTGATTAAGGGTACATTTCACTTTGTGTTTTGGAAGTTATGTACAATCACTGTTCACATGGTCATAAAAAAGCAAACATGCTGTAAATATACTGTCCAAGAAACACTATGCTATTGTGCATCAACTGTTTGTCATGCTGGGTTTTTTCACACTGTTTGAAAATTATTTCTTTTAACCTTTTCTAAGTAAAGCATCTCAGCTGATTAAAAAAGTAGTGCAGTAAATGTACACATCGCTGGAGAAGTATTAACAAATTCATTATGAAGTAACACAAACACAACCAAAGCGCTGTGGTGCACTGCTGTTATCTTGGATGTTAAATGCTTGCACATGACCTACACTAAACAACACTAGACAGACAACCACTTTCAGCATTTCAATGAAAACTGTTGTTGTTGTTTGTTTTTTTTTAAGTGACTCATTTGGAAACACAATTTTTAATGTTTGCATTTTTAGGCTCCAAAATGCCCTTGCTGTGTGAACAAATCACCAAAATGACAGTTTAACATCAATGGCCCTTAAAAGTAAGCTGTAAAACAGCAAAATGTGGTAATATGTTTTTCCCAGAGTCAGCAAACACGATTAATTGGGCTGTTCCCATCCACCCCCACTGCCTCTGTCTTTGGTGATTGAATGGCAACAGCTGACAAGGTGACGCAAGGGACACCTGCAAGGTTTGGATGAAGAAAGACAGAGGAAATGACATTTGATCTACATAATGTAAAATTATGTGTCATTCTCATTGGAGTTCTATTAAATAATATGCAATTTAGAAAGCCATTCACATGCCATGGAAAACAGGGAGAGTGGTGGGAGCACAGATATTTTACTATGTTGCAAGCCAATAAGAACCACCCTCCCAGCAAGGAAAGGGTTCCTTTCACTCGACAGTGATTCACTGTGGGCATTTGTGTTTCAAAATGTGAATCAAGCAAACAATTTCTTGTAGATGTTAAAGGACATTCCAGTCAGAAAAATAAACCCAGAGTAAAGGAATTATTGTCACTAAAGCTCAAGGGACGACAGAAACCAAAAAACACAAAGTTTGTTTTGGACTTACCTGAACCTCCAAACTGACTGCTGGCAAGTGTAGTTGGCCGATTCTTGCCACTTGAAACTGGAAGCTCAAACATCTGAAATGAGAGGAATTCAAATGTGTAAACCGCTCTAAATAAACATGAATCATCACCTGTTTTAATTAAAATAAAATGCACTCCAATGTCCAACTCCTATTCACACTAGTTAACTAAAACATATAAAACATATTTGGGATGAGGATGACTTGATCTATTAATTCTCTATTACTTCATTGATTTTTATTAATTTCTATCAAGCAGAATAATGCACACAACATTTGTGCAATAGATTGGCTGTAGCACCACTTCCAATAGTTGAAGTTATATTTTTCTTCTTTAGACCGCAAACTAGTTGAGACCGAATCACAAGTACCTCTTCTGGTTGCAGCCGAGAAGTGCACCTCATTTTGCATCAATTGCTTCAAGATACAATTATCTTTAATAAATTGATTTCACACAATTATTCTGGCCATTCCAAGTAGATTGATTACTCAATTTACTTTACTTCAAATCTTGTCCAATAGAGAAATCCCTGACGGTGCTGACAATTGGTCACTATCCAACTAGAATTTTATTCAGGGCTTCATACATGTACTGTATTAACAATTCTTACCGCGCTAAAATCCAGCAAGTCGCTGAGCTCTTTGTCTGTGCCCACTGCAGTCATTCTCTGCTGCTGTTCACTTTGGCCCTTTCAGTCTCAGCAAGCCACTACAGTCCAGAAAAACATGAGTAAAAGTCACTCAAATGTTTCCACAACATTTGGGGTACCTGTCTGTCATAAATATTCTCGCCAATGTTGGACATTCTTTATGTGTACCCAACAGACTTCAAGTTGGACTTTAATGATACATAATGTCTAACTAAGTCTTTAATATAAGATGGCATTGGCTAAATTGCAGATTAGCCATTCTAGTGCTCTTCTGCTCCATCTGGGATGAAAAAAGAAACATAAGAACATGTACCTGTATACAGTACATTTACATAAAAACACATATCGGTCAGTCTTCTGAAAAGGGTACCAGAGAGAGTGCCATCACTTCAAGGGGAATGATGCAAAGACTAGTGATTTCCAGCTATAACCAAATAAAAATATACAGTACTGCAAACACATTCAATAAAAAACAGTGTCAAATATTTTCTTTGTGTCAGGCGGATATAAAACACAATCTGATGTCAATTTCATCCTGTTTGCACATTGCCATTTTGTGACATGCAAGAGTGCGTCAAAAAGACGAATACATAATACAAAACAGTACAACTTATGTTTCCGCTGCTGTGATTTCCCAAGTATCATACGTCATTTGTGTACCAAACATATTTTTCTTCATCCAAAACATGTACTTTGACGAAAACGTGGACGCGTCGCAAATGCAACTAGCGTAGTCCGCACACAATGTAACTAAAATTGAAACGCAAAAGACTGTATGCAAATCAGCTCTCACCTCTGCCTTAACACAATGTGAACTTCAGTGTATTTGCGTGTTATTTCTCTGGTTTCTCAGCAAAATTCAGACAATAAAGAAAGTTACACTGATTCAAAATCAGAAATGTACAGTGTATGGTGTAATGTCTTGTAATGTCGAGGATACGTGTTACCTTCAGGATTTCTACTGATCTATTTTTTCTAATCAATGCACTTAAGGGAACTGTTTTTTTACATCATACTTCCGTGAAAGGCGAATTGTGTTACTGCAGTGCTAGCCAACAACAACAACTTTGAAGAACACAGTGTGGTGTCTCACACAGTTTGAAGCAGGGCCCATCCACTTGCTCAGTGTTACAAGCAAGATACAGTACGTCGCCATTTTGGAGCACGTTTGTGACAATTTAATGTAAGTTTAAAGCAATTACAGTGACTGATATAGATGATATAGCGATATATATTAAAGTCATACTTTATTTTTTCATATGCAAATTGGTTACAAAGTAACTTGAAATTTTGCTAGCTGTGTCACACTTTTGGTCAGGGCACAAACACATATGCAGTACATTTATAGAGGGCTGCTCTTGTTGCAACTGTCTTCATCCATGTGGGTTTAAGGGATATTTCCATAGTAAAGACGTCTCAATCAACAACAAAATTATGTTGTAATAAGAGGATGTATTACAATAAAGACAATGTCTGCGAGTGTGTCAAAAATAATTCTAATATATCCAAGCGGTCTACATGTCTCATTTTTCTTTTCATTGATCTTTATGGAGGCACAGCTCTTCCTTCCAATCATGGCACAGTTCAATATCTCATCAGAGATAATTATTATTCAAGGCGCACATTCTTGCCTCTCACCATCAGATTATTGATCCAGTAGGGAAATATCTAACCAGAATGTAGCTGCACCACATACATTGTAGCGTATGTCACAACAACCTGGGCAAAGACATAACTTCCTGTACGACCGTTCTTTGGCAAAGTAAATGCATTCTGTGTGTCATAAAATCAACAAATAGAGTTTTTTTGCATTTTTAAAATACGCTGCAGTCAATATCAGTTGGGGAAATAACCATGTCATCGTGTTCTCATCAAACTCAATTCTGAACTTGTAATGTAAAATGTGATATTTTAATCAATATTTGTGTCGGTGATAAGAGCTGATACTTTCACACTGGCAGGTATGAAGTGTGGCAAGGGTGTAATGAGCATTTGCACTTCAATGTATCAATCAACAAAATGAAAAAATGACTCCAAAACAAAATCTACAGGGCTTCTCGGGGTATTCAATTGATCGCAACTGGACTGTTTAGGTTGTTTTTGAAGTCCGTATAGTCCGAGCAACCTTCATCAGTTCATGCTTAAAGGCTCGGTGGGACACACACCAGTCAGACTAGATAGGACAGCTCTAGTCATGAGACTGTTCTATCTAGTTTGACTGGCGTGTGCCCCACAGAAATACAATGACCTGGATGAATGAGAGTATTCACAGGCATACAGGGTGCACTGCCTTATCCACAGTTGACAGATGATTGTTAAAAATGTATAATTAACAGCATACAACACAGCAAAGCGCGTTGTGTTTTAACAAATCAGGAAATAAATTCAAGTAATTACAGTACTGGCCAAGAAAACATTTGCCAGTAGTTTGTTTAAACACAATTATTTAACATGACAGCATCATAACAACTACAACTGCGGGGCATCAATTTCAGCATAAAACAATGTAGACTACAAAGGCACATTTGAGCCACCCTAAAAAGAAAAGAAAGTTACACTTAATAAGTTCGACAATTCAAAAGAGTGAATGCTTCCACATATATACACCATTGTCAGTTTGAACAGTTTACAGTCGTCCCTTGCAATATCGTGGTTCGATTATCGCTCCCTCGCTCTATAGTTTAAAAAAAATTATTAATAAATAAATTATCCCTGTTTCGTGGTTGATTATGGTGTATTATTAGCCAAAAAATATTGAAAGACAAAGGTACCCCTTGTACATGTAGTATTCTGGCCAGTAGGTATCAGCAACGTTCCATTATTGAGACATGACATTAGATTCAGGTCACAAAGGATGGAGTCAGCCTGGCATGGCATGTCCGACATGATGAGTGAAAAGAAGTTCTCCTCCCATTCCGTGTGGAAGTGGTAAGGTTTTGGCTTCTTTGTCCTTCCACCCACTACGTTTTAAATCCTTTCTTCAGTTTAGAATACAGTAACTAGTTAGCTCATTAATGGTTAGAGCCATGGCTGTCTCTTGTGTCCCTGCAGTGATCCCGTAGCCTGCGCATTACTGTTGAGCAATGTGGTGTAAACAAAGAATAATAAGAGTGTAAAGGTGATTACAGGGGTGTTATTTCATGTCTACAGGGTTCTAATCATGGTAAAGGTAGGTAATGGTTTAATTTTATTTGAACATGCATACAAGTTACAATGGAATACATCCCATAGTTTGCAGTTCCACATGTCCAAAAGGAGTGGGAAGAAGCAAAGCTTATTTAATCCTACTCCCCTAACTCTTTCACACCAATTGCAATACATTTATTAACTTCCTATATTCCAAATGTGGTCTTTACCAGTTAAAACATAGGAAAATTATAAGGTAACGTAACAATGTGGTAATATAATTATCAAGGTTTTTTCACCATAAATAATTCATATAACAATCGTAATAAAAAACGAGTGTTTTAGTGGTTAGACATAGTTTTTTGTACACAGTGATTCAAGACGCTTTTTCCTTGTATTTTGCAAACATCAACTGCTCCTATGTTTCTTGAAATCGCTCATCTTGGTGCATTGTTGAGTTCCTTACTCAATCCGTTCCATAATTTGATTCCACATACTGAAATGCTGTAGGTTTTTAGCTTTGTTCTTGCGTAAACTGTAAGTGTTTTCAGTTTAGTTTTTCCCAGAGATCACATTTCTCCTCTCTTGTTGAACAGTATTGTATGACATTTTTGGGTAGCAGGTTATTGTTTGCTTGATGCATAATTTTAGCTGTTTGAAAATTTCCAAAATCAGCGAATTTTAATATTTGTGATTTTAGAAATAGAGGATTTGTATGTTCTCTATACTCGGCATTATAGATGACCCTAACTGATCTTTTATGCAGTACATTTAGCGAGTAAGGTTTACTTATAAAGTTATTGCCCCATATCTCCACACAATGAGTTAGATATGGTAATACCGGAGAGCAATAAAGAGTCTGGAGTGTTTTTTGGTCAAGGGCAAATTTTGCTTTATTCAATATTGGGGTATTTCTCACCACCTTGTTTTGTATATTTTTATGTGGGATTTCCAGCTCACATTTTGATCTATTATGATCCCCAGAAATTTATTTTCATTCACCCTTTCAATGTCCACACCGTCAATTTGTATTTGCACATGCTTATCCTTTCTGTTATTACCAAATTGTATTATTTTAGTTTTGCTCAGGTTCAAGGATAATCTATTTATATCAAACCATCTCTTTAGTATAGTCAATTCCTCTGTGACTTTTTTAATTAGCTCGTGTGCGTTCCCCAGAACAAAAAGCAGTAGTATCGTCTACAAATAATACTAGCTTTAGGTCTTTCATCATTTTGCAGATGTCATTAATATAATAAAGTTGAACAGTTTTGGCCCCAGTATTGACCCCTGGGGTACTCCGCACGTAATATTTAAACTTACAGATGTGTATTTTCCTATTTTCACATATTGCTTCCTGTTTGCTAGGTAGCTTATGACACAATTCAAAATTAACCCTCTGATTCCATACCTTTCTAATTTTGTAATTAGGATGTTGTGATTAATTGTATCGAAAGCTTTGGTGAAATCCATAAATACTGCAGTTGCACACTTTCTGCAGTCTGTAGCTTTGGTAATTTCCTCTGTAATTTCCATCAGTGCCATGAAGGTTGAAATGTTAGCTCTGTATTGGCTGTCCGCGAGTAATTCATTCTTATTAATAAATGTGTCCAACCTGTTGTTGAATAGCTTTTCAATAATTTTGAAAAATTGTGGTAATAAAGAAACCTGGTAGTAGTAGTAGCTGGTAGTTTGCAAATGTATATTTGTCTCCATTTTTGAAAATTGGAACTATTTTAGCTGTTTTCATTTTGTTTGCGAATTTACCAGCCTGGAATAATAAGTTACTGATGTACAATCTCGTTGATGACCTTTATAGTTTCCATTTCGATTCCATTACAATCAGTTGATTTTTTACATTTATTGACCATATCAATGATGTCCTTTTTTGTTACATCAGTAAGAAACATGGAATTATGATTCCTCTCCATAGTTGCATTACATTCCTCCACTAACCAGAATTTTGGAATCTCTTCTTCCGGTTTTGGTCCAATATTTACAAAGTAGTTATTAAACTTTTCAACTACCTCACTTATATCATCATTATTGGCGTTTCCAACCATAAAATAATTCGGGCAATCTGCTTTCTTAGTACTATTCCTGCTAATTCTGATAATACTGCATTTAGAAAGTCACAAAAAGGTTTTCCATGCTCCAACTACGAAAATGTTCCATTTATTAATATTGAAGTCTACTTTGCGGAAATTCATTTATTGCAGTCAGGTCTGGAACCAATTGACCACAATAAACGAGGGCTGACTGTAATGTGATTGTTCCTGAAAACAAACAATGTACTTATTGAAACCTAAGAGTGTGACGAAATATCGATACATCAAAATATTGCAATGTTTTACCTTAAGACGGATTATCAATACACTCTCGCAGTATTTGCAGTTCAAGACATCTTTGATAAGTTAAACGGCATCCTCACGTCGTATATCACTTGGTGTGCCTTGTTATACTGTATACACACGTAATAAGGAACCACAACAACATTAGCATTAGTATGACACACCTAAGTTATTGACTTGCAACAGGCTAAGCCAGGGGTCTCCAACCAATAGACCGGGAGCTATCAATAGCTCGCTCTAACATTTGCTTCCACTCTTAGTCATTATGCCTCTATTGAATGACAAATTACCAAAAAATACCATAAAGACAAATGACCTCAGCGTTTGAGTGGAGATCTGTTTTGCAAATAAAGTACAACTGAAATGTTGCCAGTCATATGAATAAAACACAAATAGCTCACCTCTCCTTTGTTTTTGTCAAAAGTAGCTCTAACAGTGCTGAAAGTTGAGAAAAACCTGTACTACAAATAAATGCATCATGAAATACAAGATGCAGATGAACACTTTTTTTGGTTTGTTGATGTTTTTGTGCAAAATACGAGTTGTGGATACCAACACTTTGTTAATGTTCTGGTAATACAAGCTGAAAGGTTTGCTTGTTTGAAATTTATTTTTTCGTCTGTTTTTGTTTCACCCTATCGTCGTATTGAGGTATTGTCATTATCATGAGCCATGTATCAAACAAATCCGAACAATCCCTTTAACCATTTTAAGCGATGTTTCCCAATGGTATGGTAGGTCTGTAGAGAGAAATGGACTGCTGTTCATAATCCGTTCCATATACATTTGTGTGCAAATGTGGGCATTCAGTTCTTAACGTTAGGACTTATATTACCCTTAATATTATAGTATTTTCTCTCAAAAATACAACTTTTTTTCTCTCCAATAAACATGACTTTATTCTCAGAACGTTACTGCATTTTTGTCAAATTGTCATAGTCATCAAATTGTAATAAATGAATGGAGTTATGTAAAATTAGTGCTGGGGCATATGTCACTGAAGTAACTAATGCACATGATTCAAAATGTTAAGTTATGGCCATATTTACAAAAGAAATTTACAGAAATAATGTATGGCTTGTGAGTGAGTGTGTGTGACTGTGTGTAGATATTATTGATTGCATACAGGGCACGTGTTCTATTTCAATTCTAGTATCAATATCAAACCAGTGTTGTATACTGCATATTACACCGTATTAAGGCATATGGTTTACAATCACCACTGTTTTCCTAAACATAAACTATAGAAACTGTACTAAAAGAATGAGTATTGTGTAATTACTCCAAGTCGAAACGTTATCATCAAACATTCCATACATTTCTGTTATAATGGGCCGTGGTGAAAATGGGGGGGTGGTTAGTCTCTCCTAACAAATGGAAGTTTCTTATGTTTGAGCACCCCCACTGATTAGCCAGAAAGAAGTGTGAAAGAAACACAACTGTAAGCCTTGCACTGACACACCAGCAACACCAGCGTGTTTACATGGAACATCCGACGACATGTTTGAAAAGAAGCCCAAACCTGTTGCCTGTAGCCCCACTGCCACTCAGTCACAAGCGAGGAGACTGTACACAAAGAGCCGGCTAGCAAAGTTTCAACGGCGTGTTCGAAAATACAGCGAATACAGAAACAACATTGATATTTTAAACATATACATGTGTAGAACTACACTAACGCACGTTAATATAATCTACAATAGAGCAAGGTGCAAAATTTGAGCGTTTACGGGGGCTATTTTACTGGTGTAAAGCGACATACTAGCACAGACATCATTATGTGGAGGGGGGCTAACTCACTTTGGCACTATGCTAATACGCTGAAACATTCAAGAGCCCACTGAAGTGAAACAAAGACGACTTTTTTCAACTATTAACACAGTGGCAACACAAATACTACAAGCTTATGTAGCACGAAAGAAGCAAAAACTGACATTTTCCCGGCGGAAAATACAACTTGAAAATGCACTTAAAACTTGACTATTCCTCTCCACAACACAATGACAGGTAAGTGCTGTTTAATAGCCAACGACGTGTTGTATGTCTTAGAAGAAATACTTACCTTGGCTCAGCTTTGTAGCATCCAACAAAGAGAAATAAACGAGAGAAGTGAGAGAAAAACAAAGTTATGGACAGGCTCCTTTCCCCCCTCGGTGCTCCTCCGGACTGTGGGCTTGAGCAAGACGAGGAAAGCCAAGACTGAAACACTCCGCCGCCTCGGTGCTGTCTTCTTCACGAAACTAAAAAGACGTCTAGGACACGCACCATAACTAAAAGCATTGCACCGCTTCTCTTAATATTGCTGAAATTGAAGCGACTTCATTTTCCAAGTAGACATTTTAACAGCCTCCACATTGTCGCTTCCAGAAATGTATCCCTCCGCGTCACGGCCCACAGGAGGACATGCACGCATCCAGAAACATCAGCGGTGTCCAATTTCACCCAAAACCAATAGACGATACAAAACGTCTTCCGATTGAGGCATTCTCGTGAGAAAATAGTCACAAATTCCGGATATGTCTAATCTTGCCTGGAGGCATCGAACGGGCAGGTTGAGACTGACAATTCGCAAAGATCTATGTCGAGGGGCGGATGAGGCGAAGAGCTCACAGAGTGTACTAGCGTATAAAATGGAATGATAATATCAGAGAAGAGGGCCAATTGGATACGACCAAATTTGATTGACAAGTGAGCCATCCAAGTATGTTTTAACATCAACCTCGGGGCAGCGTTGTTTTGCCTGCAGGTTGACTGCACTATCATTTAGCGCTCAAGCAGTAACTGAGCTCCAAATACTGTAATATACACCCCAACTATTAGTATAAGACAGTGTTTTCACCTTGCTTTGGAAGCAACTGTAATTATGCAACTGTCATTACACTATGCTGAGACTAGCAGAAATGTCATATTGCCATAAAGAATATTTTATTTTTAGTCAAGTGTTGTGGGAATCTGGAATGAAATAGTGATGTGGTTGTAGTGAGTCCATGTATATTTATTTTACAAGGAAAGGAATGATATAGTAACTTAAACCTACATTAACCACCACAACGATGAAAATATTTTTTTCAGGGACACTCGATTCAGGTTTGGAATCACTTTTACCACAGAAAGAAATAGAAACCAAACTGATCTGTTCCAGGCTCAAGCTGTTGCCATCATGAAACTCTCAAAGCAATGTATTAAGTAACATAACTGTCATAAAAGTGTAAAAATAAGTTAACTTCTGTATAATTAAAGGGATAGTTTGGATAGTTTCTCCCCACTTCCTCCCGTGAGACCAGTTCTGATCAGTTTTTGGTGTTGGAAAGTATTTCCGGATAGTTGGTGGGGTCACTAGTGCTTCTCAAAACAATATGCGTTGAAAAGAGTGATACGTTTGCATCACAAACCCGTTTTCTATGAAAAAGTCAGACCTCACAATCGCTCAGTGTATAATGTTACAGTACACTAAGTCCCCTACTAACGAACATCCGACGTGCGAACACTCGTAGATATGAAAACAAGCCGACTGGTCTATTTCGAAAATTGACATATATTGTCATTTAAATTTGTTCGAATTACAAAGGCGCTATTTTTGTATTGCGCGCCATTCCGCCGCTACGAATGGTGGGTAGCAGCATCCCTCTTGCTCGATCTTTCTCAGTTCGTCTGCATTTGTCGCTGATAACATCTCGGAGCACGCCGTTTGTACCACATTCGATACTTTACAGAGATGTTTCTTATCCGTTATCATGGCTGATAAATCGAGTGCAAGTGCTAGTAGTAGTGGCAGGAAACGTCAAGCAATTTCTATGGAAACGAAGGTGGCCATCATCAGGAAGTTGGACGGTGGCGAGAAAATGGCTAATGTAGCGCGTGCTTATGGAGTGAATCGCTCAACCATAGGAACAATTTCGAATTATGGAACATGTGAAGACTTCCGTACCAATGGCATCCACTATCATTACAAAGAGGAGTCTAACGACGACGAAGATTTGTCCTTTCTTCAATAATTCCTCCTCCTGCTCCACCACTACCACCAATGATGTATGCTCGACCACTGCTCTTCAAAGATTGTTACCTTTGAAGAGCATTTATCATTACGTGTTATTATATCATTTTTATTATTGTTTTTTTCATTAATTATCCTTGTTTAATATTACTGCATCCAAACTCATATTTACATACATACGCATATACTGTATATGTATACACGTACATCTAGTACCTATATAATTGGTAATATTACCTTTTCCCCGACTTAAGAACGGTCGTCTGGAACCAATTGTGTTCGTTAGTTGGGGACTTAGTGTATATAGCGGCTTCACTGGTAATATGACATTTGGTGATTTGCTGCACACAACGTTACTAGCTGATTCTTGATAGACTGTTCTCAGTGTAATACCGTTAGCTTGTAAACAAGGTGGTCGGCGGCATCTAATTAGCTAGCAGCTAGTTCTTACCCGGGGTGCTGGAACAGCAGAACTCTCCGTGGGTATTCTCTGTGTACTCTGGCTTCCTTCCACATTCAACAAGTGGAGACTCTAAAAGTTGTCCATAGGTATGAATGTTCGTTTGTCTATAGGAAAAACTAAGAATACTCCTACATGTAGAATATGTAAAAACTTTTTGCTTAAATCTAGCCTCATAAAAGCAAATTTCATCTCAATTTAGAAATCTTATAAGAGCATTTGGCTTGCTTCTTACCTTGTAATAAGAACATTTTACTTAAGTCTAGCTCTGTGATTAAGAACTATTTGCTCATTTTTGGAATCATTATATTCTTAAAAGTCGCAAGAAAAATATTGTAGTTATAAGAATTCTAGCCAAGCAACTTTTGCTTCCCCCATTGGCAGAATGTTTGCGTGAAATAAGAAAAGTTGTCTCATTTTAGTGTTTGTGTTTTTGCAGGGCATTTAGTTGCCATTTGCTTCGTTGTGTTGAATCGTATTTTGGGCATTGGAAGAATTTATGTTTATGTCCAGTATATATCCTGCGTATATCAATGCTCTTATTTCATATATTGGCCGATATATCAGTTATCGGCCAATACATTGGATATCGGCCGATACATCGAATATCGCCTTTTCAGCCCCCAATATCGGTACCGTCATCGGCCCCAAAAATCCCATATAGGTGGAGCTCTAATACTGTAGCAGCTTTACAGTCCTTTGGAGGCATATTTTCCAGAAAATGATGGTTTAATTCCGAACTGGTGAACTGCACAGGTGTTGGACCATGACACATTATTTTAAAATACACACTAAGTAACAAACATGGTTCCCTATTATGTAAAACAGACTTTTCAATGATGTTAGAACAGCAAAATGTGTCTCTAGAGCCTGTTTATGACCACCTGACTTGTTTTGTTCCAGTTTGTGAGGGGCTTATATGGTTGCTTTTGAAGTTTATGATGTAATGAAGGAAATAGCTCCTTCCTCATGCACACGATATTGCCTCTAACCTGCCACTATCTAGATGAGCCCATCCCGTGTACTGCACATGCCCACCTCTTCATGGAGGACAGCTTTTAGGGGGGTGGGGTGGGGGGTTGCAGGCGTTGCTACATAACTTAGCATGGAGTTCTTTTAACTATCTTTCTTGTAACTATCTTTCAACTTAACATGATGTTGCTGTTGAAATGTGACTGTAACGTTAACACTTGCTAACATTTGTGTACTTCGTTCCCACTCTTTAATGTTACGTTGTTGAAACTGATATTTGGCATCTATTACTTTGGACAATTGTAGAAATTTCAGCATCAACACTTTTTTATACACTTGTGTATCTCCATTGTGGGAGTAGTTAAAATAATCGTAGAATATGGGACCTTTAAAACAAAAGGCTGCCATGTGAGAGCATCTGAACCACAGAAAATGTCTTGCTGTCTGCTTTTCATGAGCTGAACCTTTGGGGGATAGGTAAACAAAGCTGCAGTTAATGTCACCATTTGTTTTGAGACTTGAGACTAGAGAAAACCTCAACTGGTTTGCGGCGAAATAACCTCAACATCTGCGCTGGCCTTTACGAGAAAAACTCAAGACATTCGTGCACGCGTACACACACACACACATGCTCAGCATGCGTTGCACACATGTACACCTGTATAACATTAACTGTGGTACTAAAAAGAGGTCATCTGGTTATTCTTAAGAACTCAATTCATGTACAAAAGAATTTCATAGTTAACCACAGTCAAACAAGTATGCTCCCTTTCGTAAAGTAGGTGTATTTGCATGCATAAAGACAATGAGGGTAATATACTCACTCGAGACATTTTTTCAACCGGCAGTCAGTGTGAGCGGATCAACCTCAATATGACAAAACTTGTCTCATGTCATTCACCGTGCAGCTCCTGCAGGACACCTGGGGAAACACGGCGCGTGTGTTTACCATGGAGGTGATCATATCTCTGTTCTACATGAAACATCAAACGACACTTGGTTTGCTGCCTCTCAGAAACTAGGACAAATTATATGTTGTAGTGCGGTGGGAGACACACACAAAAATCTATATTTAGAGTGGAACTCCATTTTCCTAACACCACACCCCACCCACACTTTCATGGCCTCATCTTACACAAGCACCATAACTTTGTAAATGGGTTACCCCCATGCAGCCACCCACGCATCAGGTACAGTATGAAAACCTAGGGCATCCTGTTATGTCTTCTGGCTTCCTGTTTCTTGTGAACAACAAAAAAATAAAAACTACCGCCCCGTCTTCTCACACGCTGCTTCACATGCACAACTCAATATTTTAAGACTTGTAGTGCCAAGACCAGCTGGTAATTACAACCCTGCTTTCGAAATGACACCACCGTGCTTCATATTTTTGTACTTCATGTAGATGTCCTCACATTTCACTGGCAAGCTGTGCAAATGTGTGTGTGAGCTCATGTGTGAACTTTAGGCACTCTGATTGTGTGAAGAACATGAAAAGAAGGCATTCTGAATGTACACACCTCCTGCCATGATACCTGAGCATCCCTCTCCACGGGGGTCAGCTACATCGCTCCTAATGAGCATCTCCACCTTCCTGTGGCGCCTCCAGCTTTTTCTTGTCAATCTGTACACGCTTAATTGTCTTGGCACAAACCCCAGTTGTCTTTAATTTACTTGAATATGCTGTCTATATTGTATTAGGCACAAGTAGACTCATTCTGTTGTTTTGTTTGTTCAGTGGAAAAAAAGGCACAACATCCTCCTGTCTTTGTGTTATATATTGTTCTTAAGCTCATCATCCCCCTGCTCCTTCTAGTTTGGAATTCATTAGCAATCAAAGAGCCACTGGCGTACGCCCAATCTTAATTACCCTCCCATTTGCATATTTGCATAATAATGACTGCAGTCTTAGCAGTTTTTCTACTGCAGTAGCCCCTCCACCATCCTCTCCCTGCCCATCAACATTGATCCGATAGCCACCACATACATACATACAGCAACATTATGTGTCTTTGTCGCAGCTCAGGGCCTTCTTTTTGATTATTATTGTTTCGTTGATTATGAATTGCATAGTTCTTCATGAACATCCTTCTGTTGAGAATTCTTACTAATCATGTCTCCATTGCATTTACAGGAAACACCTCCATTTTAAATGTCAAGTAGGTTTGCATGTACACTGTGTGTTTTCGACACTGACATACAGTGGTGTGACAAAGTGTTTCCGGCCCTCCTGATTTCGTATTTTTTTTGCATGTTTGTCTCACTTTCAGATCTAACAAATTTAAAGATTAGTCAATGACAACACAACTAACCCAAAATGCAGTTTTTAAATCAAACTTTTTATTATTAAGGGAGTAAAAATTCCAAACCCACTTGGCCCTGTGTGGAAAAAGTGATTGCTCCCCCACTGTTAAAACATAACATAACTGTGATTAATTGAGATCTATTAGTCTGGAAAAGGTTATATAGCCATTTCTCAAGGTTTGGGACTTCAGTGAACCACAGTGAGAGTCATTGTCCACAAATGGCGAAAACATGGAACAGTGGTGAACCTTCTCAGGAGTGGTCGGCCAACCAAAATTACCCCAGCGCAGCGACGACTCATCCAAGAGGTCACAAAAGACCCAACCATAACAACCAAAGAACTGCAGGCTCACTTTCCTCAGTTAAGGTCAATTTTCGTGACTCCACCATAAGAAAGACACTGGGCAAAAACAGGCTGCATAGCAGAGTTGCAAGATGAAAACCTCTGCTGAACAAAAAGAACATTAAGGCTCGTCTCAAGTTTGCTAGGAAACATCTTGATGATCCCCAAGACTGTTGGGAAAATACTCTGTGGTCTGAGGAGCAAACATTGAACTTTTTGGAAGGAGTGTGTCCCATTACATCTGGCGTAAAAGTAACGCCGCATTTCAGAAAAAGAACATCATACCAACAGTAAAATATGGTGGTGGTAGTGCGATGGTCTGGGGCTGTTTTGCTGCTTCAGGACCTGGAAGACTTGCTGTGATAAATGAAACCATGAATTCTGCCGTCTACCAAAAAATCCTGAAGAAGAATCTCCGGCCATCTGTTCGTGACCTCAAGCTGAAACAAACTTGGGTTCTGCAGCAAGACAGTGATCCAAAACACACCAGCAAATCCACCTCTGAATGGTTGAAGAAAATCAACATGAAGACTTTGGAGTGGTCCTGACCTGAATCCTTTTGAGATGCTGTGGCATGACTTTAAAGGCAGCTTATGCTCGAAAACCCTCCAATGTGGCTGAATTACAATTCTGCAAAAATAAGTGGGCCAGAATTTCCCCACAGTGCTGTAAGAGACTCACTGCAAGTTATGGCAAACGCTTGATTGCAGTTGTTGCTGCTAAGGGTGGCCCAACCAGTTAGGTTTAGGAGGCAATCTCTTCCTCACACAAGGCCATGTAGGTTTGGGTATTTTTCCTCCCTTATTAATAAAAAAAATCATTTAAAAAACGTCATTTTGTGTTCAGTTGTGTTGTCAATGACTAATATTTACATTTGGTTGATGATCTGAAACATTTAAGTGTGACAAACATGAAAAAAAGTAAGAAATCAGGAGGGGCGCAAACACTTTTTCACACCACTGTAGATTGCTCATTAAATATTAGTTGATCTGTGATCTGACCCGCTCCTGGCCAGATGAGCCCTCCCCCATACATTCACCACTTCACGAAAGAGAAATTTTGAAAAAAATTAAATAAAAACAGCCCCGCTACGCATCTTAAAACAAAGCCTGGACTTCTGACAATTATCTGTCAGTAAGCGACAGACATGGGAGCTGTAAGTTTTATCATTTTGTTTTTCTTCAGGCAATAGGCTAACCTAGTGTGATGTAGCTGTTACAGTGTGGCTGTAATGTTAGCACTGTAACTCACATACCTATGCTAGTGTTGCTAAAATTTGTGTCCTCCCGTCCCACTGCTTAATATTGCTTTGTTGGATGTGATCAATGGCCAGTGGTGTTTCTAGGTATGGTTCACATGGGCAATATCCCAGGACGGCATTCTCTAGGGGGCGCCGAGAGGGGGAAAGAAAAAAAAATCTATTTATTTATGCTTAGCACTCATTTCGTCATCAAGTTAGGATATGCGTAGCAGATGGGCACCCTCTACAGGCGGGATATCGCACCCCCATGCGGCTCAAACGTGATCAAACGTCCACCACGTGGTGTGGATCAAACGAAGTAGTGAGGGGGCGGATTGTGCTTAGCCTGCGCCCTCAGGTTAAATACAAGGTAAATTACAACATGAATTGCTCAAAAATAAAACATGTTTAATTCTTAATATTATATTATACATGTATTAATTAAATCGGAGACCAAGCGTCTCCAAAATGTTCTTTCACTACGAAAACGTGAAATAAAAAGGAGGGAATTGTTAATCAATATGAGCTGGTTTAGCCTTGACTGCTAGTTGGGTGACGGTGGGCGAAGATGGTAGTGTTGTTAATTTGTGTCAACAAAACGTGGAAAAGAGAAAGTCTAAGCCATCAGGTGCACAATTTAGAAAGAAGAGGATAGAAGAAGAGGATCAAAGATAAAAGGTATGGAGCTATAGCATTACTTTATGTCCACCACATTATAGAATGGATGTGATCAAATAAGATAAATAATACTTGGTGGCTACAGAGTAACTGCGCTTTATTTGTTTTCTTGACTGAGAGTTTTAATTGTGTAATTATGGATGTAAATCGAATGCAATTTAAAGGGGACCTTGTGAAATATTCTGGAGCACCGTTCTGCAGTTGGAAAAAAGAACATTTGTAAACAACAGTTGTGGGATTGTGTGTTGAGGTGGAGGGAAGGGGGGCTGGAAGGCAGTACTTGAAAGATTTGTGCACAGCTAAAAATAATTTTCCATTCTTTGTAATATTTGTTTTTGCTTAAAATATTTTTTGTGGCAACGTATAACTTAATGAACTGCACAGTGGCCAAGTGGTTAGCATGTTGGCCACACAGTCAGGAGATCGGGAAGACCTTGGTTCGAATCTCTGTTGGGCATCTCTGTGTGGAGTTTGCATGTTCTCCCCGGGCGTGTGTAGCCCGCCTCTCGCCCGTAGTCAGCTGGTATAGGCTCCAGCATACCTAGTGGGGATAAGCGGCATAGAAGATGGATGGATGGATGTACGTATAACTTAATATACTTGGACAGACATAGACAAACACAGCTTATTCGCAGACACACAAAACGGTGTGTATCCAGTCAGACTTACTAAAATCCCCTTTAAACTGTCTAAATTCCAGCATCAAAGCTAGAACACTTTATTGTGGGATGTATGAGAGTAATCTAAAATTGTTACTGTATAGCCTAACGTGGGAAATCTAAGTAAAATGGATTCATATCACCTTTTATCTTATGCTATTGTGCCTGATCTTCATACAAAAATCATGCATAACACACAAGTACAGGGCATTCCAACATACAATCTGACTGCAAATAAATAAATAAAATAATGCAGTATACATTAATGTGGCAGGTTTGACTCACCAACACCGATCTTGCTCTCCAAGATCAAAGATGCCTGAATTTATGCATGACAAAATTTCATCTGCAATTGTGTGTGACTTTCCCACCATGCACAAGCAGGCATCTGTCCTGGTGGTCTGGATGAAGTCCATGCCTCTCCTTTATAATGAATAAAGATGGATCATCCCTGAAAATCTTCTTGTATCCAGAAAGGGATCCTCAGAAGAGTCCTCATATATGCCTGTATATAAAATCGCATTTTTTCAGGCTCCAAAATAAACAATGAATGTGTTCACTTAAATTCAATTACGGTGCTGCTAAACTTCTCAAGTGTTGTGATTCATGTCTGTAAGGATGATTGTTTGAAATTAATGGCTAATAATATGAAGGTTTTTTTTGTTTTTTTTTTAGCATTTTGCTCAGCGAGCGACTACTCATATTACCTGGTGAGCCAACTTCTGGATTGCTGTAGATCATCAGATAAATTCTAATTACTTAATTACTATATTGCATTTTAAAAACAATTACAATAGAATATATATATATATATATATATATATATTGGGAAAAACAATGTAATGGAAAATACCAAATAGGTGTCTGTATGTTTACAACACTGACCTTCCAGCTGGCAAGTCAGGCTTCTTCTTCGGATGCAACAGCTAAATGCTGCCCTCTAGAGTATTTATACCGTTATTACAACATCACAGCGTAACGTAAAGTACAGTAATCAATCGTGGTACGGGAGAACGACAGATTTGGGGAGTCTTTTCAATTCTATATTATAATAGGAGCCAGCATATAACAAATCATGAATAACTATCAATATAAATAATATAAATATCGTAAAAACAGTGATTGATTTAAACAATGGATTTGGTAACCATATTTTGATTTATTAAAGACAATGGAGAGAGGTCACAACATTTGAACGCAAACATTTTTTGACAAGACATGACTTTGTTTGAAACACATGCTATTTTTCAGCAGAGGGAGCTGTTGTATCATGCTTGGCTGTATGTTGCTTTTATGGTTGCAGGCAGTGTTTTCTTTGGAGCGCAACAGCTTTAACATAAAACGAAAAGAGAGTTGTTAGATTCAGTTGTTTGATTTTGCCAAGACTAAGGCCTATAAGGTTTCATTGCCTTAGTTAAAGTGTAATACCTTCTTGAAGGCAAGGGCCAACAGGTATCTCCGTTAATCATTATTCACATTATTATCATCAGAGAGAGACAGTGACACACCTTCGAATAGGTTTGGCCTCGCTGATAAGGTCAGGAAGTTTGCTGTTTCTAGTGTCTGGAAGCAACAAGCTTAAAAGAGCAGCCATGACGCTGAATGAACCAAAAATAATATAGGGAAGAATCTTGCTGTAAATTCCTGCAAATAAAACAAAACCATATTTTTGGACTTCTAACAAAAATCACAAATAACATGCAAAGCACAGTGATCATGCAAAATCTAAATAACCCACAAACTTTGTGTGGAAATGTACAAGTTAACAAAAGCGCACTTGCCTATGTAGATGACATATGGACAAATGATGGCGCCGAACCGTGCAAATGAAGACAAAATCCCCAGGCCTGTGTTCCTGACTACAGTGGGCATTAACTCAGCAAAAAACATATAGATAAAGCAGTAGGCAATAGACAC